>NC_047536.1:17544903-17869486 GCF_012275295.1 Melopsittacus undulatus | reverse complement strand
AATACTGATTTGAAACACTGACAATAAATGAGCTTGCAATGTTCCTCTGTTTTGTCTCATCCCAACAAGGGGGATTGCACAGGCACTACCAAGCTTGTGCATGTGTTCGAGTTTAATAGAAGGATCCTACTCACAGGGAACAGTCTGGTCAGGGTAAGATGAGGTGCCAGCCCATCACCTCTCTGTAAATGGGTTCCTTGGGGTATATCAGATGGGTAATATAGAGCAGATGGAGGCAGACAGGGTCACTGCAGCAGCCAGCACAGACTCTCACATGGATCTAAGGCCCTTGCTTCAATGAGCAATAAAATCCCTGGGAAAGGTGAAAAGGCACAACAGTAGGAAAATAAACACCACCATTTGCATAGGCTAAAAATACCCACATTGCAAGGGCTCTGGTTAAGCTGTGAGGTCCCCTGCTAACAGCCCCTGGCTGGATGTGCTGTGCTCCAGGCAGAGCTGTGGGTCAGACCCTGATCATGGCCCTCCTGCCTGCAAAGCCCTGAGCAGGTCCCAGTGGGGATGGTCACTGTGCAGGTGCTATGCCAAGCTGGTTGAACCCAGTGGGAAAGCTGATGCCCAGAGGGGCCAAACAAAGTTTTTCCCCCTTGCCTTGAACCCCACGGGTCATTCCATGCAGCCACACTGCTTCCCAGAGGAGCCATTAACCAGAGAAGGGTTTCTCACTGCAGATGCAGCGGATGCCACCTTGGAAGGTGGAGAGGGGGGATTTGGGCAGGAAAAGCACGGGAAGGCAGGCAGGACTGAAGGCGATCGGCTGTCCTGTATGAACCTGCTTTCCAGTTGCTCCCTCTCAGCCAGAAACTCCCACTCATGCTCCTCCGCCAAGACACAGCCACATTCCTGCCAGCAATAGCCCTCCCCGCCAGCACTGCTGGACAGCAAGGGAAGGCTCTGCAGCCCTCCTCCCCTCTGCCTTCCCCTCTTGGGCAGGAATTGGCTCTAAACCAGAGCAGGCTCCACCAGGAGAGCCAGTTATCATGGCTCAGGAAGGCAATGGGATCCATCCCTATGTCCATGTCCCATCCCAGGGGATGATACTCACGTCCAACAGCCTGGCAGAGCCCAAAGGACCCACAACTCAGTGCTACTACAAGTGCAGCTATCCTGGCTTTAACTCATCTTGCTCATCCTGAGCATCAAAGTGAGCTCAGGAGGTTGCGGCTGGGCCTTCCTTAACCCTTCAAAGGTCACAGCCTGAAGTCTCAAGTTGCTGGAATTTCACTGCCTTGGGGCTAATGCCATACATGGGGTTACATCAGGACTTGAGGAATAAGCTGGCCTTTTTAAGCTTTCAGCTGGTCAGCAAGGGTGGAACAGAACAGCCCTTTCCCTGTTACAGCTGAAATAGAGCTTTCCAGTGCCTGCACAGCGCCTGTACTTTCCAAGTGGAAATTCTCCTTGTGGTTAGTGCTGACTGAGGACACAGTTTGCAAACTTGAAAAACAGAGAGAAAAATAACAGAGATTGGGGTCCAAAACCAGCCCGACACAAGCACAACCTGACCCGAGTGCTACAGTACATCTGCAGGCAGACGTGGTTAATCTTGCTGTGGTTACTCAGGGCAGGACAAGGCAGCAGCTCACTGAGCATTGCCCTGCATCCGAGAGAGAAAAGATGGGAAAGACAAAGATTTGTGTAGGGATTAGTATTTTCATGTCTGTTTTCCTGAGCCTTACTTTTACAAAATAAACAAACTATGCCATAAATGCTGCATTAAGATTCCTGGCTTAAACATTTATTCAGGGGATGCAAAAAGGTGACCCTCTAGGATCACTGGTTACTCCAGTCACATGCCTAGGGACAACCTGGACTCCAAGGCTCACTGTTTGCAAGGTGTAGCTGCACCCAGGGACGTTTCTGCTCTAGCTAATGATGCCATGGGAAACCCACAGTGTTAAACCCATCATGCAGTGCATGTGAAGGCTGGTATTTTACATAGTCCTGAGCCTTGCTAGCTGAAATCAGTTCTGCAAAGAAGACTGAACCATATAACTGAAGGCTTTGACCCACGTTCAGCTTGCCCACAGTGGTGGGGTTGATAGAACTTTTTTTCTTAGTGCTTATGTAACTCACAGCAATCCAACCACACACACACTGCTGCTGATGGGGGAGCTCATCACGACCTGGTCGAGAGTGGGTCCAGGCCTTGGCAGCGCCACCACATCCACCCCTCTGCCCTGCTCCAGCTCATGGAGCAGATCCAGAACTGCCCGTATCCACTGCAGAGCCTTGTTTTGGCTCAAACGAGCCCAGGTACCGCAAACTCAGTCCAAACGAACCCAGTCTCCGGTGAAGAGACAACGCCAGAGGGAAACAAAGAGCAGGAGGGAGGCACAAACCCTTCACACGCATCCTCTTCCTGCATCCCGGCGCTGCAGCAGCGGCGCGGGCCGGCCGGAGGGGGGAGCGGCAGGGCAAGGGAAGGAGTCCGGCTCTGCGGGGACGGAGCGGGGTGGGATTGGACGGGAATACAGGGATAGGAGCTGGGGTCTGTATCTGCTGGGCCAGGGGCCGGCGGAGGGACCCGCTCCCACGGGCGCATCGCCCAGCCCAGGGCTCTGCCCTTTGCAGCGGAGCATCTCGGCAGCAGCGAGATAAATGCAGCCCTGGTCCCTTTAGGGGCTACATCCCCACCCCGCTCAGCCATCCCAGCCAAAGATGCCCAAACCACCTCCAAGCCTTCCCAAAGCACTCAGCACTTTTTAGTCTAAAGAACACATGGCTTCCGGGATGCTTTGTGTTTTGTTGATCTGCCTGCCTGCCTCAGTACAATTCCCTCTATGGTTTTAGCCTACTGGCTCATTTTAACTTGATTCAATGGGGCGTAAAACTGCAAAGACATCACATTCCTTCAGGTAGGCTTAAGGCAGAGCGAGGACACACACAGACAGACAAGCACTGCTGCACAATGATGCTGAAGTCGAACAAGGCTCAGTTTGCCTTCCAGATGCTCTCATGCCAAGGCAATTGCACAGTAGGTAATTATTTGTGTTGGGGACTATCCGAGTTTCTGCACTGGCCACAGGGAAGTTACGTTGCTTTCTATTTCATGGCTTACCACACAAACCATGGCCATTTCCCAATTAAGCCCACTTTTTTTCAGCCTCAGTATTGTGCTCCTAAGAATCACAGAATCCGTTTTTGTGATTCTTGAGAAATATCTCGCCCCAGGATACATTTTTATGTGTGTTCTCTACATTTTTCTTAATTTCATAATCCTTTTGATCCCTGCTTCGGTTGGACCCAAAGGACTATACAAGTCTCTTGTTATTTCTTGCTTATACACCTTGCTGATCACCTTTACCACCTGAGTTTGAGGCTTTGCTGCTGTCAGCTACAGGGCTGAAATTCCCCATGCACAAAGCCAGGCCTGACCGCAGCACGATGGCATCTGTCTGTGGCCTGCCCAGGGCAGCTGCAGCACCATGGCCATGCCTGATGAGACAATCCCCAGTGGCTGGTGCTCACAGGACATTCCATAGCCAGGAGGAGTGTAAAAGCAACACAGGACTCCTCAAACGAGCATCCAGTGCTGACCAGCCACCTGGTGCATTTCCCTCCCATGAAATGAGGGGTCTATTGGAAATCAAATGCTCTTTCTCCACCAATGCCAACGAGCCCAGAAAAACTGCTTTGGCTCAGAAGTGCCCATGCTCGAGACTGTCTGGAAGCTGTGTTAATATCTGGGGCAAGTATCACCACGTGTTTGCGATACTCCGTCTCCCTGAAGCATCTGCTGTTGAGTGCAGAAATGAGTCAAGGCACACCTTTGGTCTGACCCATGTCCTCCTACTCTTCAGCACTAACCACATCTGCAATCATACCCTGTCTGCTTGGGCTTGAGCAGCAGGATGCATCCTGCAGGATTCCTGTTGTTTCCTCTTGTTCACGGTGTCCCTAATGAAATCCTTATCTACCATCAGATGATTCCTCCATCACTTAGGAGCAAGCTCCAGGTTTTAGCTCTGGTGCAGATTTTCATGCCCTTCAAAGAGCCGTTCCCTATTCTGAGTTCTGAGCACTGCCCACATGCAGTCTGTTTGGTGAGCCTTTATCCTGCTCCACAGGAATAATTTCATTTTCCTTTACAGCTTGCTCATCCAGGTTGGATGCTAGAGTATTTTACTTAACATGTCTTGTTTGCATCCTTCTCCTTAGCCTGGCACCTGATGAACTGCCTGTGGCAGGAAGAAACATGCTATAATAATAATCACAGAGGAAATCTGGAGGGCTCTGCTTCACTCCTCAGAGGCAGATGCTCACGTTCCTCATACATTAACCATAACACAAGGCCTGTACATACAGTTGTTCTCAAGCCAGTGCTGGCAGACTTCAACCCCCATCCATGGAAGCTCACTTCCCCTGGAGATCATGGCACGCTGGACAAACCGGAAGGAGAATGGAGATAATATTCTCTCTATATACCAAAGATCAAAAGGGAAAGAGAGGAGAAGACCATGCTCCCCTCCTTGGCTGCCTCTACCTAAGAACTGGCAAGGGTGAAAATGCTCCACATCCAGCTCACACCTGCACCCTCCTGCCCATGCCACTGCCCACATGGGCAAGCCCTCAAGGGAGGAGCACGCCAATGAATGCCAAGCAGCCTCAGCAGTCCCCAAATCACAGCCATGCTCAGGTCTCATCTACTGCACCCATCCCTTCTCCAGCTCCTTCCAGACCCCATCACCACCATGCAGCTGCAGTGCTATAGTAATGATCTGGATGGTTCATCTCCCAGGGAAGCTCAATCCTGGCTTGAAAAGCTGAATGTTAGATGAGGAGATGATGGGAAACCAGGGTACACACTGCTGCCCCAGCAGACGGTCCCCTTTTCACAGCCATCACTGTGTGCAAGCACTGATCTTTGGGCTCTGGTGATAGCTCCTCTTCCTCCATGCTGGAACTGCGGCTGGCTTTCCCTGCTCTTCGCCTCCAGCTCCATAACATGTATGGGCAAACCCAGGCTCTTGAATGCAATTCGGTTCAAGGCAAAGGTGTCGGGGCACGTTCCGCTCCGGAGAGGAGGAATGGTTGAATTGCTGGGGAAAGGCCAGCCTTGGGCTGCCAAAGCTGGGAGAGGCCTGGCTTCCTGATCCATCCCTGTCTGGGGAGGCTTGTGAGTGGATCCAGGGAGGAGCCAGAGGGATCAGTTTTGCCTGGCAGGCACAGGGGCAGAGGGAATGAGGTGGGGATGAAGCAAGACCCCTACTGCAGAAGGTTCCTTCTACATGGGTGCTGAAGGATCTGCAGAGAGTGAATGAACCTGGCTCGGCACCCCTGCAGTTGCTTCTTTGTAAATACCTCCTTTGCCAGGTGGGAGAGCAAAGATTCTCCCTTTCTATGCCATACTTAACCCAAGAAACCCTGTTTGTGTGCACATTATCAGACAAGCTTCTCTCCTTCCTTGTTCTGTTTTCTCTCTTGGCTCTCCCTGGACTCAGCCCATCCTCTTCCATCCCAGCTATGGTTACACCAGAGCAAAGCTGAGCCCAGGCAGTTGTGACTTTTCCCAGCTCCACATCAGCCCCACAGGGCACAGGATCAGGGCTTCTTAACCCAAACAACCACCCTGTGAGTGCCTCTGTGTGGGAGTTATCTCTTCAAACCCTGCTGCCAACAAAACCCATGCCCATTTCTGCACACCCTCTCCCTGCCTCCATTCCATCACACAGGCAACTGCATGAGGCTCAGGGAGGCTGCTGCCCACAGGACCCTCTGTACAGGGCTGGAGAGCTGCAGTGCTCCAGGCTCTGTGGGGCTGGACACCCACATCTCCTGCCTGTTTCCCAGCCATTTCCCACAAGGCTTCCCTGGAAATGCTGGGAGGGATTTTCTGCCTCTCTGTGATGGGGTTTCCTGGAGCCAGCACAACCTCCTCTATATCTCCAGATCTAAATCACCAGAGACATGCCACAGCCAGCAGCTACCCTGGCTCTACCCCATCTCTCTGGAGTGAAGTCAACCTTCCTTCAGAGCTGAACAGGAGGCTCTGCTTCCCACCTCCTTGGCAAACTCATTGCTCGCCCACAGGCTAATATAAGCCTCCATTCTCCTGGCCCCATCAGTCTCTCCTTCCCCATTCAGACAGAGGTGCTGGGAAGCAACAGGCACTGATCATTTGAGGCTTTCTCCTACCCAGAACCTGTCTGTGAGACCTGCAGAGGAGCAAAGGTGAAAAACACAAGCACAAATCAAAGGGTGCCAGCTGCCCACCCCAATCGATCTATATTCCCAGGAATGGGAGTAGCTACCGGGTCTTAGATAAGTGCTTTTAGCCTGATCCCTAGCTGCCTCAGAAGAGATGGATGGATTTCCTGTGGATTATCCCAGGAGATTGGAAGTAACCTGGCAGAACAATTGTTTCTCCCATGTAGAACCCAATGTGCTGCTTTGGAAGTGGTGATGATCACACAGGTGATCGTTTGCAAATAAAGCAACTCAAAACCTCCCACTGGCTTTTACTCACTTCCAGCCTTGCTCATGCTGCTCATTTCCAGAAGCTCCCATTTCTCCTGGTGATGACAAGTGCAATTCCAGCCCAGGGAGGCACTGACTGACCAAGTTCTTCATCCTTTTATTTACTCTCTCACCCACCCACAAGTGGCCAGGCTCCGATTCTCTGCAGAATCAATCCATTGGCATCCTTGGAGGCTCATCTCCAGTGATAATCAGTACAGGTGCCCTCAGCAGGGTTGAACCATTTGAGGAGGGAGTGCTGATTTCTTGGTGGGGATCCAACAAGTGATCTCATGCTACAAAGGAAGCCAGAAATCACCATCTCCACTGGGCCAATCATGGTGTTCACTGCTGACTGCACAGACAACCCCATGCTCTCTGCAGATGGTCTGTGGGGCCTCTCCACCGCTCAATCCCACCATCACCTCCGCCTCCTTCAGCTTTGATTGCTTGGCAGGAGTGGCCAGGACTGTCACTGCTGTGACTACTGTTAGAGCCCCTGTACCACCAAACACCAACTGGACATCAAGCAACCTGGCCAGACAGCAGAATAAAACTAGTTCAGTGTTGGAATAGCAAAACAAACCCCAAAGGCAACAGCATAGGCAAGCAGTCTAGCTGATAAGGGCCAGATTAGCATATGTGATATGGCAGATACTGCTGGGCTAGAGGCAGATGATATATCTCTGCAACATCCCTGCACTGACCCTTCTCCATCTCCCTGCCCTCCTGGCAGCAGGGCAGATCATCCACAGAGCTGGGTGCTGTTCTGCACTCCAAGTGTTGTCCCAGTCACGCTTTCCTTCCTTAGCTGTGCCCCATCCGGTCCTCTGGCTCATTCTTTCAGACACAGTCACTGTTTCAGTTCTCCATTCCAGTGTCTCTTGCCACAGACACCCATTTCACACCTCATCTAATTATTTTTGCTCCACTTCCATCACTCACAGGTATATCTCTCACCAGCTCCATTCCCTTTCCAAGTCCATCCCAAAAACCACCTCCACCACCCTTCTGTCTGCTCTCAGCTGCACCCTCTGTCCACCTCCACCTTCCAACAGCACTGTTGGCTTTCCCAGCCCACATTCATCCCTCTCATCCTCAAGCTCTCCTGGAAGGCATGAAGCCACTGGAAAGGGCCTGCCCAAGATCCCCTTCCATGAGGGTAAGGGCCTCATGCACTAAGGCCCCTAGGAGGGGCAAGGTACTTGAGATGAGTGCCCTCTTCAGTGGGAGGAATTGGGGTCCACAGGCAATGGCTTTTTGTCTCCTCAGCTAGAAATCCCTGCAGGACCTCCTGCTCTCCTTGCCTATCAGCCACTCTTCCCAGAGAGCCCAGGGTACCCTCTGCCAAGCGCAGTGCAGCAGCTCCTTCTCTTTGTTTCTATTCCAAACCTTTGCAATACCTTTGTTCACTGGAGATATCAAATTGCTGAAAGATTTATAAGACCACAGTAAATCGCAAGGTGTAACACCCAAACGGAGCTTTAATTATCATCACTAGGCATTAAACATTCATCCAAAAAGAGAGGGGGACCACTCACCTCTCTGTGGGTATAATTCCCTGTTGATGTGTTTGGGTACATCTCTTCACCCCCACCTGCATATTTGTATACCAGTGCACGAATTCATCTTTGAAGGCTTTACAAGAATGTGTAATCTCCCTCTTTAATGTGCTTCCATATCTTTTCTCATCTCGATTAACAGGATTACTCCCCCTTAGTCATGTTCATACCATGCTTGAAAGGCATCTGTGCACATACGTGGAGGAGAGAGTAAACTGGTGTTTACTAACTCAAGATGTATTTCCACATAAATACGTTCTGCATAAACTTCTGCTTTAACAGCTTACAAAGATGTTTTGACATATATGTGTGTGCTCATGTATTTATTCTGTGTATCTAAACCCACTTATTTCTGTACATGCACAACTTGGGCATTGTTTCCTCCATTACTGGTGTCGTACACACACCAGTACTGTTCCCCTGCCAACCCAAAGTGGATACTTGAGCCTCTGCATGCCAGTTGCCTAGCAGAAGAGAAAGCAGAGATGTGAAGACCTGCTGTATTTTCCAGGTCACTTGTTTTATTTACACCACCTACCCTGGGTAAGCCCGAGATGCCCAACCAGCTTTGAAGGCAATGCCTTGATCCTGAAATCACCCAAACATCTGTATTCTTTCCCTTGAAATTAACTCTGCCTTCAGAATTGGTTCTCATCAAAGGCCCTGGCACAGAACACGCTTTCCCCCACATTCAGTTTACTGGCTCTCGAGCCTCACACAGGACAGCACATCTCCCTGAGAATAAAAGCACATTCAGGTTGACTCTTCTGTGTAACACCAGCACCTGCTGCCACTTGGCCTTTATGCTCTATTTATGCAGTCCATACACGCATAAATCGACAGCAGAAAAACACTTTAACATGGTACATCCATGTTGAGAGTTTATGGGGTATTTGTCCATCTGGTGCCCACTGAAAACCCATGCTCTAATTGCCTTGTGAATGCTGGTCCATTCCTGTGTAAGCAAGAGCAAGCTGTGTCCATGCTGCTCTTCCCATATACCCTAGAGCCATTCTGTCGTGTGGTGATTTTGGACAGAAACACTTTGGAAATGATAAACCACAAAGTAACACAGAGGGCTCTTTCAGTGCTGCTGGCAGTCAGATAAGAGGTTTTCTTTTCCCTGTACTTAACTATCTTTGGTTTATCTCCTTCATCTAAATGCCCAGGATATCAGAGCTCTTGAGGATCCACACATTCTCTTGTTCTGCCAGAAAACAAAGAGCAGAAGGATTTCAGATCCTGCAGCCAGGAAGCAAATGTCCCTGCTGTGCTCTGTGGGGCTCATGCCCATGCACACACGCTATGCTGGATATGCTGGACCACATTTGGCTGGGTCTTTAGCACTGAGCATTGCCGGCTGCGGCATAAATGCTCCTCCAGGTCTGCCCTGCTCTCCAGCAGTGCTGCATGCTCTGGCTCAGTGCACATGGTTTTGGGAACAGAGGCCTGTCCCTCACTTTGCAAGAGCCTTGGTTTAAGGCACTTATACTCATGGATGTTCTACTTCCTAGGTTTCACAACCAGACCTGCAGCACATGCTCAGCCCAGTCACCAAGCACATGGTTTACCCCTGAAAACACATCTACACACCCAGAGGGAAACATAAGCCAGCAGGTAGCTCGTGTCCACCTTAAGCTCCTTGGATTTAGTGGCTTAAAGCAGCTCCGAATCAGGGCCCCTCGGGGGTTCAGTCCCAGCCAGTGATGCCTCAGCTTTCCTCAGCCCCAGAAGATACAAAGGCTTCTCTGCCCTGGGGCAGGTTCTTGAGGGCACAGAGAACCCTCTGTGCATAACCAGGGTGCTCAGCTCTACCTCTTCCAGTTCTGGGTACCCCAGGCTTGCCTTTACCCTGGCCCAGAGAGCTTGAACAGTTGCCCACAGACACTCTACTGCATTTTCATGTCCCACTCTGCTGCAGAGGTGCATTCACTCCTAATCCCTTTGTAACTTCTCCCATTAACACAGTATTCAGGTTTTGCATGGGGAAATCCTTTACAAGTGCCTAACGAAGCTATTCCCCATAATTTCCTATTCATTTGGGAATCCTGCATGTTGCTGAAGCTATGATGAGCTGTGCTAAGGGCTGGCAGGCAACACACAGTAGTGACTAAAGTAGAACTTCCACTATAACCAGCTTAGGGAGTATCAAGAGGACAATAATGGCAACCCAGGCCTGTTTAAGGATTGGCCAGTGCAGATTCACATCTGAACACCTCACGCTACCAGACTACCCAGCAGCGGCAGAGCCAAAGTGCATCTACACAATGGGATGTATTTGGAGCTGCAGCCAGTCTGGGCTCCTTGCACCCTGGGGCTGTGTGAAGTTCTCCAGACTTAAAACTGAATGAAAACCTTGGCCCCAAGCTTATCTGAGAGCAGTCTTAAACCTGCTGATGACATCTCTGTGCAACAGCCATAGCTCCCGCGCTGTTGCCCAGCTCTGACTGATGTTAAATGAAGGGACAAGGGCTGGCTGATGGACAGAGGGATGGGTTCCTCCACCAGCAACATGTCCCTTAGAGACAACACTGCAATAGAGACAGGGTGCAGGATCTGTCCTCTGCACCCAGAACAAGACATTACATTGAGGAGCACTGTATGCCCTGTGTTTGCTCCCACAGCATTGCTCAAGTGGGGTTCAGCAGAGCAGAGCCACAGCCGAGGGACTGGGACACCTGAAGAATTACCCCTCCCTGGTTGTGCAACATCTGTGTGATTTGTATAACAGCAAACTGTTGCCCAACAGTCATATTGAGGCTGCTCGCAATCATCCTATGTAGGTATACACCGAACCATGTCACTATTGGCCAATATTTATTAGATCTCAACCACCCATTTGCCTGCATGGCTGCAAAACCTGTGCAGAAGCTAACCACAAGGCTGGGTTTCTCCCATGATCAGTCAAGAAACTGGTTATTTCTCAATTCCTGCTGTCCTGATGCTTGGAATTCTTCATTTCAATGACTGTACCCTCTGATTTGATAGCCAGGATGTTCAAGCTGTTCACCTGCAACACAGGTATATGTCCAATAAAGATGGCCTTTACCTCCTTACCAAAGATGAGTTCAGACACTGGTGGTGAGGAATAACCCCACATGTGACCTTAGCAGGTACCCTATTTATCCTGAGAACAAACCCCAGATTTTGTCCTCTCGTTTCCAGGTCAGGATGTCTGCAGAATTACTCATTTTGCATTAAGGAAATCCAACAGCAAGAAAATGCAATCAAAATGAGGTGATCTCCAGGTGCCAAGGAAAGCCCTCAGAAGGCAGAACGACCCAATGGCCCACTCAGCCACCTCAAGCACAGATGTCCCTTCCAGAGCTCCTTAGCTTAATTCTCTGTTAAAAGCCACCTAATACCAGATGACCTCTCCTAAATCTCAGTGGCAAATCTCCACCCTCAGCCAAGCCAGGGCAGTGAAGGCACACAAAGCTCACTATTTAGTGCAGCACTGGGCCCCATAGAGCTACTCTCCCTATACAACCGTGGACAGAAAAGACCTGCCAGAATGCGGCAGGATGCTGAATGAGAAGACAGTTTAAGCCAACATACCAGCCTAGGCTTAAGCCACAGCTCAGGGTGCTCTGGAGCAACCCCTTTGCTGCTTCAGTGCCCTCTGCAGAGCCCATTTGCTAGCACCCATCCTTGGGGAAGTGAGGCAGGCACAAACCCTCTTGCTAATGCACAGAGTGGGGTGATGCAGGCTTTACAGCAGAGCTTTCTTCAGGCAAGTTCTTAGATGCTGGGTAAATAAAACCCAGCAAGAGCTTTGCTCTGGATGTTACTCACAGGATGCAGTTGCTGCTGGATATTTGCCTGGGGCTAAGGAGAAGTTCCGCCAGAGCAGAGCTGCTCCCCAGCTACCCCTACTCCTTTACATCCACATCTTCCCCTTCCACCGAGGGGAACTGGAACTCCTGCAAGCATTGTGACTGTGTCCAGCAGCGCCAGAACACAATCAGGTGAGGTGGGCTAACCTGCAGTGCTAGCACAGGGAGCCCACCACCTGAAGAAGCACTCTCCTATACAACCCTGCTCCCTTTGCCCGGTGGCTCCTGCTTATCCCGCTTCCCTCAGACGAGTCCTGGTTTGTCCTGAGGTTTGCTTGCTCACCTTGTTTATATGAAGGATAATTTTGGATGTGGTAATGACAGAACTGTAGCAACATGCCTCCCTCCGCCCCCCATCCTGTTAGCAGCACAGGGTAAAGCTGCACAGTGCCATAGCCTGGACATTTCAGGTCCTGGGAAGGACCAAACACCTCACAAAGCATCACCCAGCCCCTTGTTCACATCCTGTCTTAATTCCAGGTCGCATCCACAGACCCCATCCTGGTGAGCTCTGTGGCATGCCTATCTGCACGCTGCCATGCTTCCATCACCCTCACTGCAGTAATGGGGGTTGAACCAGCTCAAGGGCAATTCAATGTTCCACCTGATTAATTCCATGTGTCTTCTACAGACCTATCCCACACAGGTCCAATAAATCACAACCAAGATCCTCTCAGGGTAATATTAATGGCCATGTTTACAGGCAGCAGTTAGCAGGAAATTCCCTAACCACAACTACCAGTGTCAGATTTATCATTTAACTTTCAGAGGCTGTGATTTTACTGGGACACTCGGCTCCTGTGCCAGGAATCCATCAGCTGCAGGTCTCTTGCCTAGCCCCAGAGATGTGTATCTGAGATTCATCCCCTGCAGTTACTGATCATGTGAATTACCATAGCACCTCACAGCCCTTGTCCTGGGGTGCCTCAGCAGCAGCTGCATGCACGTGCATGCATCTGCCAGCGGTAAGCACTAAGAAGGTGTCTGGAGGATGAGGACACCACCAAGGGGGAGGTTGGGTGCCTTTTCCCAAACCCCAAAGGCAACAGCTCATTTCTTGGTATCAAATAAGGGATGCTTGGCTGGAAGGGATAAGCATCTTGAAAATAAAGGCAACAAGCTGAGCCTGGTGTGACACAGGGTAAGGGTAGAGACAGGAGTATCAACAATGTCCTTTAGGGGCCTGTTTCCACATCAGACACAACTTCGCTATTGTCTAGATCGCTTCTCAAACAGACTGAATGAACTTGATAGTGCAAAACCAGGTTTCCACCAAGTGAGTAAGGCTACAGAGTGCACCAAACAAGGCAGGTCAAAGAGGAAGACTCACCCAGTGGCTTTCTTTTAAAACTGATGTCATTGCCACAACTTGCATTTATTCCAGTCATTCTCAAATCAGGTGCCCTCAACTGCACAGTAAATGCAGGCCACAGCCAATGAAATAATACAGTAGAAAGGACACAATGAAAGCTCACTCCCTCCACTCAAAATGCCTGGTGGAGGTGGCAGCTGAGGAGGCAGGATGGATCCATATCAGCTCTCCTGCTTGGAAAATCCCCAGCCTCCAGTTCCAGAGAGTAGCTGTGGGAATCAGCTGAGAGATCAGCCCAGCGCCAGCTCAACCATGACGGTGCGGACATCCTCTCCATAGTGGCCATGCCCCAGCTTGCCCAAAGCATCAGCAGAGAACAAGCCACTAGGCTGCATTGCAGCAGGGCAGGCACTGGCGACTCTCTGCTGCAGAAGGATGCACTGTGGTGGCCTGCAAGCCAGTACAACAGCAACCAAATGCTCCCACTCTTCTTCCTTTGCAACCCAAAAACCATGTCTTGCATTGCAAAGTGGTCCTGGTCCCACATGCAGGAGGAAGGTTTCCATGCAGTGAATCCCAGCTGCCTTCCCCTTCTCCTCTCTTCCCTCTTCCCTTCCTGCTTGCAGCAGGCAGGGCTGGGTAAGCCACTCCTGGGTGATTCACTCCTTACCAGGCAGAAATGCTTCCTTGGATACACACAGCTGGGCAGAGGGAAGAGGAGCAGGTTCTCTGATCTGAGCTGAATCACTGCACTTCGAATGAGCTCCTGCATGCAGGGACACGGCTCCCTGAGAGGTCGCAGCTAGGTGAGTACTACAACAGAGCAACCTGTGACTCATCGGCAGAGAAAAATGCCATCTGGGGTAGGAATCAGGGAGGTGAGGAGGAGAGAGACCTATAGGGGCTCAAACCAGGGGTGCAAGTGATGGGAACACCCAGGTCTGCCTTAGAGTGAAGAGGGCAGAAGCTTGTGCAGAGCAGTGAGAAAGTGGAGAAATGGCATCAGATGCAACTGGGAGTGATGGGCACCTCAGTGCACTGATGAGGCTCCTGCATCTCAAACCCATCTGAACTCAGGTGGAAAAGATCCTCATCCAGGCACAGTGATGGGAGCTTTTTCTTCTCTTCCGGGAGAGGTTCTTAGAATCAACAAAGTTGGAAAAGACCTTTAAGATCATCAAGTCCAACCATTACCCCAGGACTGCCAAGACCAGTAATAACTGTGTCACTGATAGCCTCATCTATCCATGGAAGTACCCACATGGACAGGACAGTCACCTAAGATTCAGGCTGGATGACTGAGTTATTGCTGGACTCTGCCATGGAGCCAGCCTCTGCAGAGATGCCCCCATGCCAGACAGCAGGACTGGTCAGGCTCTGGGTAAACCAATCCATGGTATGTGCTTCCTCCTCTCCCCTGGGGCAGCAAGGGCAAGACCTGCACCCATGCCCCAGCAGTGAGCCAACATTCCCAGCACCCAGATGCCTCCATGGGCACTGCTTTGGGTAATTCCAGTTGCGTGCCCTGCACTTGCCCTGCAGGAGAACAGTTTTTTTCCCACACCTATGTTTTCTTGCTTGTCCCTGAAGGCAATGCAGCATTAATCAGCATTTCCATTATGCATTGCAACAGGACACAAGCTCCTGGTCAACTGCCCCAACATCTTTGCCAGGGGCAGCAAGAAAAATGGGCAGAGGTTTGAAGTAAGACCAGGCCTTCGTAATCCCTGTCCCTAGTCTGGGGCACAGCCTGGTCCCTACTTACAGCTGGCTGCAGCCAAGGGGAAGGCGTAAGCTGGGAGCATCAATGCTGAGATGATGACAGCCATGACGGAAAGCTGGCAGAGCATCCTCCTACACCCCTCTGAGCCAGCTGGAACCATTCCCGGGGACCGCAGAGGAAGGGAAACAGGGTGCCCGTGAATCATTCACACCCAGGCTCCCGGCTCCCCTGTCTCCCTCTAGCGACTGCATCCTTGGAAGATGCCAGGTTATTTAGGCTGGATCTTTAGCACAAGCTGCATCCTCTGGTTCATGAGGCTCTTAGGACTTGACTCTCCCAGAGGGCAGAACCCACGGCATTCACGGAGCAGTGGAACAGGAATGTCCCCAGACCTCTGGGAGTGCTGACATGTATGACAACAGCATGTCAGAGCAGGGGTAGGGAGCCAGAGCCCTGTTGTGCAAGATGCTGTACAGAATGGAGAGCAACAACAACAACAAAATATCTCTGTATAAATAAACCAGGCCCATCATCACCCTTTGGGATGCAAAGCAGCCAGGCCTGGAGAGCAGCATCGTTATTAAATAAATTAATTAGCTCAGCAGAGCCCGCCAGGTACTGAACACTTTCCACTTCCAAGCAGGTAAATGAGTCCGTGGGAACAGAGGCTGCTCCGTGCTTGCCAGGCAGCACAAGCTGCATTTTAATGGCAATGCAACTTCTGCAGCTCTGCCCCTGGAAGCAGCACAGCCAGGTGTTGTGTGTCCCCAGGAGGGAGGGACGAGACCCTGATGCCAGGGGCTACAGACACCAAGAGGGCCCTCATGCAGGAGATGGGGCTGGTGGCAAAGGGATGTCTGTCCTCAGCCTAGCCCAGAGCTTTCCCCCTTGGGGAGCAATAGGCCTGGAGCCAGCACTGCGGTCAGGGGGAGCTGTGAGCAGGGCTGGAAGGGTGAGGTGTGCCTGGTGCACAGTGCTGAGCATCACCTCTGAGAGCACAGCTTGCCCTTTGCATCGCCAACTGCTCCTGTAGGCAGGCAGGATGCCTTTGATCCCCTCCCCAGCCCTATCTCACTGCCTGTAGAGCACAACTTTCATCCCCCTTTGGGTCTGGCAGGAGTGGGGTGAGTAAACTCTCCTCTGCCATTCAAATTGCAGACACTGAGTGTCACTGCCAGGCATGAACTGGGCGGTCAGTGTACAGGGAGATAATAGGGCAGCACTGCCCCCCGTCAGTGCCATAGGTGTGAGCTTGGCTTTGATCCCCAGTTATGACAAGGAGACCCAAGGCCAGGCTGTGGGTCAGAGCTCAACAAGAGAAGGCAAAGGAAATGGAAAACAAGCTGGGGAAGGGAGGCAAAAGGTGGAGTATGTAAGAGGGACTCCCCTCCCTCCTCCCTGCAGGACAGGTCCAGTTGTGGTGGCCCTTCCTGCAGCTCCCTTTTCAGATGTTGTCCAGCAAAAGGTGTCCAAGTCCCTTCCTTCCTTTGCTAGAACTCTGTGAATTTCAAGAGGAGTATAAAAACCCCATTGAAAAGCAGCAGCACTGCATCAGCTTCCATTCCCAAGTGAGCGTTCACCAGGGAAGCAGGGAGGTGTATCTCTTTGTAAGAGGAAGTTCACAATTACAGCACAAGTCGTTACTGGCAAGTAAAATTCCCTGGCATGTTGTAAATAAAATCTGAATTCCCCAGTCTGGGGTACAAGACAGCCCACAGCCTTCATTCCAGGACCCGTTTGAAAGGGAAAATGAGAAGAGAGTTCTGATGGCGGAGACAGATAAATGTTGGTAGGGGAAAAACTGCAGGAGGGCATTTTGAACAATGAATATTACATCCAAAACAGCACAAGGAGCACTTGCAAAAAGAAGTCCCCAGTGAATATACATTGCTGACAACTCCTGAAATTAAATCTCTGCACGCACACTCACCTGTAATCTGAGCAGCGCTATTGCACACAGCTCCAGAGAGCACAATTGTGCTGCCTCTTCCTCCGCTCGGAGGAAACAGCATTATTCAGACACTGACAAACTTTGAACAGCCCTTATTTTTCACTCCCAGGTGAGGACAACAGCTCTGCAGACAACAGCTATGTCCATGGCATGGGGCTGCTCGCAATCAGCCACTGCAGCACACCAGTGGCAGGATGTCTGCCCTGATTCCAGCTCCAGGATACCAAGACTGACCCACAAACAAGCAGTCAGCCCCCTTCCCACCCAGCAATAGATGGCCACTGAGATGACCCATTCCTCATTACACACCGATTCCCACCCTGGATCAACACTCAGCATTCCCCACAGGGGCAGCCTTAAGATCAGGGCACAACCCACCCCTTGAAGTGCTCCTGCCTGCCCATACAGATGTGCCTGCCCATGCAAATCACCCGCTCTTTCCTCCCTGCCTCTTCTAGAGCCACAACGAAGAGGAACTCTCAACAGGCTGAGGAAGCATCTCCTGTTACCCCACAGGAGCTACCCACAGATTTGCCCTGCCTTGGGCAGGATTAGGCAGAGCTGCTGCCCAGGAAGAACTGATTATTCCTGCCAGGAGCCTGGTCTTTGAAAAGGGACATTGTTTCAAGGGTGATTTGCTGTTCTCTCCTCACACACACGTCTGTAGCTCCAGCCTGGCTTTTTTGCTGGGCACCTGCTTACGCTGATGGTCAGCGATAAGACAAGAGAGGGGCAATCAAGGGAAGAAGGGAGCAAAATCTGGGCTGCTCAGCTGAACCAGGATGCTCTGCAAGAGGTGCTGAGCCCTGCCTGGGTGCTAACCCTTGCCTGAACCCAGGTAATACAGATTGATTTAGCCCCCCAAAGCAGGAGACTCTCTGCTCTCCTTTCACCGTGGCTTCTGAATAGTCCCTGTTATTGCTCAGGAGCCATGTGGACAGAGTGATTGCTGGAGGGAACAGGTTGCAATACCTTATTCCCCTTCCCCAGCCCATCTTGACTCCAGGCAGGCTGGCAGCTGGGAATAGGTAGTGCTGAAATGGTGACCTCAGCCCCTGCAGGAGCTGCATTTAGGAAAGCAGCCTCCACCTCTTCTCAGAAAGTAAACTGCTTAGTGGGGTGTGATCTAATACCAGGGGCCCTACAACAGCATCCCAAATGCCTCCCACCCAAAAACAGTCCCTGAGGGCTGTTTAAGCACCAGCCTTGCCCAGAATAAGACAACAGCTGAAAGTTAGCTTCACACAGGCTCCATTCCTATTTCTCTTTGCACTGTGATACTCCCCACATCCCTTGCTCACAGCAGCACTCTCCACTCCTCAGGACAACCAGTCCCATCAATGTGGACTTACCCTTATCCTGCTGCTCCAAAACCATCACTCCAGCCTGGCTTGGGTTCCACCAAAGCACCCTCAGAGAAACAATGAACAACCTCCTCTCTTGCTCTTAACCTTAACCTCCTGCCATCACCTTCCCTCCCTTTTATCACCAGCAAACTCCCCACCTGCACCAGCACCATTTAGCCTTAACCCTTTCTCTCTCAGCATGGTCCCTGCCCCAAGGAGATGCAGGCTGACCCACACCAGCATGGCTTACATCAACCTGACCTCTAAACTCCAGGAACCCAAATACAAATGTGTCTCAGAGATAAACCAGCCTCCCAGGTTTACCTTTAAAGCTCAATGCAAATGAATACAGAGGACATTTTGCAAATGTCAATATTGCCTCCTGCTGCAGCATTCCAGCTCTGTTATTAAAAAACCACCACCAAACAAAGAGAAAACCCCCCAAAAGCTAGAAAACACCCTGGTTTATGGGGCTACTTCATACTGGGTGCTATCAATGGATCAGAAACATCTGTTAAAGTACAAAGAGACATCTTAAAACCAAGCAAAGAGGTTGGAGAGTGTCTTAAGGTCAAAAGCAAAGGACTCAAAGCTCTGTGGAGGATTTGCACTGCTGAGCAAGGAAGAGTGTCTGGGGCTGGTGCCCATCAGTCCCAATGGTCCAGGTTGCTCAAGCTCCAGAGCTGGGAATGGAGCAGGAGTGCTGGGTGGAGGAATCACATTCATGCCCTGTGCTCCCTCTAAAACATTCACGGATGGTTTGGAGCACGATGCCAGAGCCACCCATCATACTTTGCTTTTATTTCTTTTACTCTTTGTTATAATCCTTTAATGAATTAAGGCGAGCAATTAAGCAGGATTTTTTATTCTTTTTTAAAGCGAACGTGCATGAAAATGGAGATGGGTGTTTTTGCTGTTCAAACACTTAATATGATAATGAATGCAAAGCCCCTCAGCTTTATGGATTCTCCACACCTCCCACCCAGCCTTTTGTCTGTTTATCTTTCTGGCACACTGCCTCTCATATTTATTCTAATGGAGGTCGACCCTTCCTCTTGCTCACGCTATACCTGAACTGCACAAAGCAGGGGTGGAGATTCAAGTCTGCTTCAGAGCAAAAGCCTCAGCCCAACGTCAGTGGTGGAGAGCTCTGCCATAGAACAAAATGTGGGCAAACACAAAGGGCACCACAGCCCTGGGGCAGGGACAGCATCATGAGCAAAGCCCTGGCACTATGGGGATGATCTGCAGACCCTCAGGGCCATGTTCTACATGTGCTACAGGCAAAGAGGTGCCTGCTACCTTCAGCCAATTCTTATGGCCTCACTGCACACAACTTTCATAGATTCAATGCAAACCAGCAAAGCTGTGTTTAGAGATGCTATATTTGCTATCCAGTAATGTACCCAGCCTTCATCTCAGGTGGCTGAGTTAATTCCTCATGCCCAGCTCACTGGCAAAGGATCTGCAGAGCAGGGTGACAAGGTAAGCACCTTTACCAAGCCTAACAGAACAGAGGATTTGGCTCTGCAGATGAGGCTGGGCAGGTTTGCCTTCACAAGGCAGCACTTTGGTCCCTGTATCTTATGGCCCCACCAAACATCCAGGTCCACAGACTCCTTCTCCATTCCACTGTTTCACCTCACCCACCTAATCCTCATTTGGCTTAAAATAGATATTTTAAATAGGTATTAATAAAATAGGTATTAAAATAGGCAAGTATAATCGATCATTTCCATGCCTCAGTTTCCCCAGCAATGAAAAGGAGGTTAACGGATGCCCCTGCCTCCATTGAAGGATGAAGGCACTGGGAGAGGACAAACACCTGGAAGATGCCATGGGCCCAGATCAATACCTGGAAGTGCCCTGCTCCTGCTACTCTCACCACAAGTGTTTTACCAAGCCCCACAGATGTCATTGTTGCCTTGCCCAAGCAAAGATGGGAACCAGCAGCACAAGTCCAACGGGAAACAAAGATGAGGGGTTTCAAAGATGAGCACAGTCTTACCTGTAACTCCATGGGCAGTTGGCAAATGTGGCTTGCTGGAAAGAAGCAGTAGGTCACCAGTGAATACCAAATGGACTGTTCTGAGTGGGCTGGCTGGTATCCTCATCATTAAGATTTGCACTAAGACCTACATTTGTCTCACTTCTCATTCTTTTTTATTCATTTAAACTCTTTTAACTTCTTCCTGTTTTCATCAAAACACATTTCCTGACACAAAAAAAAGGTCTTGGTAAACGTTCTCTGACTCATCCAACTGGCCAAACAGATCTCCTGCCTCCACAGGAACTGGACCATCCTGTTCATGGGTGCAACAGCCGCCCCCAGCTGTGTGCCGAGGGCTGAAGACAGCTGTTCCCATTGTGAAACACCCCCTGCCAGATGTGGGCAAGCCCTCCCTCACAGCTGGATAGCAGTCAGACATCTTGATTTTCTCTCTCAGTTGTTTGTTGCCTTGTCCCAGAGCAGGACAAGCCTTCGAGATGAGGCTCTTTACCCATTTCCACCGAGCAGTTCACCAGCTTTTTGCCTGTAGGACTATGGGTTTGTAAACCTGGAAAGAAGGTAATAATACCCCCATAAAAGTAGCTTCACTGTTGGGAAAGAAGTTTGTCTCCTCTCCTTTGATACCTTGTGAGGAATCAGTGGTAGTTTGGACAGTAGAATTGTTCAGCAGTACAAATTCACAGAGATTTGGGCTGCTGGTACTGTGTCCATTGGTGGCCACCACCCTTTACAACATGCCTGAGACCTTACCTTTCTCCATACGCATGCACAAAGAGTGCTGCAAGGGCTGCAAAGCTTGCAGTGCTCATGGCCAAACATAACAGTCAATAAAGCTGATGACCCTTGCTTGATTGTCTTGTTCTGCCAAAGCGAACACTTTTCCCCTTGGGCTGCTGTGCAAGATGCTTCTGAAATCAGGGAAATTGCTCCCACAATGTCCCTGGCAAATCTCAGGCACACACCATCCATCAATATTTTGCAGTCTGAGACAATAGCAACATCTCCTGCTACACTGGTACAAGCCCAGACACTGTGCTCTGGCTTCCTGTAAACAAAAGCTGTTTAGCTCTAACTTTTTCTTTTGGCTCAGGCTCCCCTGGTTCAGTGAGGATGGTATCGAGATAATCATCACATGGATTGTATTCCTAGTAAGAGGCTCCGTTGCACAATGGCACCTCTTTATAATGCCCTTGGAGCAAGGAAGTTCCAGGCTGGCTTCTCCACCAGGCATGGCTGGGCATCAGGTCTCAGCACCAAGCAGAAGGAGAAGTTGTAGACAGTGAGGATCTGAAAAGGGAGCAGGAAATCAGGGTTGAGGCAACTGTAGTAGAGAAACATTGACAGACTGCTATGCAAACGAGAAGAGGGGACAAAGGACTGACTAGAACAGACTTTTTCCCTAAGCAAGACAAAGCAGGATAGGGGTGGTCTTTCCTAGGGAAATGAGTTAGTGGTCCAAGATTCTTCAGGCTGGACCAGAGCAAACACAAGTTATTTCCCTACTTGAAAGCTAACCTCTACTTTGAAAGGGTTTCTGCTTGAGCCAGGCAAAACAGAGACCTCTGAGTGAAGCAAGAGAGTAGGCAGGTCTCTGCTCTGTCCCTGCCTGATCTCCTAGTGCCTGTGCAATCCTCAACGTGTGATCCATTGCATTGGCCTAAAAGTTAAACACCCATTCTAAGTTAGCTCTGTGGGGCCAGTGAGGGGAGAGAGTCATCTTCTGGGAATAGCTCATTCCCCCTGGAAAGACATCTGAACTTCAGGGGTTGTCATTTAACATCTTGTCCCCGCTCTACCCTTCAGATAAATTAACTCCCTGTCTGTTTCCCTACACCCTAGTAAAGACCCAGCCATTTCCCCTGTTCTCCCCTTCACCCTTTTTCACTGCCACCCCCATCAACCTCTTTCTCCTTCACGAAACACCTTGCTGAAGCTTGGTTTCTCAGCCAGGATGATGGAAAGGTGTATCTGCCTTCACCCATCCACCACAGCCCCAGCTCCTTCCTGAGCAACAGGGCCATGAGGAAGGACCTGCAGGGGTCCTGCCTTGGCTGCAAACCACCATGACTTCCAGTGCACGGTAGGTAGAAGGAGCTCTAATGCAGGAACTTCATAAAGACTTAGGGTGGACTGGGACATTCCTGGTGGACAGTAGCATGACCCAGTGAAATCCTGTAGAGTATGAGCTCCATAGGTAACTGAGCTAGGATGAAATCACCCACTCAGGTCTGGTGGCAGTTTTGCTTGAGGTCACTTCCCTGTGCTCCTCTCCCCTCCTGCCACCCTGCAGAGACTGCAGTCACACACACACCGCTCCGGATTCAGTCACCACCACCGCAGCCAAGGATGAGATCAGCCATCCGGCACGTGGTGCGGAGCGATTGGCTTGAGATGAGCTAATGCTCTGTGCAGTCGGATGGAGGGCGAGGAGGAGACACGCTGACTCGCTAGCTCATCCCATGACGGCAGGCATGGTCCAGCCCTTGCCCTCTCTGAGGACAGTATGCAGCTCCCAGCTCCCAGTGGGACTCCACTTGGCATGGACAATGGAACACCCCAGTATTCTCTGTCAGCAGATCTCTGTTGCCTTCCCTGCAACACCAAACCTTCTCCTGGGGTCTTGCACAGCATCTCATGCCATCCCATCAGGGTCCCATCTGTCTGTAGAGCGATGACATCCCCTCTGTGGGCTGGCATCCCAGCCTTCTGTTGTGCTGAGCTTCTGACTGTCCTGGTGCCAGATGGCTTCAGAGGCAGATGACTTCATATCTTTTAAAGGGGCAAGAGATCTGTCAGTACTGTCATGTTGGAATCTGTGTACATCATCCTTTGTGGGGAAGCCAATGAGGGGACCATGGCACAGGAGTAGATATGATCCCACAAGTGGCCCAAAGAGACTTGGGTTTGAGTCCAACACTGCTAACCTCATGTCCTACACTCTTAGCAATGCATTGTGTTTGATATTTCCCACCCAATAGCCTTGTACAACACCATGAAGAGTGAGGGGCCTGATTCAGCATGAGCTTTGTGGTGATGCCCTCCTGTGTATGTAAATCAGAAGAAGTGGTTTGCATTGCACCCTCCTGTATCTCCAAAATTATGATGGGTGGCTTAAGTCAAACCCACCCATCAACGGACTCCTCTTGGACCTCAGACCAGGGTAAGCTGGAGCTTCTTTAAGGAAATCCCAGTTCAAGTTCATATTGGGCAAAAAGAGTGAATTTTGGAGTGAGAATCAGGTTTGCACACAGAGATGTGGCTCAGGACCTTTGGTTACCACTCGGAGGGTCTGCTGCAAAGGGGGAGGTGGACCCACCCCAAGCCTTTTGTGAGGCTTCAAGAAGATGAGAGAGATGCAGCCGCCTGTCCCTCTCTGTAGAGAGCAACCACCTCGCTCTGGGGCATGTCCTGCCCAGCTGGGAGCTAACAGTGGCTTGCAGCTCCACTGGGACCATCCCTGACTCACTGGAGCAGCTTCATGGTGGGTTATCATCAGCACTGCTCAAGGAGGTTGCAGTGCACACACATGCAGCAGGAGCTGATTCCTGCGCAGGGCTGGATCCTCCCTTCCCCCAGCACACACGCTGCCGCTTGTTGGGGAGAATGCCACTGTTGTTCCAGGCAGATAATCGCCCCTTCCCTTGCAAGTCCCTGCACGCTCCTGTGCTAGCATACCCACAGAGCATTACAGCACGGCAGATGCTCAAAGGCCAGACCCACAGACCGGCTCTCCTTTCTGCAAAGGGGAAACAAACGCTGTTTGTCCCTGAGGGAGGTAACTCACTGTCTGCCTCGGATCTCCTCAGATCCCAGCACATCAGTGCCCGGGCATTGGCTGCAGGTTTGGAAGTGGTCTAATATATTGCCATGGGAGAGCAATGGGAGCTGGGACCACTTTGGAAGTGCCCACCACAGTGGCTGGAGCATTTCAGATCTTAGCTGGGCCGGCTCGATTAAAGAGTGCCAGACCCTCAGCAGGGGTGACAAAGAGGGGTTGCACCATCACATCTGTTTCTAAGGGCAGGAGGGTTTGGAGAAACACCGCAGTCCTACAGCAGATCCATGGAGGTGATGGTCCAGCAGGGCCAGCTGCAAGTGTTGGTCAGGAAAGGCACATATTTAAAGGATGAGCTGGAAGATGGGCCTGCAGGCATGGGTACATGGGGCAGGGAGGTCCAGTCCCCAGGGCAGTGAGTAGTAAAGCCATTGGCAGTGAGGCCCCTTTAAGTGTTTCTTGTCAGTCCAGAGGGGCCCGTGGTGATTTCCCTACCCTAGCCTGAACATGCTGCTTCTCTGCAAAACTCTGCATGCAGGTAACCTGCAGCAGAACTCTTGGCTTTATCAAATGGAGATCTTGGGCGGAACCAGGAAATGAAATCTCTCCCTATGATTAGGGAGAGAGTCGTTGCCAGCCAAGTGATGGAGATCCGACATTCCCTGTGCCCTGGAAAAGAGCCTGTTACATCCAACAGGGCAAGATCCCGGCAGCAAGACGTGGTGGCATGAAATGTTGACACCGGCTTATGGAGCTTTTGTTGGCTTGTTTGATTGACTGCCTAAGTGGTGTGAAGCAGCACGCAGGGCAAAGCCAAGCATCATGCATGGCTCCATCTTCTTTTTTTCCTCCTGGCACAGCTCCTCCAATCCTCTTTGCTTGCAACCATGGGTAATTCTGCAAGTCATCCCTTCCTGCAGAAGCAGGAGTTGCTCCTTGGGATGAACATGGCACTTTTCTTCCCAACCCAGCCTGACTTCAAGTTGAGTAGAGAGTGGAGAAGGCAGAGACAGACAGTTCACACCGGTCCCAGGCTCTCACCCATCACTGAGAATTAACAGCTAGACCTCAGGAATTCTGTGCTTCTTTCGCTTCCTGAATCACTGGGATAGGAAGTGATCCCACAAAGGGCCCAAACCAACTTGGATTCCAGTCCAGCACTGCTCTAAGAGCCTGTGTTTGCCTTTGTATGGAAGGCAAGAGTCCACCTTAGTGTCCTAGCCAACTGTAATCTGAGGATTTTGGGGTCTCTTCTCCACAGCTGGAGTGATGCTCACCCTAATGCTCTGATTTAGTTAGGAAAGGCAATATTTCTTACTAAACCATCTGTACCTTTGAAAAAACAGACAGGATTTTGGACAATCAAGTTGTCTTTCACTTACGTCCCCCAAAAGCCTGTATTTTCTTTCCAGTTACACTTGTTTGACTAACATGGTGTTTCTCTGCTCCATAGCCAGGGTACAAAGTCTTCTCTGAGAGCTGAACCTAAGCTCCCTGCAGCTGACAAGACTGCTACCATGCTCTGCCACTGTGTAGAAAAGAAACTTGGTGTCACCAATCTGCTGGCAACAAGGTGGAGTTGTCAGTGGCTTTTGCATGGGCATTTGTACATGTTTTGTACGGGAACCCCTAAATTGTGCCCAGCCTTTCTAAAAGGATATGCCTAATAAATGGCTCTCCCATAAGCAGCAACTTCTTCAAACAGCATTTCATCAACAAAGTGACTGAAAGAGAGCCTCTGTGGCCACCTGGCAGAGCAATGAGACAGGGCAAAAGAAGAGCTGTCCTGTGGGCAGCATGCTAGTCTCCTGCCTTGCTGAAGATCAGCAATGCCAGTCTTGCTAGCAGAGAGTTCACACCATGCTACAATGATAGGAGCAGATGAGACAGGGTCCCCAAGTCCAGTGTCTCCAGGGTTACCCATCACTCCAGATGCAGGTGAAAGGAGAAAGGCACCTGGCCAGCTGTGAAACACTGGGAAATGCTGGTGCTTGTAGCAATCAGCTGATGCCCTGCAGCCAGAGTTTGCTCACTTGTACCTGGATATGTCTAAACATAATACAAGTATTGTTCCGAGCCCTGCCTCAGCCCCATTGAAATCCAGCCACCAGTACCTGATTTTCTCACCTTTCACTGGGAGATGCAGCTGCATGAAGGAAATGTTCCTTTTATTCCTCCCAAATGCACACCCCATTGCCATTTCTGACTGATCACCTGGCCTCCTCTCATAAGACATCTTAAACAGGAGAGGATTTGCAATTTCAAGGTACTATTACCTCTACTGTCACTTTCATATTCCTCAGGACTTCAGAGCCAATTCCCCTACAAGTCATCTGACCAAACCAGCTGGAGAAATGGGCAAGCTGCACATGTAAATCCAACTGGATTTATGCTCTCTTCTCATTCAGTTCAAACTATTTCTGAAAGGCCATGATGAGCTTGAAATCAAAGTCCTTTAAGATGATTGCTAAGATGCTGTGAGGAGAGCACCCAGCATTAGCATCTGCAGCACGAAAGCCAGCAGATCAATTCTCAACCCAGCACTGTCTCGGGGTGACCATAGGAAGATCGTTCAGTCTCACTTTGCTGTGCAAATTTCCTCTCTCATTCTTGGTACAAACCATTCACTGGATATAATCTAAAATGCTGAACAATTTTTGTTCAATCAAAACAGCATTTTTTGGTAAATTTACCAGATTGCTCTCACCTTCGAATAGGACAATACACCACGGATCAATCTCTTTGCATCTTTTTGAATGTGAACCGTGAAATCATATGGATTTTCCCATGGACTGGTGTCCTGTGATTTAATTTGACAGTGTCTTGTTTGGGACAAGTTCCATTTGAAGCTGTCTGTGTGGCTGGAGAATGCACAACCTGTTTTCCTTGGGGCTTTGCTGGTGACTATTAAGGTGCAAGTTTGCACCAACCACTCCTCAAATGGGATGCAAATAGATGTGCTCACTTCCGTCATTGTCCCTTGCACAAAAGGAGCAGTTAGACATCTTTACAAACTGTTTAAAGTTAAACCCGTCCTATTTCCATATTCTTTACTTGGATCTGATTTCCTAAAACCGTACAGAAAGCTTTCTGGCAATTTCCTCTGCCAAAACACACCAGAAGGGTGGAAAACTTCACCTAACCCTGAGCATTCGTTTCCCACATTGAGACCTACCCCTGTATCTGCCCAAACTCCATCACAACCTGAAGGGTTTACAGGAGTATTTACCGAGGGTTGGGGGGAATAAAAGGAGGGGAGAGGGAAGGCGACTGGGACAAAGAGGGCTGAAGATACCCACAGACCACCTGTGCTCTAGCCGATGTGACAAGGAACACCCACAGAAGGGTCCATGTCCTTCCCCTCTGCAGCGCCGGGACGCTCTTTCTTTATCAGGAAGAACCCCCCAAAGCCCAGTCCAACATCTGGTCTCTATATGCTGCCATCTCTCCCTGCTGCCTCTCTCTCTTTTCTCTGCCTCCTGCCTTTTCAGGACAGGGACCACTTTTTCATCCTCTGCTCAGCGCCGAGCACCCCGGGGGCTTGTTGGCAGGAGCTGGGGTTTCTGGGGGCTCCCCAATACAAACAACAACAACCTTCAAAGTGCCTCTCCGCATGCAGCTGCTCCGAGGGCAGATTCAGGTTTCCCCCACCCCCTTCTCCCCATCCCTCCTTGCAACACCCACCTGGCAGCTACTTAAAAACAACCTTTGGGTTTTTCAGGTGTGTTGGAGGGATTTACCTGACATATCCTGCCCTTACACCCCCCCCTCCCCCCCCAGTTGAGTTGGATTTGATGGCAATACGAGTTAATCTAACAGTAAAACGCTCTGCAATTATTTGGCTCTAAGGCTTGGGTCCTTTCCCAGCTCTGACATACACACACACACACACACAAGTTCACTTCTCCAGCGAGGGAGCGGGCGATGCCGATGCCTCTCCTCTTCCTCCTCCTCCAGTCCGTCACGGAAGGGCTGGCTCTTCAGAGAGGCAGTTCCACCTCCTGCAACTTTCTCCCTGGCTGCTCTCAACCTGTGCTGCCGGAGTTCCAGCCAGCAAACCCCCTTCCTGCAGGGATTCCTCCGAGCCCGCTCTGGTTCACAAGCACCATGGACCCCCGGCAGCCGGCAAGGTGCTGCTGCGCGAGAGGATTCTCAGCCGTGAGAGCAGAGAGGCTGTAAACTCCAGGAGAGGTCTCTCTCCTGTTGCAACAGGTAAGGCACGCTGCTGTGGGAAGTTGAATGACTCAGGGAGCAGGCTGTACAGCATGGATGGAGGGAGGCATGGAGGATGCAGAGATTTAGTCATGAAACTGCTTCTGCATGTAACTTTTGCTGGAAACAGAGTTAATCTAAAGATACAGGTTTGGGATACAAAGGGAGAGCCTTTCATCTCTTTCTCCCTCCTGGGAGGCTGTAGAAATAGACAGGAAAATTTTCATCTGTATTTGCATCTGGTTGTAGCTGGGAAACTTTATCATGCTGCAGTCAGTTTGCACTACCTGGAGTGGGTTGGCTCCAGGTAGCAAAGGCAAAATCCACGCTGTTGAGCAAGGCAGGTGAGGAGGGACTGAATGGAGACACACTCCAGGTGTCTGAATGGGGCCAGATTTCTGCAGGGATCATGCTTGTGCTGGAGTCAATGGATGTGCTGCAGCAGGAGCAGTGATGGCGTCCGGCTGTAGGCTCAGTTGTTGGTACAACTGCCCTAACTGGGGTCAGGCAGTGCCGCTCCAAGTTCTGTCTCTATGTTCCCTATTAATCCAGCTGGGTATCCCTGAGTATAGCCAGGGTGTTGGTATTTCCCCAGCCTTCGCAAGAGCTCCTTGTCTGCCCTGGTCCCGCTCCACAACACGCAGAAGAGCCAGGGAGCTGGAGTGAGAGCCATCATCCTTGCTCCACATAGGAGCATGTACATAAAGGTGGATTTGCATCAGTGTAGCTTTGTCCACTATCTGGTGCCTGATGGCAAAATAACATGAGATCCCAGAGCAAATCCTATCCCAGTTCAGGGTATGCAGGAATGATCTCCAGCATGTGTGTGCAGCAATGAAAGACATGAAAATACAGGAGGGAGGGAGGCCTGGGCACTTGGAGCAAGCGGGGCCCTTCCAAAGAGCAGTTCCCAGCTAATCAGCCTCACAGGGGAATTAGAGGCAGAGCTGGTGGAGTGCAGCGCTCCAGAGGGGCAAAGATCAGCTGCCACAGGACAGGGGTTGGTTGCTTTGGACATAACTCAGGAGGAGCTGGTGCTCACTTGGGTTTGCTGCTGTGAAGGGCTGAGATTTACCAGGACTCATGGAAGCTGTGCGGTGGCCAGCGATCGGCAGGCTTTGCTGGGGCAGGCAGGGCTGTGCCAATGGGCTCCTCTTTGACCAGGGTGCCCCGGATCCAGGCAGGAGGACATGTAGCCTGCTGTGTCCACTGCTCTGGCACTCAGTGGCAAAAAGCAGGCATGGGATGCATACAGTGCTGCCACAGCTCTCCAGGCTGTCAGCTAGAGAGACCTGGGAGGTTATCGGAGCCTCAGGAGGGAAAGCAAACAGTCTGTATCGGGCTCCTGAGGAAGGCTGGGCTGTCTCGCTATTCGGGGAGGTAAAAATCACTGTGCTTGGTATTGTGCACCCTTATCATCCCCTAATGCTCAGCGCACCTCGCCTTATCGGAGCAGTTCAGGGACATCCGCCTGTCTGATAAGAGGTTGGGGTTCCTGAGGGTCTGAGCATGCAAGAGGTTTCTAACCAGCCAGGAGCTTCAGCCTCTCCTTCTCCCCATGTTCTTGTTGTACCTTAATGTGCTCTGTAATGTAGCAGAAGTGAGCTGAGGCGCCCTGCATGTGAAGGGATCTGCTCCTCTCCTGAGCCCTTCCCATAGCTACAGCTTGCAGCACGAATGCATTTCAAATCCTAACTCTCAGAAACCAGTGCGTCTCCCAGCCCGGCAAACAAACAAGCACCATTCATGTACGAAGGGAGAGTTCAAAGGAGGCGTAACACCTGGAATTAAACATCTGTTAGAAACTAATGCATTTTGCATCCTACGCTCCTGCCAACTGCTCCAAGGCAAGTCCTAGAGGATCGTTCCAGCTACCTCCGTGCTACAGAAATGGCATTCCCTGCTCTGCGCACCTCGCTTTGTGTTTTTGCCACGTGTGGAGTACTGAGTGCAGCTGCACCTTGAGCAGCAGTGAGCTTTCTTCTCTATCATGCAGAAGCATAAGAGAATTAAACACCCTCAACCTTTTTATTCCCTTTTAAACCGGGTTGGCAACACCGATGCTCCATTGTCTATTAGCGAGCTGATGTGCTGAGCAAGCCATTTTTCCTCTCAACCACACTTTTTCCTTGGCAAGGGGGCAGGTACTGGTTTATTAGCAAAGAAACTTTCCTAATTCTTGGAAGCAGGAGCTCCAGGGAGGGGCAGGCTGTGCGGGATGTTAGGAAGGTTTGTCGCTCAGAAATGAACAAGCAACAGGTTTGAAACAAACCAAAGGAAGTTTGGGTTTTTCTCCTTTTCCACACAGAGGGCATAATTAAATTCTAGAACACATCACCACAGGATATTGCAGAGGCCAAAAGTGTACTTGGCTTCAAACAAGGTTTCGATCCACTTGGGATGGATAGCTCCAGTGGAGGTGTTAAACACAACAGCCCAAGAAGGAGCCACCATGTACTTCCAATGATGCTGGAGAGTGGGAGAAGGAGCGCATTACGTGTGCCTTGTTCCTTATGTTACTCCTAAGCAATCAGAACTGGCCATTTGGGATGGCCAAGTGTGGCTATTTTGATGTATGTTGTGGGACTATTTTGGACTGAGCAGGTTGTACCTTTGATAGATGCTGTGACTCAGTCCGCCTGGGATATGCTGGTAATGCCATGAATAGACGCTCCATATGCTCAGGTTGACAGGGACACTGTGTGCCCAGCCTGCTATCTGGTTGTCTCAGGGGCTGCAAGCAGTACCCATGCACCCCTGCCTGTTCCACAGTGGTGTTGCAATGGTGAGAGCTTTCAGAAGTGTGTTTCCAGCAGACAGTCCAGAGCAGGAAGCAGCACCTTGTGCTGGGGGAATAGTGAGAGCCAAGGACACGCTGTGGCAATGAGGCCAGCCTGGGCAAACAAACATGCCTGTTTCGGGAGTTAATCTTTTCTCTGGTGAAACCTTGAGCTCCCCAGACCACGGGCTGGCTTTGCATCAGCGGTGGGTATAGCAGAAGGTGGGCTGCTGCAGGCAGGTTTCCCAAGGGCAGGCAGGTTTGGGAGCTGAAGGTTTTCTATCAGCTTGCAGGTATCCCTTTGATACAGGGGATTTCTGTGGCACGGCTACTGGCATCCCAACCAACCATCCTTTCACAAGGGAGGATCATTCCCTGAGCATCTCATTCATTCTCTGTCCTCTGTGTCCTTACACTGCCTCTGAACACAGAAGAGGGATGGGAAGGAGCAGCACAAGGCGGACAGATGGCAACAGAGTGAAGGAGGCTGTAGGCAGAGCAGAAAGCTGTTCTCCGTGCTCATCTTCAGGCACCAGAAGGGGAAGACCAGCAGGGTACTGGGCATGAGGGTGAGAAGATCTTCATATCAGTGCAGGGACAGGTCTGTGGGTGAATGAGAATTGCCTGGTAGGAGAGGAAACGGTGAGGGAGGAGGCACTGTGGCCAGGGCTGTGCTGCAGAGCAGAGAAGTCAAGAGGTCCATATCCTGCTGGGTGCCGGGGCTCCTTGCCTGCATCCAGCGGGGCACATGGGCCCTCACCCAGGCCTTCATGCCAAGATGCTCTTGGACTCCCTCCCAACAAATCTGACTGATCATAGGCTAACATGTATTCTACATGGAAGAGCAGAGGGGAGAGATTAAGCAGCTGTGTGGTACTTAGTTGCTGGCTGGGGTTTAAACCACAACATCCCCACAGGGAAGCACAGAAAGGGCATCGAAGGACTACCAGCACTCAGGTGATGTAGCCAGTGTTCTCATTGCAAACATCCAGGTTGAGTTAAGGTGTGGATGAGGACTCACAGGGTCAAAGAGCTCAGGGTTAGAGCCCCTTCAAACACTGGGCAGAGCTGGTCCCCTTGGGTGGGAGCTGAGGTCAGCCTGGGTCCACAGCTCTGGTGGGTCAGATGGGAATTTTCTGGGATCCCAGTAAAGATCTTGTAGGCTTTGCAGCACCTAAATAAACAGCTGTTTTGTGAGCAGCAGAACTCATGAAGCTTGGTTGCCTGGGGCACTCTCTCTTGTGTGGATTCTCTGATGTCTAATAATCGGGTTGGGCTCACATTAGAGCCTTTTCTTCCAGCTGGGAGTCCTAATTTGGATTTCTCTCCTCTCTCCTGATGCTTTTCACAAGCTTGTGCAAACCTAACTCCTTTCAAGTCTTTACCTATCTGGTTAAATTTGGATAAAACTGGCCAGTGAATCCTAGAGGCAGCAGGGAGGACTGATAAGGTGATCCCACACACCAGCTTCCCTCAGCAGTCTACAGACAGGGCAATGATTATCAATGCAAGACAATTTGCATCCCAAGCATGAGGAAAATGAGAAAGGCTCAGTATGATTTTTGGCAGGAGAAAGCAACCAAGAAAGAGCCCGGGATCCCTTGTGGACTCTCGCAGGCTGTGCTGATGGTCACGGCATACCTGCTGGGCCAGCTAGTTTGCAGTGACCGAGGTATGTGGCCTTTGGCACTAACAGCTTCCATGGGAGCTGAATCCCAGGGAGAGAGGTGCACAGTCCAAGCAGCAGCAGAGATGGGACATGCTCACATGGGGACTTTGCACGCTGCAGCAGATTCTTGTGCCAACATGTTTGGGGTCCTGCACTGTGGTGCCCAGCCCCTGGATCCCTTGCATCCTGCAATGTGAGCAGCTCCCACCGAGCCTCCTTACCTCCAAGCACTTCCCATCTCCAGCCCCAAGGGCTGTTTCTTTTCACAGGGAGCAGGTACCCCATTCTCAGAGCCACCAGTGGGATATGCTGTTTCCTCCCTGTCTCCTGGTTGCCCTACCTGCTGTGCTTGGCCAACGAGATAGTCACAGCCCTCCAACGCCTGCCTGGTTATCTGTGCAATGGCAGCTTCTGGATCACAGGCAGGATTTACCCCCTTGCTGCTGATAACTGGGGGGGCAGGAAGTGATCAGTGAGGAGGGAAAAGCAGCTGATCTTTTGGGGAGAAAGCAGAGGAAGGGGATTATAGGAACAATGCATGAGGATGCTTCCCCCTGCCCTTGGAACAAGGAAGTCAACCTCCCTGTCACACTTTTCTCTGTGACAGGAGCTAGCAGCAAGGCAGTGGGAACTGTACTCACCCCCCAGGCCTTCTCCCATAACCCCAGACCCCTACTGAGGGCTCCAAGTTCTGGAACAGAATTATTAACTCTTGCTCTAGAATGATGTTGCAATGGCGAGGCAGATAAAGATCACTGACCCTTATAACTCTATGGGGAATTCAAGCCTGTTCAAGTTCTTCTGTGCCTAACAGGCGAGCTCCAGAAAGCTTACAACAATGACAGAGAAATCTCAGCTATGTGACATACCTGAGCCAGGCTTAGGTGTTGGCAGCAATACAAAATCAGGCTCGCCCTGGCTTTGTCAGATCATGGAACAGAAATGCACATCACGGGTGGAAAGGCGACAAGAGAAAGTCTTTGGCTTCACGTACATGAAGCCTTGCTCATGGACAGAAGATGGCTCAGAGGTACTGATACATAGCGCCTGCTTGCTCCAGTGGAAGAGCAAACCAGGGCAGCAGGTAGAGCAGCTGGTGGAGGCCACCGTAAGATGTCCTGGAGGAATGTGCGTTTAGGGCCAGTTTGGATGTGAGCATCCAACTTGGGAACAACCGGCACAGTGACAAAGGTGGCAAAAGCATTCAGCTGTATGGGGAAAAGATGAGTTGGACATCAGTGTAATTAAAAACTTCCCAGCAACCTTCCCATGGGGAAGACCATCCCACTCTCTCCTCTCCCAGTCAGCTAACTCACATCTGGCACATCTGCCTTCACCTCTACAGGGGCAGTGTCCCACCATGCTCCTGCTATCATCCCTGAGCAGTGGTTCCAGCAGGACCCCTCATAGGTCCATGACCGTGACAGACTAGACCCAGGGAAAGCATTTTTTACCAGTGCCTGTAGCAGCACAGCCTGGCTAGAGAAAAAGGGTGTCCTAGCACCATGCCAGGTCCAGATTGCCCTACACAAGTCAATGACCCACAGGCTTCTCCCAAACTCCTTCCTGTTCCTCTCTGTTCCTCCAACACATCTTAGATGCTGCCAGCCCAAGTTCCCCAAGGTTAAAGCTGCCTAGCTGGCATATGATAAGAGAAGCATCTCAGTGGTTCTCATAGGACTGTATCCATTCTGCTCAGAGCCATATGTGTGATTTCCCTGCCATGCTGAGCAGCCCAAACAAGAGTCATTGCCCCACTCACCACCATGACACTCATTAACCCCATGGAAATTCATGGGATTAATGGAAATTCATGGGATTAATGGAAATTAATCCCATGAGCAGTTTCCCTGCAGCTGAGAAGCCCCTGGTACAGCCCACCCCATCACCACATAGACACTTTACCACCAGGAATGGAGTTGAACCATGAAATCATTTCACTGCAGGGTCCATGCTCTGCCCATGGGCCAGTCGCTGCGTGACAGCAGCAGCGTTTCCCAGGTCACTTGGAGCAAGGGTAGACCTCGGTTGTAAAAGGCACACGCTCCAGGTTTTACATGATCAGCCACCTTGCTCCAGGCTGTCCAGCAACTTGGAAACAACTTCCAAAGGTCTGTCCAAGCCATTCGGAGATGGGAAAGTGGAGATGGGGAAGGAACAGCCCAACTGCGCCCTGGTGGAATCTGCAAGTCCAGCAAAAAGCTGTACCCACACTAACACAGCCCCCAAGCAGGGTGGTGCAAAACACAGGTCTGCAGCACCAGCCCTAAGAAAACCATCCACAGACACTGGGAAACACTGAGACACTGAGAAAGGAAACATCATAACTTCAGGGGCTCTTTTCATTAGTTTTCTGGCTTTCTGAAGTACCTCCAGGATGTGTTTCTTGTTTTGCTGCAAAACCAATCAGAGACTGCACAACTGAATGCAGGAGGAGGATCTCCAAGGAAAGTGCTAGCTGCTAGTCTGGATTCAGCACCTCAGCCAAAGAAGCACTGACGAGGTGATGGGAACAGCTCAGTGCCATTGCTTGGGCAGGGACAGCAGAGAGGAGGGTAGATATCAGCCAAGCAGCCCAGCCTCCATGCAGGGTGTACATGGGTTATGTCAGTGCTGGGAATCAAAACATCTCACAGACACAGTTCAACACCTGTACAAGGAGTGTACTTTTTAATCTGTGACTTTCTAACATCAGAAACCCAGGGAATGTTTCCTGACCGATACTATTTGGCAAGCAACTGTACGGATACTGCCCCAGCTACAGCAGAACCCCTTCTGCTCAACTACCACCTAAGCTAGGAGAAGACAGAGCCCCAACTCCTGTTCACTTTCCCAAAGCCTTGTACCCACCATCTTACATGATTTATTTCCTTTGCTCTCTATTTCCCAGTGACCACTGAAATTCAGACCTACCATTAAACTTCCCTATCACTGATAATTCAACCAACCAAGTGCATCTCCATTCTCCTCCCCAGCTCTTACTGCAACAACAACACTGATGTGTTTGGGGGTGGTTTTGATCAGTACCTGTCCTGAGGAGAAACTGTTTCCTGTAGTGAAGAAAAAAAAAAGGAAGAAAAAGGGGAGGAGAGAGAAAGAAAGAGGAAGAAAGAGAGTTTGGGATGTGTGCTGATGAAAGAACAATAAGGGAAGAGTTGTCCTTATTTTCCCATTAAAAAAATGACTATTTTTTTCTCATCTTCTGATCTTGGAACTTTGGGCTAAACCCCCACCACAGCTAGCGAGGGGAATGCTGCTCTTGGTGCACTCAGCTCACTCTGTTTTGTGTTTTGGGTTTTTACTGCTTTTAAATGCTCCTCTTGAAGGGAATCAAAAGGTGGGGCTGGGGCCACACCTGCTTCCTGGCAGGCTGCAGCTCTTTTCTGCCATATTCGTGACAAACAGAGCAGCCTGCACATCACAGGAGACCCGATGAAGGACCCTCCAGAGGACCCTTCCCCATAACCATGCCCCAGCCGCACATCCCAAGAGAATGGAGTAGGTACCCTGCACCAATTCCCTCCAATCCCCCATCTCCACCACCTCCCCACGCACACACTTTGAAGCTCGATGTTATGTTCCTTCATTTCAAATCAACATATTTGGGCATGTCTTTGACAGAGGATCACAATTTGGATGTTAAATTTAGACACACACTTGGGCTCCGATTGGAGATAGACAGAGTGTTTACTCTCTTTGAGGTGAGTTTGCACCTACAGGGCTGAAAACAAAGCCCCTCAAGGCTCTCTGATCCTCGTTTGGTGATTAGAAGGGGAGGTTGAATCACCACATAATGATGCTCTGGTATTTCCCTCAGTCGGGAGCATGCCTTACCTTCCCCACTCCATCCCACCAATGGCCTTTCTCCAACATATCTGGCAGCCCCGAACTGAAGGGTATGTCCCTTGCCATGGGTTCCATGGATCACTCACTCTTTACTCTCAGCACAAAGCTCAGAAAAACAGGCAAAATATTTCTCTTAATCTCCATGAACAATCCATCACAGATGCAGTTGATTTCACCCAGTTTCAACATGAAGACCCTTGAACTCCATTGCAAGGACTCTTGAGCTTGGCAGCACTTCCCTCCTTGCCGGCCATCTTCATCTGAGATTTTAAGGGCTAGTAAATTGATTTTATGCTGATTTCATGTTATACACAGCTTGACAAGAGTCATAGAAACCCACCCCATCTCTACTGGTTCATTACTGTCATTTTCTGGGGCAATTCCAATGGGACTTTCTCTGGAGCTAAACCAAGGCAGTAGTTGAGCTGATTTCCCCCCTGTTCAGAGAGAACCGTGGCCAATTTTCCTGTTAAGCTTCACTACAGCCTTTGGAAATGTCCCAGTCCCACTTCTGGATGATTTTGCATTGTGAATGTAGTGTGAATGATCCCAGAAGCAGGAGCCAGAGCAGAGGCAGTAGAGTTATCTCCTGGGAGGTCTGTTACTTTTACTTTTACATTAAAGCCATGCTGGAAAAAGAGAAACAAGACATCCAGTGTGTCGTAGTTTCCCAGTGCAACCTACTGAAGAAGAAACTCCAGGCTACAAGCAATAGGTGATGATTTCTAGTCCTGGAGTGAGAATTTGCGGGCTCTCCTCAGGACACTCAACTATCATCAGGAAAACTCGTGAAGGACGCTAGTGTCAACAACCCTCTCCATTTTATTCTTTTATCAAAAGATAAAATAAGAGAGCGCAAACATGGGCTTGTGTGGAACTGCTCAAACAGCAGTAGGATTTCACTGCAATATTGATATATCAATTGTCCAAGCAGATGCACATGCAATAATAAAGGTGATTAAATAACACCTCAGAGCACAGGCAGTCTATGTCAGGGGACAAAACAGGCTCTCCTTGCTAATGTTAGGGCTTTGGGCATGGGTCCTGCCACAGAGAGAAGCTATTAGACTGTGAAAGCTGACAGTGATGCCTTCTAGAAAACTCTCCCAAAGTTTTGACTGTGCCTTTCAAAGTTTCAGACCATTTCCAGAGGAAATGAGGCTTCTGCCCCATGTGCATAGTTACTCTCTATCCCTCATAATAACTGCTGAAGCCATTGATTGCTTTCAGCCCAGCTTGTAATTGAGAGCAAGGCTCTCAGAAATATGAAGTCATGACAGGTTTTGCAAAGTAATTATCTGGACAGAGGAGTAAAACTCTGCTAATGCCCCCCCAGAGGAAAAATCAGCGATGTAAGTAAAGCCTTTCTTAGATGTCAGGAAATCTATAGGCAAGAGTGAGGTTAAGGACATTCCAGGAGAGTTTCAGAAGAAAGTTTGCATCTTGTTAAATGCCAGAAAACCTACTCCTTGCTCAAGGTTATCCTCCCATATTGAATTGCTGGTGCCCGAGAAGGTATGTGCTCTAGCTTCAGCTTTTCTTGTGGTTGTGAAGTTCATAACGTCTCTGCCTTGTGGGTTTTCTTATGTCTTATAAGAGATGAGTTCACATTGCCATTTCAGTACAATTCAATTAAAAAGTCAATTAGCCCAGATACAAAGCGATCGGCTTCATTAATTCTGCTGTTATGGAACAACACTGGTTTTTGTTGCTGTTTTATTCTGCTGTCTTATTCTGCTCTAAATTGCATGCGACTTTTCCTGCTCCACAGTCTAGCAGACACACGTGCACGCAGCACGCATACATCTTCTTTCCAGGTTCAGCAGTTGAAAATGTTGGAAGGGAGCAGCTCTAGGCAAGTCCCTACATGCTGCAAAGCTCCTAAACGCTGTTAAGTAACAAGCAGAGCTTTTAAGAACATGGTTTTCAACTTCTCAGAAGGAACCACATGCCTTTCTGGATCACCTAGCCCTGTCCTCCAAGATTTTCTTTCATTTGCTGTGCATTTGAGACTATGTTGTATTTCCTAGAGGTGAAATTCTGTCGTCGAAAAGAACGAGCCTGAATTTTGTCAAGTCCAAATTGAGTTGACTTCTCCATAAATTCTGGTAGTTTCAATTCAGCTTCCAACCATTTGTTTCCAAAAGTAATGACCAGAGCTCCCAGGATGGTTGGTATCTATGTACCAAGAGAAAAAGGATTTGCAGGAAGAATGAAATGTATTTATAGCTAATTAGATATCTCAGTGAGAGAACATGACACATATTGTTAGACAGACTCCAACAATTTGTCCCTAACATTCAACTTGACTTATAAATTGAACTAGTTCTGGCTTTTAAAGAGATGAGTCTTGAAAATGTGTCTGGAAAAACAAGTCTTCCCTGTTTCAATTAGGAATGTGCCAAGTGACTGGCAGGTACTTGATACGTAATTTAAATTCAAAAGAGGAAGAAACAGTTCTAGATAAAAATCTCCTGGGATATCTAGGGGAAATATATGCACCTATATTTAGCTTATCCCTGGTTTCAACCCCTAAATGCACACACAGCAGCACACACTTAGATTTTAAAAAGAATAGGCCTTGATCCTTTAACAAGCTCTGCAGAGCTCACTAATAAAGTTACATCCTTGTTAATCATGTATGGGCTCCCCAGTTCCTTCTTTGATACACCTTGTTCAGAGAGATAAATCATGGAGCTGCAGATGTTCAGGAGTCATCAGAGAAGGAAGCTGATGGCAGGTGGTCATGGATGGCAGATCCTCTGCAGGAATCCTGACCCTGGGGCTTTGCAGTGAGAAGGGAGGAATCAAAGAGATTACGCAATGGTTGAGGCTGACATGGTCAAAGTGTCTTGCTAGAAATACACTCTTTAAGCACAGAGGAGGCAGCTGGGGTCAGACCTGTGAATAAGAAGAACTTTACAGTACCTGGGATATAACTTGACTAGGACCTGAGCTAAAGGTGTCAAAAAGGCCACATTGTAGAGCTGGCCATTCAGAAGGAATTTGTACAACATAAGAGGGCATCTCTGCTGGGGAAGAACAGATTGCTGTAGCAGGGGGGAGAGGAAAGGGAAAACAAGCCATGGGGAGAGATATCAAATCACAGTTTGTATACCGACTCTTGAGAATACTTTGCAAGAACTTGTGTGGAGAGAGATATTAAGATGGGGAAGGGAGGATGGAGAAACAAAACAGACATGAGGTTTGGATTGCGCGTGGAGAGTTCAAATATGCCCTTTGACTGGGGAAAAGGCAGAATGAAAGGAGGGAGAGATCATTCGTCAGCCTGATCAGAGCATTTTGCATGGGTCTTCACATTTTTCTCTCTACAAGGGTAACAACTGAAGGAGAAAAAGTGAATAGATCTGAGCAAGCATGGAGATGTGGAGGGACAGATCTCTCACTGGGACAGATGGAAGAAGAGCTGAGCTAACAACTGTATCAACAAAGGCTGGGGTAGAGAGAGCAGGGAGGTGATGCTCAGCTCATGGGGACTTTTTGTCTAACACACTGCTCTTAATAAAAATTACCAATGCTCTTCCTTTGACATCTGCAGGACCCAAGGAGACACCACACCATGGAAGTCACTACCAGGAGGTACTTCCTGAGTTTTGCTGTTTTCCTGATGCACTGTGTGGTCCACAAGGCGAGCTGTGAGAAAGGCAAGACCTCCCCTCTGCACTTCACCCACTTCTTCTACAATGCCACCATCTATGAGAATTCAGCCCCCAAAACCTATGTGGAGAGCTACGTCAAAATGGGTATTTACAAGACAGACCCTGAATGGGACATCAGATACAGAATAGCCTCTGGAGATAACACTGGTCTCTTTAAAACAGAGGAGCACGTGATTGGGGATTTCTGCTTCTTGAGAATAAGAACCAGGAGCAGCAATACAGCACTTTTAAACCGGGAGGTCAAAGACAGTTATATGTTAATAATCAAGGCCACAGAGACCACCTTTGCTTATGAAGCCTGGGCCAAAGTCTTGATACACATTCTGGACAGAAATGACTTGAAACCTCTCTTTTCACCCCCCTCCTACAAAGTGTCCATTAGAGAAGACACTCCTCTGAAAACAGTGATCAGCACACTCAGTGCCACTGATGCTGATGCTGGCCAGAACGCCGAGTTCTACTATGCCCTCAACACCAAGTCTGACCTATTCACCGTCCACCCCACCACAGGAGCAGTTATGACCACAGGTAGGCTGAACAGCACCCATCGAGGCAGGCACCACCTACAGGTTTTGGCTGTGGACAGGATGAGAAAGATCACGGAGGGGAATGGCTTTGGGAACTTGGCTAGTCTCGTTATCCAAGTGGAACCATCTGCCAGGAAACCCCCCTCTATCTCCGCAGTGAAAGTGATACCACCTGACTCAGCTGAAGACTTTGTCTATGCAACTCTGTCTGTAGAAAGTGGTGACTCGGAAGCAGGGATAGATTCAGTTGATTTTGTGGATGGAGATCCAGGAAGACATTTCAAAGCCATCAAATCCTACTTTGGAAGCACTGAATTCATGATTGTGTCAACCAAAGAGATCAACTGGCTGCTTTACCCATTTGGCTTCAACCTCAGTCTGCAAGCCAAGGACAAGAGCAAGCCACCATTGTTCTCTTCTGTTAGAGTTATCCATATACCTCCCTCCAAGTATGTCTCTGCCAGGTTTGAGAAAGAAGTGTACCGGGTCCAGCTCAGTGAATTTTCCCCAGCTGGAAGCCAAGTTGTTATGGTAAAGATAACACCAGTCTTCCCAAATCTTAAATATGTTTTAAGACCTACTCCTGACAGCACAAGCTTTAAAATTAATCCTCACACTGGACTGATAACTACAGTCAGGGCAATGGACTTCCATGAGCAGTCTCATTTTAAACTTGAAGTTACAACTGTTAATAGTCACGCATCCACGTCTGTTCTCATTGACATCACTGACTGCAACAATCATGCTCCAAGTTTTAGTCAGTCTTCATACCATGGGGCCTTTGATGAAAATGTTCCTCCTGGTACCAGTGTATTAACAGTAAGGGCTACAGATGAAGATGAAGGAGATAACGGCTTTGTCACCTACACCATAGCCAATCAGAAATCGGTTCCCTTTGTCATTGACCCCTATTCTGGCATCATTTCCACCTCCAAGTCAATGGACTATGAGTTGATGCAGAGACGGTATCCTCTGCGAGTGTGGGCATCAGACTGGGGCTCGCCCTTCCGCCATGAAACAGAGGTGTATGTATCCCTCATGCTGAGCAATGTCAATGACAACGCTCCAGTGTTTGAGAAGGCAAGCTGCAGTGGCACCATCCCACGGGACTTTCCCATTGGGAACACTGTGGCCACAGTCTCTGCAATTGACAGTGATGAGCTGCAGCATATCAAATATGAAATCAAGTCTGGTAATGAGTTACAGCATTTTGAACTGAATCCCATCTCTGGAGTAATATCCCTTAGAATATCTCTGAAAGATCTTCCTTCTGAACAGCCACTTTTCTACTCTTTGAAAATCACTGCAACAGATGGAGAGAACTACGCTTTGCCAACATCTGTAAATATCACTGTGGTCAACCAAGGTCTCCCTGTCAAAATGCAATGTGAAGAAACAGGAGTCTTGAAACAGCTGACAGAAACTATCATACACTCCATTGAGTCTCAGTCTCAAGGCCATGGGCAGGATGATGAAACATCTCTGAACTTGCACCTTATAAACCATAACGCTCCAAAGTTTGATGATAGCTTTCCACGATCCATTGATATCATAGAGACTGTTCCCATCAACTCAACCATTGCTGACCTTTCAGCTACTGATTCTGATACTGGTTTTAATGGTAAACTGGTCTATGTAATCTCAGATGGAAATGATGACAGTTGCTTTACCATTGACCTAGAACTCGGTCTCCTTCAAATCCTTTCTCCCCTAGATCATGAAAGAACCAGCTTCTACATTCTTAACATTACTGTATATGACCTTGGCACACCACAAAAATCATCTTGGAAACTTTTGGCTGTGAATGTGTTGGATACCAATGATAACACTCCTAAATTTCCACAAGGTGCCTACTGGGTAGCAATACCAGAACATGTAGCAACAGGGACAACAATAGCTCAACTGAAAGCAGAAGATGCTGATACAGACGACAATGGAAGAGTAAAATATTCTCTCCTAACGCCCACTGATAAGTTTGCCATTAACAGTGTCACTGGGGAAGTGACAGTTACAGGTGCCCTGGACAGAGAATTGTGGCCTTGCTATGTGCTGAAAATAGAAGCTAGGGACCAGCCCAAGACAGGATACCAGCTATTCTCTGTTACGGATCTCACTGTGACTCTGGAGGATGTAAATGACAACACCCCACAATGCCTCCCAGTCCTCAACAGTGTGAAAGTCCCAGAGGACCTGCCCGTTGGAACCATTCTCCTGTTTCTGGAGGCTTTTGACTCAGATGCTGGTTCTGGGGGTGAGGTGAAGTACAACCTCATTAATGATGAGGAGATGATGTTTCATGTGGATAAGCTGACCGGGGCACTCCGGTTGGAGAAGGAGCTGGACTATGAGAAGAAGGACTCTTACAATCTAACCGTGCAGGTCAGTGATGGTGGAAAACCCTTCTCTCGCTCTTCCCTCTGCCATCTGGAAGTGAACATCATTGATGTCAACGAGAACTTGCACCCACCACGCTTTGCCTCCTTTGTCTTCAAAGGCTGGGTGCAGGAGAACAGCCCTGAGGGCACATCAGTGATGATGGTCACAGCAAAAGATATCGATAAGGGGAAAGATGGAGAAGTTCAATATTTCCTCCGAGAGGGCACTGGCCTGTCTGTCTTCCGCATTGAAAAGGACACAGGTAATGACAACTTAGTTTAATGATGTACCTTAAAGGCTTAAACTATATGCTGTGTTTGGCTTTTTGACCCAACAGAACAAAGTTCTATGCATTCAAATCCTTCTTGCTTGTGCAGGGATATACAATGTGCATCCCTGTATCTGGGGAGAAGCAAGCAGGGCTTGTCTCCCTAAAAAAATGGAAAATCAGTGTCTATCTTCCCACAGAATACCAAGGTCTTCCCTTTCACTTGTGTACCAAATGACCCTCAACACAAGCAAACTCCCTCTCTTCCACACAATTTCACAACCTTATAAAGTTGGTGCCAGAGCTTATATCCGCAACAAAGACAGGGAAACAGACTGGTCTGGCATTGAGGACAAAGTGGTCTGGGTTCCTTAAATCCCTCACAAGCACTTTCTGTCATTTTTCTAGGCACCATCCGGACCATAGGACCACTTGACCGAGAAGGAGCATCTCACTACTGGCTGACGGTGCTGGCTCTTGACCTGGGAACAGTTCCTCTGAGTTCTGTGACTGAAATCTATATTGAAGTCACTGATACCAATGACAACCCACCTCAGATGTCTAGACCTGTCTTCTATGCATCTGTAATGGAGAATTCCCCACCAAACACGTCTGTCCTTCAGCTTGATGCCTTAGATCCGGACTCTAGCTCAGAGGGAAAACTGACTTTTCATATCCTAACTGGAAATCCTCAAGGACTCTTCACCATTAACCTCATTACAGGTAAGTCTGACACAACTCAGCATCTGTTTTTGAGGTTTCCAAGTGCCCAGAGGATGTTACATATTCAATATGAACAGCCCACACAGCTGCCTTTGTCACACCTTCCTTCAACAGCAAAAGTCCCAGTATCCAAATACACTGTCTGGAGAGGCTAAGGATTGAAAGCCTCAACCTTAGGGATGCTATTTGCCTCCAGATGGCTTTTAGAATGACATAAATGTTCTCCTTTCAAAGCCCTAAGCAGAACCAAGCAGTCACTTTTAATCTTCCCCTTTATAAACAACTGCCCTATTGCAGAGCCTGTGCCAGGAAACACCCTCTTGGAGGTGACTATCTGCTCCAGAGACAGACCAAGCCAGGATTAATAAAAATGAATCCCACTGTGTTTAAAGGCTCCACCCATTCTCCAGCACTATTAATGCACTAAGTGCAGTAAGCCTCTTGTGCCATCTTCCTAGACTGTATCTTTCATCTGAGGATTAATTAGCAGATCTTTCAGAGCCATCAAAAACCGGCTGATGTTTTGTGTAAACAGCTTCCTCAAACTATCCTAGCTGGGCTGACATTGGGCCAGTCTGGCAAGGAAAGCTATGCCAAGCCCTTCATGCCATCAGCTCCTTGGAGAAAGAAGGGAAGGCACAGAGCCTGAGTATGGGAGAGGATTAATTGCATGACTTTGATCTCCTGTGGATGATAAAAGCAGTTCACCTACTGCAGCGGGATAAAAGCCTGCTCTCAGATGAGAAAGGAGCTGGATGTATTGAACAAGGCTAGTGCATTCTCAATTATGTGTTACTTGTGGTGTAGTGACCCTGGCAGTCCTTTACAGCTGGCCGGGAGGAGGATGTTTAGAAAGACATTATTACACTGAAACACTGGCATCCTTTTGGTTGCAAGAGATTCACAGGGTGTCTCTACATGGTACCATGTAGATAAATCTGGAGATGTCGCCTGTGACCACTGCTACCCCCAGCTGTAGTGATATACAGTGTCAGAAGCTTTTTAGCCAGGTCAGGGCGTTGCTTTCCATACAACATTCCCACATAGTCCAAACAGCTATGCACAACTCAGCTCCATGGACAGCTTGCACAAATGTAAGGTCCCATGTCTTCAGAGGCCCTATTTTAGAAAACCACTGCCTTGTCAATGGGATGTGGAGCAGTAACAGCTATGAGGACACCAGCTAGCTGCCCTCATCTGCTGGGCTCCAGCTTGCACCCATGGACCCTGCAGGAAATTCAGCCCTCTCTATGCTGCAGGCAGCAGGCAAACCTTTCACCCCAGTGTGAGTGCAGCCCTACAAAGCCACACTCCAAAGCTGTCCTGTTTTACTGTAAAATAAATAACACTGGCAAAATCTGAACATTTGCTAATGAAAAACCTCACCTCTAAGCCAACTCTTCTGTTCCCATTTTAGACAAAAACCAGCTCTCTCATGAGTTATCTCCTATCCATCTCTCTTTATAGGCAATCAATTTGCATATGAAGAGTGATGAGTTTGTCAGTCCCATGAGCTGATCTTATCTCTTGGACAGTTGCTGGAGGTCTCTTTAAACCCTCCGCTTGGAGGTTGTTTAAGGACCTGCTTCCAAGCCTGATGAGGAGTCAGTTATCCGTAGTTTTCCTTGCATGTCACCCAAAAGAATGAATGATTACCTGCAAACATTGGCATAAACTGAGCAGTTTATATCCTCATGCTCACAGGATCTAAAGAGAAGTCATCTGCTACTGCTGCCAGAAAGAATATCACAGCTTATCTAGATTTCAGGGCTGTAGGCAGCTTGTTGGAAACCCTGTGATGTTTTCAATCTGCAGACAAGGGCATGCTAGCTGCTCCATTAAGTAGAACAAAAATATAATCTTTGGTGTCAGCCTGGTACTGCAGCATTGGAAGATGAACTGCGGGACTTTCAGTTCGCAGTCATTCACATCAGTGTACTCTTGTACTCAAAACAGGGTTATCGCAGTGCAGTGCAAGCCAATTGACTTACATTTGAACAAGAGAAGAGAGAAAACACTGCAAGTATTTGAGCACTGCAGTGCTACTAAATCACTGATTTTTACTGGATTTTTAGCTGGGATACGAACTTTGTTTTTCGAACGCAATAAATGTGTCTCTTCTTTCACTGCCTAGAGGAAATGATCACAAAAAGACCCAGAAACATTTCAGTCCTCGAAATGCCAGAGATCTATATGATCCAGATTGCCAATACTCCTCCTGTGGTCAATCCCAAATCCTATGATAGCAAAAAGGTTGTGAGCAGACAGAGCTGCTTATCCGCGATGAAGCTGAATCCCTGTCCCATTATTCAGTGATAAAACTTGAGGTTTCAAGAGGAAACCGCAGAGCAGAGGCTGCTGATCTTGGTCACACAATGTGAGCAAAGGACAGGATACTCTGCATATGTCAAGAGTTCCTTCAGGACCCAGATCAGAAGGAAGGCTCCTAAAGGCAGACAAGGCTGTGATCCAGACCTCTCCTTTCTTCTATACCACACTATGACCAAAAGACAAATAAGTCACACTGGCATTGAAATAAGCCAGAGCACAGGAGGGCCAGAGTTCAGTCCAAGTCTTTCCTAGGCAGGGCACTCCTGGCAGGGGGAGAGAAGGAGGAAGCTTGTTCTGATCCTGTGCGCTAATAGGAATTAAGGTCCTATTTACTGTTACAACAGGCACGTCTATACCCAGAATAACCCCACAGAATAGCCCTGGATAATTATTCAGGGCACAGTGCCACACTATTCCAAGTAACATATTTCTGGTCCTGGAGTCAGCTTGTTCTGTGTTTAAGCCAGTATCTCACAACACAGGGGTGGATTGGCCAGTGGAGACATAACCAGCAAGGCCCCTTGACTTCTCCTCCTGAGACCTTGCAGGGTAGACACGGATGGCTGTGATAACTGTCCTGCAACAGGGTTTGGCTCCTCTGGCATCCCTGAGCTGCCACAGAAGGGCTCCAAGCTCTTCCAGCTCTCAGTTCCTTAAAGAGGGTGGAGAAAAAGAGGGAAAATAAATGAAAGGATAATAAGAGGGAATAAAACTGTGCAGTGAGATGAAAGCCTTCTGCCATCGGCAATGGAATCTCTCCAGCCCTGCCTGGCAGCTGGTGCAGAGCAGTGTTTGTGGGAGACAGAGAGATAGGTAGATACATGGAGAGATGGGCAGATAGCAGAGTTTAGGGTATTCTTTTGCTTGAAAGGATTTCAGCTTGTTTTGCACAGGATTTGCAGTCTCTGATGTGAAGGGGGATTCCAATGGAGAGAGGATGGATAGGAATTGTGAGGCTGTGGCAGGAGGAGCCAGGATGAAGCCATTTATCCCTCTGAAAGGCTGCTTGGAGAATCTGTTTACCTTGGACTTTTCATCTCCAGCCCTTACCTAGTGCTTGTTCTTCTGGTGCTTCTCTGCTTTGTCAGTGTCCTTGGGGTTCCCCAGGATGCTTGTGGTTCCCTGCATTTCTCTGCATGGAAGGACATCCAGGCACAGCCTGCTCTATAAGTCTGAGGGGTGGTTTCACTGCCAGCATACCACAGGCTCTAGCTGATCATGAAGTAGTGCAAAGCAGGGTCAGAACAAGAGAGGAAGTAGAAAAGAGAAGCTGAAATGGAAGCAACAGTGAGACAGCAGAAAGAGGACTTCAGGAGAACAACCTCTTCCCTTCTCAGGTCCTGTGAAAGCCCCAGTGCCTGCAAACCTGATTCTGGCTATTTTAACTATCTTAGATTTTCCTCCCTGCAGCAAGGGCAGGGGGCCAGCAACCTCCACCCCAGCCCTACTCTTGCCAGCAGAAGTTATTATTATTTTTCTGTTCCCTGAAAACAATGCACTGTTAATTTTGCTGCTCCTGTTCCAACATGACCGGCTTTCCTCTCTCCCCTCTCCAGGCAGCAAGCGGGAGCATTGCAGACAATCCTTTCCCATTGCTGTGCGTAGATAGGCTGCCAGAGCAGAGTTTGTGCCTGTCTGTACGCAAGCAACAGAAGGTTTCTGGATCTTCAGGTGAAGGCAGAGCTTGGCTAATCGGCCAAGTACAATTAGGACCTTTGATGGTTTTGTTCAGTCTCTATAGGATTCAGCAGAAACCTTTAAGACCATATACAAGAACACAAATAGAGGACACGCACTTGATCCCAAGTCCCATGGGATGGGCTGGCTGATGTTTTCCAGAGGGGTGTGGGCTGTACTGATAACTCACACATATGCCCACACAAAACACTCTGGTTAAAAACTAAATTTTCCCAGCTCCCTGTAAGGGGCATCAGAAAGAACCGAGGAACAGTTTCCCTAGGCCATGAAAGCTGACTGCTGTTGTCCTTTAATAACAGTTTCCCATTCTGGCCCTCTGGCTTCACAGGGTGTATTTCCAAGCAGCAACAAATAGAAATGGGCATTAACTCCAGCTGGCCTCTCTCGAGCACCATGTCCAATTCCCGTCTCCCTGTCTGGGGATGCTTGGCTGCCGTGTGAACACTGCTGCAGTTTGTGCCTCTTGGCAGCCACACAGCACCACGGCTCCGTACGGGAATTACAGTGATTAACTGTTAACCACAAGAGCTTTCTGGTCTCAAGGCAGAGCGGTAACTGGCTCTGGAGAGGGGAACTGGGAGCCATGGTTGGACACATGGGAAGGGACAGAGGGGGTTTGCCAGGGGTCAGGAGGAGAAGCCAACCCTTTGACCTGTGGCTCAACAGATATGAAGCTAAACCCAGAAATGCCATCTGGAAAGGCTCCTAACTGGGATATGGGACCTATGATAGGGAGTAGAGTCAGCTTATACTCCCCAGGAGATCTGAGCATCTTCAGTGGCACAGACACTGAAGACAACCATTAATGTCCATTCACCTCCCTTCACCACAGTCATTCTTCTCCAGCTCTAGAAAACTCAGCTACAATCCTGTTTTCTTTCATTTTTTTACCATTAGGTCATGAAAGAATTTCAAGGTGTGGCCAGGCAAATCCAAATAATCACTTTAGAGTGGTTGAAGTTACTTTCCATCAGCTTGCACGCAGAAACCAAGTGCAAACAAGGTGTTAGTCTGTTGCAACTGAATTTTGCAATCCAATAAGACCAGAAATATCCCCAGTGTGCACACAGGTATTGGGTGGCTCTGTTGGGAATACCTAGCTATGTGACCTATGGGCTTGGTAGGCCAAAATTATGACCCCCCAGAAGTTAGCTGGAATTTTAGGCTTTCCTACCCTGTCCTACCCAAACTGTCAGCAATGTGGGCAGGAACATCAGAGATCTCAGTAAACCGCTGCTGCAATTCCTTCTTTGAGAGCGTTTCCATGAATAGCAAGATATTTGGTGCTATGGGAGCCCTACAGCCTCCTGTGAGCGCAGGAGAGGTATAAAAGCTCCCCAGCCAGTGTGCTCTCAGGCCATGGCCAAGTCCTCTTCACCTGCCAAGATGTCAGAAGTAAGATAAAGGAGAAGAAAAAAAACCTATGACATACATGCAAACAGAGTCTTTCAAATTATCTTGTCGTAACACTTTAAAGAGTGTTGATTTATGATTGTAAAGGCATCAAATAAGTGTTTAGTGCAGCAGCCAGTGCCAAATATGAATAATCCCAGAGAACAAGTGGAAACGGTTAACAATAGTCTTGTTCCAAGCAGCTGCTCCTTGCTCCCTCCTTCAGCTGCCCAATGTTTCCTGTAGCCATTTGAAGCTTTCCCCTGCCTATCATGCTCAGACAGCAATACGCCAAAGTATGGTACAACTGAAGCAATACTATTAATTAAAACTTTATGGCTTTGGACCAGAAATGAGAGCTGAGATGGGTTCATGCAACTCTGATTTACAAGTCCCAGGATGCATGAGTGCACGTGCTAACAGCACTGTTAATGCACACTGCTCCCGTGCAAAGGTTTTCCAGGAGCTGCATGAGCCTCTGTCACTGCTGGTGGTGGTCAGTAAAATCCACCCTGCTTCTTGTTTGTGTGAGGAAGCAGAACTTCCCTTTGTGAGGAATAAACACCATGATAACAGCAATCATTGGGAGCAGGAGATGCAGAGAACAGATAGAAACACTCATAGGTGTCAGACTTGATGACTGTCAGAAAATCATGCATTATATATAAGATTTCCATCATCTGTAAAGCAGTTGTGAAAATGGTCCAGAGCTGCTTTTCCCTAGAGGGAAGAGTCAAGGCACTTGATAAGGACTGTTATCAAACCAGATGTGGAAACAAGCCGCAGCTCCATCCTTTCCACACTTCCATTTACTCAGCTTAGACATTGACAGGCCAAAAAGAGGCAATTACAGTGATTTTGCCTAAACTCTAGCTTATTATAGGCACAATTCCTGCCTCCTGCATCCAACCTATTCCCTGTGGTTAAAGTAATGTGTATTTTTCAGAAATCCCTCACAATCTTGCAGCTGTTAGAGGATTCATCCTGTCTCTCAGCAAGGCTTAGATAATATACCAGCATTATTACTGACTGTGTGCCTTATTTTTAGCCTGAATGCATTTGTTCTAGCAGCAGAATAGAGGGTATTTCCCTAGACAGAAAACAAGCTTTTGTCAAAACACCGTAAACTACAAAGGGTAAGGTTCAACACAGGGAAAATAGGAGTCGAGACTTGTTGAGAGGCCAAAGTTGTGCCAGTGTCTGCAGAATGTTTCTTACTTAGAGGCATAAGAAAAGGTTTGTTTTCACACTCCTGCAGCCTTTCTCACCAAACGCCTTGACAAGCCTCAACTGATGCAGGCATCTTGTAGGTGTCCTCTGTCCTCTGTGGTGTCTGTAATCAAAGGAGGGCCTCCACATAGGGATTCATGCTTGAAGTGGACAACCTGCCCTCTGGGGGTATCTGTCTTTCTCCTCTGATCACAAAGTGAGCCTGGAACAGGACAGGCAGGCAGGCTGATGTGGGGCATGCAGGGATTTGATCAGCCCTGGCTTTCCTCGGATGCTGACTTTTGGAGCTCAAAGAGTTTCTTTGTTGGCAGGTCTGATTTCTACAACTTCACGGCAGCTGGATCGAGAATACAAGGCTGAACATATCCTAGAGGTGGGTAATGATGATTGTAATTAGCTTTATTTACCTGCAAGTGTATTAAGTCCTCAAAGAGCTTTCCTTGCAAGTTGGAGCACAGAGAAGGAATCTCATCCCATCAGCTCCCAACTGCTGGGAAACTTAATTAAATGGTGTGTGGTGCCCTAAGAGACAGCTGCAGCAGTACTGTGGGGTTTATTATTTCCTTACTGAAGACTGGAGCAAAAGGCCTGTTCTGGAAGCTGTGGGAATGCAGGAAGAGGATTGGAATTGTCCTCTAGCAGGACAGATAATAAGTTAATGGGGAAAGAGCAAGCCAGAGAAATCCACCCTAATTTATCTCATTGTATCAGATAATGCTGCATAGCTTTGTGTTACCAACCTCCATCTTTCACTGCTTCAAGCTATGCACGTTTACATTAGAGGCATCTTGAAGTGTTTCAGTCTATCAGGGTGATTGAGGGTAATACATTTCTCAGTGCAATGCAACAGGCACAGTGAATTAAGGATGGGTGGTAACTTGCCAAGCCATTGCTGTACACGTTTTCAGTTATGTGACCCCTAGTGACCAACCTGACCCACTGCCCAGAGTAACTGCAAGCAGGACCCCTGCATTCACATCTCCCTGTGTATGCACAAGCCTTGCTGCCAGCCACAGCCATCAGATTTTACTCTATAGAGAGGAGCAACAGCTTTGAAAATGTGGAGGTACAAATGCAGATCCACACAAGACTCCTTAGTTTAGTCATTGCCCATCAGGATGAAGGCTGCTCCTGTCCTAGGTAATGACAAAGCCAACTAATTCCGTTCCTTGCTGGCAGGTTGCTGTATCCGACAATGGAGAGCCAACCCTGAAGTCCACCAGCAGGGTTGTGATACAAGTTCTGGATGCCAATGACAGCCCTCCCAGTTTCCCCCACAAGCTCTTCATGGTGCAGCTCCCCGAGAGAGATGCCTCAGAGACACCACTGCCAGTATACAGGCTGATTGCTTCAGACCGTGACCAGGGCCAGAACAGCCAGATCACCTACACCATCGAGGAGGAGGAGGAAGGGATATTTACCATCAACCCCACAACCGGCATGGTGTTCTCCAGGAAAGCTTTCCCTGCCTCTGAATACAACATACTCACGGTGAGAGGAAAAGGAAGTACAGAGACCCTGGGAAGAGATGGGTGGAGAGGGAAAGAGAGGAAAGTCTGGAGAAACAGAGAATATAAAAGGAAAGAGATGGAGAAAATGCAGCAGTGGGAGGAGAGCTTAGAGACTTGGGTTACAGGGAGAGAAACTAGGAGGGAATTATGTGAAATACAGAAATTGAAATTAACTGTCCAGCCTACTCAGAGATGAGCACAACAATCCATGATCCCGTATGGATGTTGACCTAGACCTGAACTGTCTTTGGGTTTCAGAGCTGCCTCCATTTGGCAGTCTGATCAGGCCATGGGGCTTGGATACAGGTTTTAAACCCTCCCACACTGTGTGAGTCCTTGTACAAGACTTGTGATCCAGGTCTCTGCTGTGGATTGAGCCTGGCAGCTCTGCTTCATGGTTAAGAGGAATTTGGGTTGCATAGCTCTACCTTGGAATCAGCCAGAGCATGGGCCACTGGGTCAAGATGTGTTTTGTGGGATTTTGGCCACGCTCAGCCCTGAAACTCCTGGTGGGTGGGAGAAGCAGCTTCCTATGGGCTAACTCCTGACTGCATGTGTATTTCCTGGCAGGTCAAGGCAACAGACGGTGGCAGCCCACCACTATCCTCCCATGTGCGGCTTCACATCAGTTGGGTTGCCCGGCCCGGCCCTTCCTCGGAGCCACTAGCTTTTGATGAACCCCATTTTAACTTTGCCGTGATGGAAACAGATCCTGTAAACCATATGGTGGGAGTGATCAGCATTGAAATGGGCCCCAGCCAAGTGTGGTTTAATATCACAGGTGAGACACAGAAATTAAATCAGGGCAGTGGTGTCTGGCAGGCTTTGCCCCAGCTCCCTTTGGCTTTCAGCACTCACATGCCAGAGCTAATGAAGCTGTTTGCTTTAGGTGCAGGTGAGCTACAGGGAAAGATTACTCACAGACACCAAAAGGCTTCAACAGCCATAGATAAAGCTGCTCATGCCAAGGGTGATTATCTAACACACTCTTTAAATGACATAGTGGGACCTGCCAGTGTTTGAGGTGTTCTCCAGTGTCACATGAAAGGCAAGGCATGCCAGTCCCAGCTCCTCCTGGGAATCAAATGACACTATTGCTTGTGGTCAAACAGCCTGCAAGGAGCCAGGTATCTAGCTATTGCAAATATGCCCCATCTCATAGTCCGAGCAGGGAGCCAAAAAGGAAGGATTCCTCAACAAAGTGGTCTGACCTAAATGGTGGGGCTCTCCCTTCCACTTCACAGCACACCAAGGGATGACTTAGACATGAAACATGAAGCAGCTCTAGGGCTTCCTCTAATACACAGGACACTGGGGCAGAGGGAACGTGGGTCTGTCACCCCAGAGGACTCATCAGGCAGCACATGTGCAGAGATGGTCCTACGAACGAAGGCCAATTGTGCTCATGTAATTTGGTGTTTTGAAGTGGTGCCCCAATCTGCCGCACACAGCCTTGCCCTGACACTGCCTGCAGGGCTTGCCCTGTCAGACAAAGCTGTAATTGGGTGAGTGAACAGTTGTTCCTGTTACTGTGCTGGGGAAGGATAATGGTGTATAAATACAATTAAGCAACAAGAGACACAGTGCTACAAGGAGCAGACAACATCAGTGCAAGGCTTATCTGGCATTAGCAGTGTCTGCTTGGGTTTGCAGAGCTAACGGTATATTCCTTTGAACGTTATCCCATCGTTTCCCTGCTGAATGCTTCCCTGTGTGCTCAAACTCATCTTAGCCAATTCCTAGTGCACCAAGTGCTACTCATGGCTGTTTTTGTTACTGTGCTGGTGGAAGAGAACAGGATTTCATTTTCCCTGACAGAGAAGCAAAGCACCACCAAGAAGGAGATCCAGCAGCCTTCATACCTCTTTCAAAAGCTCATCTTTCCCAGAACACAAAGGCTCTGTCACTGAGGTTGATGATGCATCATCAGCATTTTAATGTCTCTCCTTTTGGCACTATGCAAAGGGACCATATCTCTTTTTTTCTCAGGGAAGAACATCCATGGGTCTTTCTTCTCCTGTCTCTGCTTCTTTCTATCTCCTTCCAAGCAGGAAAGTGGTGGTCCAGAAGGCTGGAAACCACTGCAATATGTAATTTAACAACCATCCAGGATTTTCCCAGTTGGTAAGAGAATAAAACAGAATCCAGAACATCCACTAGCTGGGAAGGGAGAAGTTGAGACCTGAGATAAATACAGAAAACTGCTTCTACACCTCCATATCTCAGAACACTTTTCACATGCAATAGAGAGTAACAGGCCATGAGCAAGCGAGGCATGAGAAAGGAGCTTCCATGCCAGGGCTGAACAGCAGTAGTGTGAGGGACAGCCTTCTGCTGCTGAGCTGCTCAGGCCTGTGGTTCCCTGCACTACGCAGCCATCTGGGTTGGAGGCAACAGGCTCTGCTCACCCTGGAAGCACCTTCTGCCTCCCCAAATGTTCCAGTATCGGGCTTCTTCAGGTAGCTCCCTGGCACCCAACTGTGCCAATGAAGACCATCGCTGGTACGCCCACAGTGTGACCTTGAATTAGAAGCCAGCAAGAGCATTGTTCAGCACTGCAGGTCCCTGATCCATGTGCTGCTGCATAGCTGGAGACCTTGTGCAAATAAATCAATGATCAAATATGCCTGTTGTAAATTTAGCCAGGACATCATATGCATATGTGCATCCTTGTCCCTTCTCCTCCTCATTGTCTGTAATTCACTCACCTTCCCTTTTGTGCTCCTTTGTCACCATCTGTGACTACCTCTTTGTCCAGCTTCTCCATGTCCTCCCTGTCTCCTGTGTCCATCTATCACATTTCACATTGAGTTTCCCGATTTGGGAAAACTTCTATGGCACTATTCCCACCCTAGCTGTGGCCAAAGAGGTACAGCTAGAGTGAATGCCTATACATCCCCATTCAAAGTGTATTGCCTGGCATGCCACACATCCATGTCTGAACTTGAGCTCCTTGTGTGGTTTGTGTGTGGTGTCTGCAGGGAAAATCCTCATCCTTCAGATCTTCAGGCAGCTCCTAGTATCCCTTCCACCTGCAGCTTGCTCCAGACAGAAATGTAACTGTAATTGCTCCCCGTTTCCTTTTCTCATTTCTCCTTTATCGCAGGTGGTGATGATGACATGGATTTTGACATTGAAAAGAGTACAGGCAGCATGGTCATTGCAAGACCCCTCGATGCAAGGAAGAAGTCAAGCTATAACCTGACAGTAGAAGTCACTGATGGGTCCACTACCATCAAAACACAGGTAAAGCTTTTTCTTTAGTAGAGACCCCATTTGGAGTAAGTATATGCCAAAGGGAATCTTTCTTCTGACACTGCTGAGCTCTGGATCAGATGCCAGGCACAAGAATCTCCTTACACTATGATCTTACATTACACAGTGACCCAAATCTTTCCTTAGTACCAAGCTAAGATTTTGTTTTTATGTTGCTGGAAACAGAAATTATCTAGGAAAGCCTGCACCTTTCTTGCTGATCAGAGCCAGCACACCAGGGCAGAGCCACACCACCAGCCAAGCTGGGGTGGCAATTCACACTCCTAGACCTCAGCTTGCTCTCACTAGCTCAGACTGATCCATAACATGGTTGGGATAATATGCTGAGATGTAAGGAAAATGCATATGCAGTTAGATCAGGCTTGGGTCCACGGTACCATGTCAGGAGTGTTCCTGGAACTTGCTCCATATATAAAGCCAGCACAGATACATCTGCAAGAGATGAGGTCAGGCCCTGCCCTGTGCTGCTCCAGTGCATGGAACATTGATAACACATCAACACCAAGGTCCAGGGGCCAAATGCTGCAACTGAAGAGATGCTGTTGTGTCTTCTGAGGTGCCACATGAAAAGCAAGCCCTGGTGGAAGGAAGCACTTTGCTGCCAGGCATGTCTCTAAGCCCCAGCTAAAATGGCTGCTGAGATGTGCCCATCTTTACCTACCCTCAGGAGGGATATTCAGGGCTTGATCTTTCACCAACCGTTTTCTCCACACACAAGCAGCAGCCAAACCTTCAGCCCTCACTGCACAGGAAGACACAGAACGTGAGTCACCCATCAGTGACGCTTATCGTGGGAATTCACTGCGGAGGTTTGCAGGGATGATGAGTGAGGAACCCTACCATTCCTGTGAAACCCAGTGCTAACGGATGGCTATCTGTCTCCATTATCTTCAAGTATTGTTCCAAATAAACAAACAAAGCCCCACCTTGCCTGGTGTGCATTCCCTGCCACCTTGCATTTCATCCCTACATTTATTTTGGCACTCAAGCCTGCTAGCAGATGTCAGAAAACCTGCTTGTACAAAACACCCATGGCATGTTCAGGTTTGCCAAAGGAAGCGAATTATTACAGTTGGTTGGGACTTCCTAAGATGCAGGGAACACATCAATAGGGGGGTCAGGACAGTCAGGGTAGGAGACCAAACCAAATGAACTAGGTGCAGCAGCATTCAGTCTGGCCATTCACAGGGGTTTGCTGTTAAACACAAAGGGGAAGATTTGGCTAAAAATTATAGACGACAAGCTTTGCTTCTGCATAGCTTCTCCATGTGCTGCTCTTAAGCCAGGCCAGCCTTGCCTGCCTTTACCAAACACCCTCCCTCTGCCAGCTTTATGGTGTGTAATTAATGAAGGTTGGTGTGGAGGCACCAGCCAGCAAAGCTGGCACCACCACTGAGCAACTGTTACTTTTCATGGTAGGCTGTGATGCCAAGCGCAGGCACGTTCGGTCTGAAGGGCTTGCCAGACTGCGGAGATCAAACACTGAGAGGAAGCAAACTGAGGCTCACTGAGGGAAGGCACAGCAGGCATTCCTTCGGGAGAAGGACAAAAAGGTTCCCAGTCACCATGCATGGCAAAGCCCCAAGAGTTAGAAAGCTGTGATGGTTACAAGAGCACGGCTACACTCAAGAGCAATTGGTAGCTGAGATTTTACATGGCTGCATAAGTCAGGTTGCTCCTGTGTCTCTGCTGCTCTCATCATGCTGTCTCCCCCACAGGCATTTATCCACGTGATTGACATCAACCAGCACCGTCCCCAGTTCTTGGAGAGCCATTACGAAGTAAGGATTCCTGAGGATACCCCCTCAGGTAGGGAAATCCTTCAAGTCAGTGCAACAGACAAGGATAAAGGCAAGGGGCTCATCTACACTATCCATGGCAGCGTGGACCCCAAAAGCACAAGACTTTTCCAGTTGGATCCAAGTAGCGGGGCCCTCACAACAGCGGAAGGCTTCAGTTCCCATCCCATGCCTCAGCACACCCTAACAGTGATGGTGAGTCCTAGGCACACCCTGCTGAGTCCATCAGCTTGGCCGGGATATATGGGTCACTGGAGAAATTGGAACTGGTTGTAGTCTTTGAGGGAGGATTTGTCTGGAGCAACAGGGAAGAGGAAAGCAGGGTGTTAACCTTTACTATAGAACCATCCTGGATAAATCTGGGTAACACCCTGCTTCCCTCTAACCAAGTGCTGAGCTCTTCACCTGCTGATTTCCTCGGAGATCCACAGCATTCTTCTACAGGAAAGTACACAGAATAATTGTTAATGTTTGGTTTCAAGTTGAGTGTTGGTGCTGAAACTTACAGGCTCACTCCCTTCCAAGGGAAAACACCACTCCCTATGAGAGTCCTGATGAGCTACCTGGAAGCCCTTTCAGGCAAGGCTACTACTCTGAGTGTGACCATAGCTGCTCTTCCTCTGTCCTTCAGGTACGAGACCAGGAGGTCCCCATCAAGAGGAACTTTGTCCGAGTCACCGTCCGTGTGGAGAACAGCAACCTCCACCCTCCACAGTTCAGCAGCATCCATTACGAAGCAGAAGTGCTGGACTCAGCAGTGGTGGGCACAGAGGTTATACAAGTCAGAGCCCTGGATCAGGACCAAGGAGCCAATGCTGAAATCCACTACTCCCTTCAGGCAGGTGAGAGCCATGCAACAAGACTGTTTAGGCTATGATCATGCCTATGTTTCCGTACTCTAGCAGGTGGCCAGAGAGTTGACTAGCTGTTGCAATGAACAGAAAATGGCTGCACAGTTCTTAAATGTGATTTTCTTGCTATCCTAGAGAAAATATAGAGTGAGCATGTAATTTTCATATTATGGAATATTACTAGCATCTTTCTTTGAGAATACAGTTCCATGTTGAGTCACTATTCTAAGACAAAAAGTGACGAGTTAGAACAACTTAAAATCCTCTTTTCTCATCCATGGGAACTGAGGGAGGGATCCCTATTCAGTTGTTAGACAAAAGCATTCCGATTCCCATAAGAGTCATCATCACTTCCACCATTTCTACCAAGAAATACATTCTTGAGGCACGGTAAGCTCCCTCCCGGCACTGGTTGATGGTGGTTTTGGGTCGTGCAAGTTCAGTGGGCAAGTATTTTATCATTCATTCTAAAGGTTAAGAAAATGTTTATGGCTGTGCCACACTGCCTGTTTGGCAAGCAAATTCTTTGCAGGAGACAAGCCATTCTTTGCTCCATCTTTCTCACTGCAATTTAGATCAAGGACTGAGGAATTTAATTGCTCCTGAAGTATTGGTAATTATAAGCATGACAGGGCTTGAAAGAACTAGTACAGTCTGTGCTACCATGTTCTGCACACGAGGTAAAAGCTTCAATACATGCTCTGCCACCACTAAATATGCTCAAATTAGAAGGGTATTTATCTCTAATTTACATTTTGATTGAATTGAAAGTTATCGCATAGATCTCAATGGGTTCATTGTTCTTAGAATTAAAATTATTTAGAAATTAATGAAGACTGTTGACTCCCAGTGAAAGTAGCAGATGTTAATTAGATCTGAAGGCAGGAGCATTGGTGGAAAAGAAGTACAGAAAAAACAAAGCCAACAGGGTGTCTACATTCTTCACTTTGTAATTTCTCTTCTCACAGGCAATGGGGAAGGTTTCTTTAGCATCGACCCATATTCTGGAATTATTACTGTTGCCCAGAAACTGGACCCATCCCGGCAGGAGCGATTTACTCTCATTGCAAAGGCAGAAGATCAGGGGTTCCCCCAGCTTAAAGATTCTGCTACAGTACATGTCCGCATCCGACCCTCTGATCGCACCCCTCCAAAATTTCCAGAGGCTGAATACATCACAGAGATCAGTGAATCCACTGCTGTTGGCTCTCCTCTTATCCAGGTTTCGGCCACAAGCTTGTCACCTGTCAGCTATGAAATAAAAGATGGAAATGGAGATGGAGTGTTCTCCATGAACTATCAGTCCGGCCTTATTTCCACTCAGAAGAGCTTAGATTTTGAGCAGGTATCTTTTTACCAGTTGAAAGTCCGTGGCACCAACATGGCTGGAGCATTTATGGACACAGTGGTACTTATTTATGTCATAGATGAGAATGACAATGTGCCCATCTTCGTTAAGCCTTCATTCGTTGGCTGGATCATGGAGAATGCTCCATCACAAAGCATGGTTCTGGATGAAAGCAATGCTCCCCTTGTGACCCATGCAACAGATGCTGATCAAGACTCCAATGCTTTGCTGGTCTATGAGATTTTGGAACCGGAGGCACTGAAATATTTCACAGTAGATCCCAGCACAGGGACACTGACCAGTCGTGCTGACATAGACTATGAACTCACCCCAGTTTTCCACTTCAGTGTACATGCACATGACAGTGGAAGTCCCAGCTTATTTGCATCCAAGCCAGCCAAGGTCACAATCCATGTTAAAGATGTGAATGATTCACCTCCAGTCTTTCTCAAAGACACTTATGAGCTTTCTGTCTTGCTACCTGCCCACTCAGGGATGGAGCTTTTGTCAGTGCAGGCAACAGATGCAGATTCAGAGGTGACCTACAACATCGTGGAAGGGAACCTTGATAATGCTTTCTATATTCACCCACTGACAGGTCTTATCTCCATTCTTAATGCTACTGGGCTGGGAAGCTACCGTGAACTCACGGTCAGAGCTAGTGATGGCTTATATAAAAGTACTGCTCTGGTTAAGCTGAATTTAACTCAAGCACAAGGTACGGGCTTAAGATTTGATCAAGAAGTATATACAGCGACTGTGATGGAGAACTCTACTGATGAGAAGACTCTCACCATTCTTGGGGTCAAGGGATATCAGCTAAATGAACCACTTTTCTATTCACTTTTGAATGGGAAGGAAAGATTCAAAATGATCCATGCATCTGGAGTACTCCAGACCAAGGGTGTCAAATTTGACCGTGAAACTCAAGACATGCATGAGGTAGCTGTGGAAGTGAAGGACAACAGGAAACCACCAAGAGTGTCCCAAGCCACAGTCAAGGTTTATGTAGAGGATGTTAATGACAATCCGCCGCAGTTTGAGAACGTGCCATATTACACCTCGGTGCAGGACGGCACAGAGCCAGGAGATGTACTTTTTCAGGTGTCAGCCACAGACAAAGACATAGGGGACAACGGAGCCATTACCTACTCACTTGCAGAGGACTACAAATACTTTTGGATTGACCCCTCCCTAGGAGACATCTCACTTAAGCAGCCTCTTGATTATCAAGCTTCAAATAAATACAACCTCCGAGTCATTGCTAAGGACAAAGGCGAGCCTCCCCTCCATGCTGAAGAGGAGGTTGTGATCAGTGTGAGAAACAAATCCAACCCTCTGTTCCAAAGCTTGTACTACCGAGTGAAGGTGCCCGAAAACATCCCCCTGTACACATCCATCCTCCACATGCAGGCTCGCAGCCCTGAGGGCTTGCGCCTCATCTACAACATTGTGGAAGAAGACTCACTGAAACTGTTTAGCACTGACTTTAAGACTGGTGTCCTCACTGTCACAGGTCAGCTGGACTATGAGCTAGAGACAAAGCACACGTTCACAGTCAGAGCCACAGACACAGCACTAGGATCCTATTCAGAAGCCAGAGTAGAGGTGGAGGTAGAGGACATTAATGACAACCCCCCCATATTTTCTCAGGTCATCTACACAGCGTCTGTCTCAGAGAGTTTGCCAGCACAAACCCCTGTTATCCAGCTCTCTGCTTCTGATAAGGATTCAGGCAGAAACAAAGTGGTTTCCTATCAGATCTTGGATGATGGTTCAGATGCTACCAAGTTCTTCAATATTGATGCCAGCACAGGACAAATAACAACAGCTCAACCACTTGATTATGAAAAAAATCAGCAATTTCGCATGAAAGTAAGAGCTGCAGATCATGGGAATCCTCCACTGAGTAGTGATGCCCTGGTGATCATAGATGTGACAGACATCAATGACAACCCCCCTGAGTTCAGCCAGCTTCAGTATGAAGCCAAGATAAGTGAAATGGCTACATGTGGGCACATTGTGATAAAAGTCCAGGCTCTCGACCCCGACAGTGGAGACACCAACCGACTGGAGTATGTGATACTTTCAGGCAATGACAATAGGCATTTCACTATCAACAGCACTTCGGGAATAATATCTATGTTCAACCGCTGCAAAAACGACTTGGAATCCTCTTACAACCTCAGAGTTTCTGCTTCAGATGGAGTTTTCAAGAGCACTGTGCCTGTGTATATCAACACCACCAATGCCAACAAATACAGCCCCTCTTTTCGGCAGAACGTGTACGAGGCAGAGCTGGCAGAAAATGCTGAGATAGGTACCAAAGTGATAGAGCTGCTGGCTATTGACCCAGACAGTGGCCCATATGGCACCATAGACTATACCATCATAAATAAACTTGCCCATGAGAAGTTCTCCATAGACAATAAAGGCTGTATTTCCACCTTGCAAAAACTGGACAGGGAAAATTCAACAGAGAGAGTCATTGCCATTAAAGTCATGGCCAAGGATGGAGGTGGGAAGGTGGCGTTCTGCACAGTCAAAATAATTCTTACCGATGAGAATGACAACCCACCTCTCTTCAAAGCCTCTGAATACACACTGTCCATCCAGTCCAATGTAAGTAAAGGCTCTCCTGTCATCCAGGTCCTGGCTTATGATGCTGATGAAGGTGCAAATGCAGATGTCATTTACTCCGTTGACTCTGTGGAAGATGTGGCAGAAGACCTCGTGGAGATCAATGCTGCCACTGGGGTTGTTAAGGTCAAGGAGAGCCTTGTTGGTTTAGAAAACAGAGCCTTTAACTTCAAGGTGAAAGCTGAAGATGGCAGACCCCCTCACTGGAACTCCCTTGTCCCAGTGAATCTTCAGATTGTCCCCAGGGAGGTGACATTGCCAAGGTTTTCTGAGCCCCTTTATACATTCTCTGCGTCTGAGGATCTTCCAGAGGGATCAGAAATTGGGTCAGTCAAAGCTTTTGCAGAGGATCCCATCATATACAGCCTGGTGAAGGGAACCACTACAGAAAGCAACAAGGATGAGGTGTTCACACTGGATGAACAAACAGGGGCTTTGAAAGTCAAAAAGGCCATGGATCATGAGACCACCAAGTGGTACCAGATTGATGTTATGGCTCACTGCTCACATCAGGAGACAGAGCTGGTCACTCTGGTCTCTGTGAACATCCAAGTGCAGGACGTCAATGACAACAGACCTGTGTTTGAGGCAGATCCCTACAAAGCCTTTGTCATGGAGAACATGCCATCAGGAACCACAGTGATTCAGGTGACAGCTATCGACCAGGACATGGGAAGCGATGGACAAGTGACCTACAGTCTGGAAGCAGAATCTGGCAACCTCCGAGGACTCTTCACCATTGATGGTGAGAGCGGGTGGATCACCACACTGAAAGAGCTGGACTGCGAAGATCAGGACATCTATCGGTTTTATGTGGTGGCCACCGACCATGGCAGGAAAGTCCAGCTCTCTTCCCAAACCCTGGTGGAGGTCACTGTCTCTGATGACAATGATAATGCTCCACAGTTCACCTCAGACTTCTATAAAGGATCAGTAATCGAGAACGCGGAGCCAGGGCAAGTGGTTGTCACACTGAGCACCATTGATGCAGACATCTCCGAGCACAACCGCAGGGTCACGTGCTACATAACTGGTGAGTTTTACCTGGCTTTCAATAGTCAGTGATGAAGAATAGAGTATCAGCTCAGAGCAAGGATCTGAAACCTTGTCTTACAGAATATAGGCACAGAAATAGCATTATCCTGACAGTCCTATCAGAAGCAGGAGATGAAGCCTGAGCTCTGTCATGAGTTCAGGACAGTTAAATGAGACTGGGGTATCCAAAACTCCATGGTAATTAACTGCAGTGGGTGGAATTACCATTATAATAAGTATCTCACCACTGAATTGTCCTATTTAGTTGGAAATAAATAAATGAATATGTGTAAGTAATTACACAGCACTTTAAATACATTTATTTACACTTTCTTAACAGAGGAATAATTAAGATGGTGTAATTGCAATGCCTATTGGAAAGACAAAAGTGGTAGTACAGCAGAAAGTTTTTCTCACGTAGATACTGTGATCTGTATTTAAGTTCTTTGACCCAGCTTTTTCTCCTGCAGACAGTGCAGGCAGTTCACACATCACACATGTGCAGCCTGCCTTTATTTCTTAATAACTATATATATGCACATAGGATGCTTATAACTTTCTGGTATTAAATATGTTTCCTGTGAAGCCACTTTGACATTGACTTAATAAACAAGCAGGCCTCAGAAGGCTGAAGTTAACCACTCTGCATACTCATGGATATTTGAAACTGTCATGTCAATCTTAGTGATGGTTTTGGCTAATGAGAAATACTAAAAGATGACTCTTGCACCCCTGAAACATCAGTTGTGCCAGCTAAAACTAACCACTGCTGCAAAACAACAACAAAGTTACCCTGGAATGTTTGTTGTTGCATCTGCACAAGTAGAAGCTTGAATTTATGGTACTTTTTGACCCCAAAGGGTCTTTCTCAGAACTGGAACAGATATTTCAAATTAAAATGTTCGTTCAGACTCAAATACGGAACCTTCAGGGTCAAAGCATTTAGCCAGATCATGCTGCAGCCTCTTATCTATTACTGTAACCATCCAAGACAGAGGAAGAATGCTGGTACTTTCAATTGGTTTATGGCATGCCTAGCTATTTACAGGCCTTTGGGGGGAAATATTCAATCCATTTATGTATTCACAGTTCTGCCATCTTACAAGTAATAGTAACTTCCAATTACTTTAAACCTGAGTGAACGCACACTTACGTTAGTGGTGAATACCATGTGCTCCCTCTACCAGGTACTTACAAGCACAGGTCAAACTCTACCCATAAACATATAAATACAACTGCAGTATAGCACAGCAGCAAAAGAAAGGACATGGTGTATACAGAGCCCAGCTCCCTGTTGTTCATACGCATTGATTTCAAATACACCGAAACTAAATTTGAGCATAGGCTGGAGTGTCCCAGCATCAGAAGAGCTAGCAGAGGTCTCATTGTGCCTCCAGTTTCACCACCTCATCACCACAGTGTAAATGAAAGCAGAAAGAGGGTGAATATAATTTACCCTGATGTACAAGGCCCTTCAGAGTCTAACACAAACAAGCCCTGCAGCCAACTCCCTTTGTTGCCTCCCATCACCTAATGTGCTCCCTCCTTCGGCACAATGGCATGGGTTCAGCTGAGGACACCAGATCCTTGCCAGAAGAGAAGGATTCACCAGGGCCAGCATGCATCCATTTAAAATCTTCTCTGTGTCACATAAGTAGGAGCAGCTTGAATCTGGAGGACCAGAGAGCCTGCCTAGCCTGGATTTCCCTGTCTCTCATCATTTGGCTCTTATAGAATGAAAAAGTAGCCCCAGAAAGCTTCGCTATGTGTTAAATACATCTGTAGGTTAAAAGGAAGTACAACTATACGCAGTACTGGAACAGTAAGATTCAATTGAAGTCTGCAGGGTATTTGCAACTCTCAGATCCCTTTAGGAGCATGCACCAAGACTGACACTCTTTAGGAAGGTGAGACAATGTGGTTTTGAAGCAATGAATATGCAGGTGTGCAGAACATTACAGAGACATTTTTACCATCAGGAGTTGTTTCCTCCTTCCAGTGTAATATGCAGATAGTGAATAACAGAAACAGGCAGAGTATTTCTCAGCTGTGCAGTGAGGAAGACCAAATATTCCTCACCAGGTGCCCATTCTGTGTCACCACTGCAGGCCTTCCACATCTCCTAAGGGACCAGCAGTGGACCCTTTCCTTACCACTTCTGATTTTCAGCACTTCAAGCACCTCTTTTCCTTCCTTCCTGTCTCCTTCTAGACGGAGATGTCCTGGGGCAGTTCACAGTGAACCAAATCGAGGGAGAATGGACAATTTCTTCCAAGAAGCCTCTGGACAGAGAAGATACAGAGAAATACCTCCTCAAGGTCATGGCCTCTGATGGGAAATTTCAGGCTACCACTGAAGTAGAGATTTTTGTTCTGGATATCAATGACAACAGCCCTGAGTGTGGCCAGGTAAGACATATATCCTGGGATACTGCGGGCACAAGGGGAACATCTGGGAAGGAGAGAACACAGTAGCAAGGAAGAAAGAACAATAAGAGCATGTTAAGAGGGTTTGGCTTGTCATAATTCTTCTCACACGATCCTGTTGCTTTGATTATACTTAGCAATTTTAATTAAGCTGCATGTCAAGTAAGAACATTAAATCTAGCCTCCAAGCATGTTTGCCAGCAGTAAGTGAGCACCTAAGCATTATGAAGGATAATTTTTGGAGATAAACAATGCCAGGAAGCCTCCTGGGTAGGGGCATGTAAATTACTGAGTTTTATATCCTGCTAAGCTGAGAGATTCCCATCAGGAGTTTTGTTACTGTAGAGAGCTGATCGCTGGTATGGATGTTACCCATGGTGAGAAAGAACAGATGTGGTTACTTCCCAAAGGAGATTCAAAGGCTTGTGTGAAATGAGCTCACTGGTCCAGGTCCACGCCCCAGCAGCCAGCAGTGAGGCACGTTGTGTTCCCCTATAAACCACAGGGCTCTTCCTTCTCTGCAAAGCTGCTGCTTGTCCATTCCCTGCTATATGGGATGAAGGTATTTTGGAGATGGCTCAGAAGCCAATGACGGCTTTGTCCTTAACAGATATTCTACACTGGGAGAGTCTCTGAAGATGCTCTGCCGGGTCTTTTCATTTTGAAGATATCAGCAACTGACCCTGACGTTGGCAGCAATGCCCAGATAACATACAGCCTCCATGGCCCTGGCGCAGAGGAGTTCCGGCTGGGCCCACATACAGGTGAGAGCAGGGCAAAGGGTGCTTTTATCCTCTTCTTCACCCACTCCCGAGAGTGGCTCAACACTTACCTCCTCCTGAGCAGACAAAAGGACTGTTCATTCCAGGTCTCCCAAGCTAGGATGGAATGGCAAACAGGCAGGTTTATTGCAATATGGTATAGAGGAGAGGGAGCTCTGCATCTGCCTGCTGGCTTTCTTTGCAAATATTGGCATTGTTGAAATCAAGGGCTGACACTATTGCTAACAGCCAGGTCTCAAGGAGGAGAGATCAGCAAGTATTTGGCTTTAGCCAAAGACATGAGTTCTGAGCTCTAAGAAACATTTTATCAGTTCTTGGACAGTATATTTGCCCAAAGAGACATGATGATCATTCTAGAGATCACTTGGGGTTCATTCCATTGCAGAAAGCTTAGTGCAGTGGGGTTTATAAAGGCATTTAGAAGTACAATTTATATAGGAGCACTTTTATCCCATGACAGCATCTCTTGCATGAAGCTCAGCCCAACTTGCAGGACTCCCCATGCCAAGCTCTACCAGGGCAGTGGCTGTCAGTGATCCAAGAATAGCCCCGAGCAACGTGGTGTGGACACATCACTGCTATTAGCTGGATTACAAATGGTGTTCAAACCCTGTCTGCTGTCTCCCACGGTTCAGCCAGGGAGGCAGCATGCTTGAACCTCTCTGAGCTCTCCTAGGCTGCGGCTGCAGTTGCAGGAGACAAGACCATCTCCTGTTCTTTCCAACAGGGGAGCTGACCACATCTGCACCTCTCGATCGTGAACAGAAACCTGTGTACAATCTTGTTGCCAAAGCCACTGATGGTGGAGGCCGTTCCTGCCAGGCAGATATAACACTGATTGTAGAGGACACGAATGACAATGCACCAAAATTCTTCCCTAGTCATTGTGCTGTGGCTGTTTTTGACAACACCACAACAAAGACACCCATCGCCGTGGTTGCTGCCAGAGACCTTGATGAAGGTGAGTCAGAACAGGATTTACTTTTTAGCAGAGTTCATCATTCATCCTGAATAGAAACTTTTGAAACCTAGGGAAGGGCTACAGTGATGATCATAGATGACTGCATCTGGGTGAACATGTGCCTGGATCTCACTCCTGATGTGTTCTTGAGTAGCAGGCTGGCATCAGCATTTCTGTGACCCTGTAGGTAGTACAATATCTGTAGAAACATACAAAGACAGATGAGCACATGCTCAGTGACTGTAACTGATCCACATTGCAAACTGTCACACACAATTTGTCTGGAACCCAAACTGGACAGAAGCTTCAGTAGGGCTGGAGGTTGAGAATGAGTATCATAAGGAAAAAGGAGCTTTAAATCTGGATAATGTGATATGGGTGGAGAGCTATTTATGAAGACAAAAGGATTCTCAGAATCATAGGTAAGGCAACTTTCAGTAAACCTCTCCAGGAGAGACTGAATTTACAGTGACAGAGAAGCAAGATCCTGTTTATCTGCTTTGGAAGCAGATATGAAGGGAAATTATGCTTAAAAACAGGGAAATCATGTTTAAAAACAGGGAAATTGAAAATGGGAAGCACCATTAAATGCAGACAGGTGACACTGATGATCAGGGTGGCTAGATGTCTGAACCTACAAGTGGACAGGGACAAACTTGATGTTCATACAGCCTCCATTTTCCCTAGGAATGTAAGGTCATTAAGTGCACGTAGTCCTAATAGATTAAAAACAAATATATAAACCCATCAGCATTCCTACCCATGGATTAATGCAGCCTGTCCCTTATCCGTCCAGGTCTCAATGCTGAGGTGGTCTATTCTCTGTCTGACTCTGCCAATGGACACTTTTCAATTGAGGAAACCACAGGGGTGATCCGTCTGGAAAAGCCTCTGAAGGATTCGCAGCACTCAGCGTTTGAGCTGACAGTCTGTGCTACAGACCGGGGCACCCCGGAGCCTCTCTCTGCTCTTGGCACTGTCACTGTCTCTGTTGTGGATCTAAATGAGTACCTGCCTGTTTTCCTGGCCCCTGAATACGTGGCCATGGTAAAAGAAGACGTGGCTGTGGGTACAGAGGTGCTCAATTTGTCAGCCTTGACAAGGGACAATGCAGAAAACCCAGAGATCAAGTATGAAATTGTGAATGGCAATGATCATGGGAAATTCCAGCTCAACTCGAACACAGGTAAGACAATCTCATGCCCAAGCAGGTCCAGGTTGACCCGACATCAAAGGCTGTCTTTGTTTGTGTCTTCTCTGGTTCTTCTCCATTTGGCTTGCATGTCTGCTCTTCTCTGCCTCTGCCCACCACAAGGGTAAGGAATACGGTTTTCTACCCTAAATTTTGTCAGCTAAGTCACTTAAGCAGTGATCCAAATCTTACTAAAATTAATGGAAAGAGTCCTGTTATACGTCTGCAACATGAGACAGGTCCATGGGAATGAGGAATACACTGAGAACCGGACAGGGAAAATTTTCCACTTCAAAATGTAGGAGAAGGTGATTTCATTTTAAAGCCTCTCCATCTTGGTCCCACAAGGAATCTGTAGCCTAGGTTAACAGACAGCTTTATTTAATGAATGTGGATAATCCCAATCTGTTAACCACTAGCAGGTGCTGAGCCAGGTTTATTAGCCAAATAAAGCACTGCTCTGTTTGCACAGCAGTCTGACACTAACTGTTATCTATAGGCCAATGTTAGCTCCCTGAAACAAGTCCTTGGCTGCAACATCCTCATCCACCGCGCCTTCCTCAGCTCCTCTGCCCCCAAGGTTCTTGCTAATATTTCCACACCAATTTTCTTATTAGTTTTTACATCTTACAAGACACAGAACAGTATCGTTTCCAGAGAATAGTTTTGTGACAGTTTCAGTGCTGAACCCAGGAAAGCATCAAGATACACACACACATTCTGTCACCTGCTTCTTTTTTATCACTTCTGCTTTATGTCTTCAGTACATGTTCTTCTCTCATTTTTGATATTAAAAGCCTTCTTTCAATGTTGCCTCACAAATCACAGCATCTCATTCCACACCTTTTTCTCCTGTACAACTCTGCATCTACATCACACAACTTTTCATCCTACCTATGGCACACACAGTTCAGTGATTGTCCACTACTGCCTTGGTCACAGCTTTCAATAACACTGTTGGACTCTCACCCTATTTTGCCCCAGATCTCTTCCAATCAAGATTTTTGTAGACATTACAGAATTAAAGACTCTTTCACCTGATACCAGAGTGAGGCAGGTTATGACAGAATCAGAGCAATTGGAGTTTGTATTAAGGGATGCCATGACTCACGGTATTCTGACTTAACCAGAGAAGGGCAAAGTTAGCCAGCACCTTCTCAGCCTGCAGTTTGACATTCATCTCAACATATCTCCAGTATTCCAAGAAAACTTATGTGCCATTCATTCAAAGTATCTTCTGTCCTTTTCTTTCCATCTGCAACACAGGTGCCTTATACATAAATGGGAGTTTGGACTTTGAAGCGAGTCATGAGTATTACTTATCCATTGAGGGTACAAGGAAGGGCTCAGCTTCTCTCAGCGATGTGACTATGGTGGTGATCAATATAACTGACATCAATGACCATGCACCAGAGTTCATCCAAGACCCTTACTTTGCTGATATCCGGGAGGATGTTGCAGTTGGAGAAATCATCCTCACGGTATGATCACGAACCTTTACCTATTGTTTTACTTGTGCTATGCATTATTTACTTTTGCCCTTTTCCTTGTTCTAGCTGTGTTAAGTTTGGTCTTGAAAAAAACCTAATGAATGACACTTACGTAAACCACCTTCCTTCTTCCCCTTCAATTGGGACAAGCTCAAACCAATATCCTTAAATGACAAGTGAGGTCCTACTCCCACCCCTCCACGGCAAAGACTTATTTGGCCAAGGATCCTAGCTTTTTTTCTCCTAACAGGTGTCAGCTGATGACTTGGATGGAGCAATGAACAATCAGATCACATACTCAATTGTGGAAGGGAACCCACTGGGACACTTTGCCATTCAACCCAAAAGTGGGCAAATCAGCATTGCCAAGCATCTGGACAGGGAGGAGGTGAGTTCAACAGAATGGGAACAGGAAGGCTAAAGCAGATGTGCCCCAAAAGACTGAGGGAGCAAAGTGTATTCAGTTGCCTCCTTTTTTCTGAATGATCTGTTCATAATACTGTGAGCAGAAGGCAAGCCTTTTATTCGTTCATTTTCTAGACTCATAGATACTGCTGTAGGAAGGCTGGGCTTTAGGGAAGGCAGTACAGCCTTCATGGTCACAACTCTAGGCTTTGGTCTGCTCCACTGGTACTTCAAGCTGGTTGGGTGAGAGTCAGCCTCAAACTGGAAACCAGCATGGTTGGTTTCTGCTTCTCTGCATCAGAACATTACAGAAAACAGGTATGTGTAAGAGATGGAAAGGTCATCTGGACAATCTCTCATTCATAAAATAGTAGCAGCTCAAACAACTATTGACAGATGTTTACCCAGCTTGGTCTCATCCATCTTTGGGAAGTTGTTTCACTTCTCTGCAAAACTATGGTGAGGCTGATTTTCTTTTCCAAAGTGCTTTGAGATTTATGGATGCAGAGCCTTAGCCAAGGGCAAAGCTATTGTCATGTTGCAATGCATGGCCTCAAGCATTTCACAAGCTGCAGCAGAGCAAATCAGTGTATAAAAACCCACCATTCCTCCATTTCTCCAAGTAATCATGCACTACAAATCCTCCAGATCCCCAGTTATTCCCTGACCGTTCGAGCCATGGATAACGGCCACCCTGCCCAGTTCAGCGATGTTGCTGTGCGTGTCCATGTGTCTGATGTCAATGACAACCCTCCCCGGTTCTTCCAGCTCAACTACAGTGTGGTGGTGCAGGTAAGCCAGGAGGTGGTTTGTTATCCCAGCCCACCTCAGGGTAGTAAGTTACTCATGTGTGGGCTGCAGAGGGGTGAGACAGTGCTAAAGCATGCTGTTGCGTTGTGCTTATTGCCACTAAGAACTGGTAGCATCTGCAGGGGCAGGTATTCTGCTGACAGATGTCATTTTCTCTTTCCAATAGTTTCAGACACTTCCTGTCCTTTCAGTGCAGAGTGTGCAGAGGTTTTCACACTTTCCAAGCCTGACCTGCAGCCCCTTTCTCCCTTGCAATTGCCTATGTCTACATCACAACATAAAGAGCAGGCCCAAGCACATGGTCAAGCACCACCATGTCTGCTAGATGCAGCCCAGTTGTCACTTTGACTCTATGTACTCACAAAAAAAGACTTACTTGCACTCTATGTACTCACAAAAAAAGACAAAACATGCTTTCATCTGTACTCGTGCTGGCATGACTCAAGGGGAAAGAAAGGGCATCAGTTCAACTGTCTATGCTTAGCTGCCAAATAGGTAATGCTGTGAAAGGCAGTTCCTTGCCACCACCAGGTCTCTGCCATTGCTGGCAAGAGTCTCAAGTCTGTGTGTAACAGAGAGATGCACATGGGGTGTAGGATTTGTTTCCATGAGGGTTCTTTTCTCTTTGCTTGCTCTCCTCCACTAACATCTTTCTCCATTTCAGGAGAATGCTCCGGTGGGTACCAGCGTCCTGGAGCTGATCATGAGCGACAGAGACTCCCCAGAAAATGGACCCCCATACTCATTCCAGATCACCCAGGGCAACGACGGAAAGGCTTTTGATGTCACCCAAAATGGTCTGCTGGTAACATCATCTGTCTTGAACAGAAGAATAAAGGAACAGTACCTACTACAAGTCCAGGTAGAGCCTGCTTTGCTGTCCTGGTATCTGGATCCCCCAGCTAGATTAAGTAGATCACACAGCTGGATGCAAACATTGCTGGCTTTGGATGAATCCAATCCAGGCACAAATCATGCAGCTTGGAACCAGCCTCGGAACTCATTTATCCACACAGCTTACCCACAAGAAGCAGGGGGCAGCTTCTGCGTTGATAAAATCAGATAATGTGATAATGAGAAATACGCTGGCAGTTTTCTTAGATGCTTTTCCCAGCATCACTCTAGCAACTTCCAGTTTAAATTGAGATATTTATCTGATCCTGCAAGCTTTCTCCCGTTATCCTTGTCACTTAAAAAGCTGTTTAAATTCTTCTTCAAAGAGGATTTCTGCTGTTGCAGAGTGATTATTTTCCAGTGTTATCAGTAAGAATAGTAGCGAAACAAAAAGATAACAACATGTAAAACACATACTTCTTCAGTAATAGTAGTTGTTCTAAGAGCTAGGTACTACTGTATTATAAATCTCAGCCACCAACAGCCCAAGATTAGGGAGAAACTTACTCTATAATCTGATTATTCACATTTTCTATTTTGAGGCTCCTTGACTCATGCTAGACAGACACTGTCACAGGTGGGAGATGGGCTTAAATGGTCCAGAAGGTGAGCAAATGTGTTGATGTGCGTAACTGCTCTGTAGCTTTGTACACTCAGTTACGGATGGATCCCCATAGGTTGGCAATGTCTCTAAAGACGAATAATCCTCAGGAAATCAGAACTGCTCAGGTGTGCCTGAGCTAATGATGAGCACACACGGACATGAGTGCCACCCCACCACTAACAGAAGGTCTCAATCAGTCTTCATGCTGGAAGGAATTTCCCTGGGGCCATCTCCAGGCAGAGGCCCAACAATGCTGCCAGTATTTCCCATTCTTTCTCCATTCCCAGCCCTCTGCCTGACAGCTTCCACCCACTGCTACCTGCAAGGCACTCTTCCTTCACAAAGCCTTATCAGCCCGTCCAGGCAGGTGAGGTGACAGTAAGTCAGCATGTGGCTATAACAGATCTTTCTGTTCTCCTTGACAGGTCTCTGACAGTGGTATTCCTCCCCTGTCCTCATCTGCCTTTATAAACATCCAAGTGACTGAGCAGAGCCAGTATGCCCCCTCAGCCCTTCCCCTGGAAATATTCATCACCACCAATGAGGAAGCTTTCCGAGGTGGTGTTCTGGGCAAGATCCATGCCACGGACCGAGACCCCCACGACACGCTTGTGTACACTTTGGTGGCAGAAGTGCCTCAGAAGGGGCTATTCTCTGTTGGGGCTGCAGATGGGAAGATTATTGCTGGGGACAAGCTTCCCCATGGCCACTATCTTCTGAACGTGACAGTCAGCGATGGGACGTTCACAGCCACCACCAGTGTCAATGTCCACGTGTGGTGCTTCACGCAGGAGGCCTTGGACAAGGCAGTGGTGCTGCACTTCCGACATCTCTCCCCTGAAGAGTTTGTGGGTGACCATTGGCGCAACTTGCAGAGATTTCTGGGCAACATCCTTGTCACCCGGCGCCAGAACATCCACATGGCCAGCTTACAGCCTGCAGCTACCTCTGATGGAGTGGACCTGCTCTTGGCTGTTGGAGAGCCGCATGGCTCCTTGTATGAGCCTCGGGTCCTCGCTAATAAGATCACTGTGTCGGCTGGAGAGATGGATCAACTTGTTGGTCTCCGGATGAAGAAAGCAGTTCATGTGCCGTGCCATGGGTCAGACTGCGCCCACCGTGTCTGCAAGGAAACCATTCAGCTGGATCCAGGCATGATGTCTACTTACAGCACTGCCCGACTCAGCGTACTCACCCCACGGCACAGCTTGGAGCAAATCTGCTCTTGCAATGGTGAGCAATCCTTCCTGCTGCTGTCCTGCCCTATAAACCTGGGCATATTGTGTTTTCCTTCAGTACACTATAGAGCACATGGACTTTCCAAGCTGCTCAATGACTAACAACTCTGCCTGCAATTTCAAAGACAAACCTAGACTCTTAGAGCTTGAAAGTTTCATATAGATTTTTGTTTGGTTTTAAATTCATCTCCTGCAGCATTTAATAGCAGCAGCATCTATCTCATTGATAGATACCTACCTCACTCATACCTAGCAGATAATGAAGCTCAGTGATCTCTGGGCTCCTGTGTTGTTGTAGGCTCAACAAGGCAAGGACTGACAGATTCAAGAAAAGCCAGATAAAGCATATTCATTATACTCACTCTAGTATAGTTCAAGAAATAAATAGAGGGAGCAGGAACAGAGGTTGACATCACTTGGGCAGGAATGGTAGAGGATACCATAGAATAATGTAAAGACCTATTAACAGTAAGGAAAGTCAAGGGTGTTGTGGACCACACTGAGAGCACCTTGAAAGTGCTACAGGACAGAAACAGCCAGGCTGCTATTGCAGGATTGTTTTACAGCTGAGTACATAGATTAAATACAGGGAGCTCCAAATGGGAGCCATGGGAGATGCAGTGCTGCACTACCTGGGTTGCTGTGGATGGAGCTGTTCCTGGACAGTTAGGATGTCAAGCTGGGGAAAGAGGCAAGGCTTGATACAGTCCATAGTGTCCAAGTATGACAAAGATGAGACCTTTCACTCATTCTCCTTTCAGGAACAGCTGTGAGGTTTGGGGGCCACAGCTACATTTGGTACCAGCACTCACACATTGGCGCTTGGCACATACATTTTCGCCTGAAGACCCACCAGCTGCACGCTGTTGTGTTCTATGCTAACGGGACTGACCATGCCACTTTGGAGGTATGTACTGCAATGTGCAGTGTAGAAAACCTTACTCCTTCAGGGACAGGGATCACAGAAAGAACATGCAATGATACATACCCTTAGTGATTCATGTAACTAAAATATGAGATTCAGGAAGACCAAGTGAGAGCCAAGCACGGTTTGACAACTGCTGCAACTACAACTAGTGAATCTTTTTTACATCTGTGAACGCATGTGCTAGTCTCTGGTGTAAAGGCAGCATACACCAGTATCATAAATCTACATCACCATCTTTCTTTACAGTTTGCTTCCCATCCTTCTCTCTTATCACACCTATAAGGGCAAAGAATTTACCAGGTGGAATTTTTCCCAGACCAGTCTGCTTTCACTACAGCAAAAGGCAAACTTCCTTCCCAAACCTTAGAAGTGGAGTCAAACCCCCACTGAACACACACACTGTCTGCCAGCCCACAATATGGATCAATCCAATACAGAGGAGGCAGCCACATTGGGCTAGAGGCTTAGGGTAACAGGGTGGAGATGAGGAGGGCACAGGTGAATTCTGAGATTGGGAATATCACTACCAACCTTTACCTGCATCAGAGCATATGCCAGTCAGGTCATGCATCTAACAGAATGGACCTCAAATTACAATACTGGACAGAACAGACAAAACAGGAGCCTCAGATGTCATTTCTCAACCCCCCACTTTTTTCAACCACTTGCTTCAGGTGGTTTTACTGTTCAAGACACCTGCAGAGCCAGGAACAATTCAGTCTGATTGCTCTCCTCCCTCTGGCTGCACACTGAGTCGATCCAACATTCAAAGATCATCTCCCTCTTCCACTTTGGCAACAGGAGGAAAGAAGCAGATGACTAAAGAATAGGGGTTTTGTGTATTCCTCATCAATTAAATTCAGACTTACTGGAGACCATGGTCATAGGACATACTTACCAGCTGACAGAGATTTGTCTCTGAGACTAATCACATTGAGCTATGCACACTGTAACCTCCCTGGAATTGTTCATACTGGCCCCGAATTCCCTCATTGCTTCTCACAGGAGAATGAAATACTTTTCTTTCTGCTGTTATAAAAACTCACACAGACAGGGGTCTGCACAGCAGCTGAACCCAGGGACCTGCTCACAGCACATATTGCAAGCTCCTGCAGACACACTCTCCTTAAGAGCAAGAGCAGAGAAACATCACCCCTATATCCTGTACCCTGCAAGTGTGACTAAGTTATATTGTAAGGGGCTGATAAGAAAAACTTCTCCAGAAGGGTCTTTAGCTTTCTGTCCCATCTCTGGGAAGGGAAGTCACCAAGCAGTTCAGCAGAAGGAGTCCAGAACTCCAGATGGTGCTCAGAAAGGTTGAGATGGCAGCAAGCTCTACTGAGCCAGACCTAACACAGAGTCAAGGGAGAAAAGACTCATTACTGGTGGAGTCCAGTGTGTCCATGTCTGTACCCAGATGTCTCCACAAGCTCTTCAATAGGAAACATTCATAAAGGCTCACCAGAAAGTTGCCTGTGAATTATTTCTCCCCTGACTTACTTTATTTACAATATATCAGGGTTCAGGCCTTTTCTAGACCATCAGGCCTGAAAGATACTGAAGGAATCCCTCAAGATTTTAAGCTTTGTAGGCTGCAGTACTCCAGGCATGAGCCAAAGCTTTGACAGGATCAGACCTGATGTTTTGTAGGTTTGGTGAAGAGGATGAGTTCTGCCAAGGGCATGCACACCATCACCCTTCCAACCACTAAACTCTCCTGATGTGCAGAAAGAAGATTGCAGCAAGAGGATGGCAAAGCAGGCAAGCTGGGAAAGCTTTGGCAACCTGTCAGTTCTTGCTCCAGGGAGTCGAGTTCTCAGCTCTCTCCCAGCCCCAGAAATTGATAAGCCCAATCTACAGACCCATCTGAAGTTCCTCCAGCTAAAGAGAAGTGACAAAGCTCTCCGGTGTGCTTGCCAATTGTGCAAAGAGATTTACAGGCATGTTGCCCCAGGGCCCTTCCATGGCATGTGCCAGCTGCACATAATTCTTCCTTCCTTCCTTCCACAGCTGCTCTCTTCTCCAAGTGGGATGTATGGTCTTCTTTAAGAGCTAACAGTTGTCCTGCTCTGCTTTTGACTCCTCCAGAGCAGCCCCATAGTGTCATATGCAGGTTCCCCCAGAATTCAGTGTAGCACATAACTGCTCCTTCTCTTCTAGCCTCTACCAAGCATCTCCACTCCTCACTGACTCTAATACCCCCAAGGAGATCTTTTGCCTGGGTTTAATTGCTTGATGTTAAATAGCAAGCTCTGCAGGTTTTCCATGAACGTTTTATTCCATCTCTTTTCTCCTTCTCCAAATGCCCTTGGCTTCTATAAGAGAGAGGTTTTATCAACAAAGCAGTAGGGAGAAAAAAGTGAAAGAGGGATTTACCCCTGACTTCACCCTGAAACAAAACCTTTCATAACCTTTCCTTTTTTCTTCCTCCATATAAGTTTTAAAGATTAATTTTGGGCCACATATAAGAATTTCTGATGCCCCAGTTTAATGCAGAAGAGAGTGGTGTGGTTCACTTTCAGCAGCTCAACATCTTGTCTTTGTCCTATCTACTGGAGATCAAGGATAAGATTGCAATACCTATCAGCAGCTTTGGCTTGGGTTTCCAGCATGCTGGTCAGGAGCAGGGTACAACAGGAATTCCTTTCTCTGCCTCTCAATTCTTCCTTGCTTCCTCCAGAAACAGCTGCCAGTGCTCCTCCTCGACAAGGCCCTTTCAGCACCCTCACCCATGCCATAGGGGCAACTGCTCCAGCACCTTCTCCACTACTAACAAGACAGTGAGAACAGAATAAAAACCATGTGGCCCAGAACAAGAGTCCATCTGTGACTGGTGATGAGTAGCCTCAATACTGGGGCTCTGATTAGGCTCAGGAAGGAGGGAGAAGGGGCAAGCAGGACTATGATCATCTGGCTCTGTGCCTTGTTATCTGGAAAGATCAGCTTCCCTCCTTGCACACTGGGCAGAGGTTGCATGGAAGGACCATGGGTAAAATTGTGCCAGAGAGATTAAGGTGTTTTGCAATGTCAAGGAGGTTGCAGTCACTTAAACAGGCTTTAATTGATCCATGCATAGCTTAATATGAGTGAAGGGGGCTGATTTGGGCAGCTGGCTATTCTTGGAGTCTGAAAGTCGGGATTCATCTTGACTCTCGATGCTTAGGCAGGGAGAGAGGGGAACACAGAGGTGTTAAAAGCCTCTGTGAAGACAGGTGCTTGGATCCCAGCTAACTGTAGCTTCTGGGATGTGTTTTGCAGATGGTTAATGGAGTGCCTCAGCTTGGGTACAGCTGCCAGGGAAACTACACCGGGAACCTCTCCTCCTCACGTTTTGTGAGCGATGGCGAGTGGCACTCAGTGTTCCTGGAGGCGAAGAACACGTCCGTCCACCTGCTCGTTGATGGCCTTGGAAACGCCTCTCTCCAGCTGCCAGCGACCTGTAGTGTGTCCCGGGGCAGACGAGACCTGCTTTTTGGAGGCCTCCGGCACTCACCCCAGTCCCAGAGAGTCCTGTGGGGGTTCAGGGGCTGCCTGGACGTGGTTGCAGTCGATGGCAGAGAAGTTGTTCTCTTGCCTGGGAAAGGGCAATCCAAAGAAGTTGTGGAGGAGGTGGGGATAAAGCAGTGTTGCTCCCCCACCGGTGCCTGCAGCAGCAACCCATGCCTCAACAATGGGATGTGCTCCGAAACTCATGGAGGAGGTATGTGAACATCCCACACAGAGCAATGGGAAAGCAATAAGTAGTGAGGGAAGGGGAGATGTAACCTGTTCATTACGAGGAGAATCAGAGGTCCAGGGGGACCTCAAGTGATAGCTGACTCAGAGCAGCAGCAGCTGGGGGATACGGGATCCTGGCTCTCACCACTGGGACCATGGCCCAGAGGGCAGGAAGGTGTTTCTAAGGTGTGTGCATGACCTAAGAGAGCACAGCACTGCCAAAAACTCAGATGCAAATAGAAATTCCACCCACCCCTCTGCATCCTCTTTGCTTAAGGAGCCTTTAGCAAAGCTGGAATCAGGCAAGATGGGATCATGCAGCGATGGTATCTGGGCAGAAATAAGACAAGATCTTGGTCTATTCCCACTGCAGTCAGTGACTCCCCAGGGCTATGGGAAGGGATATGGGAAAACCATAAGCTCAAATCCAAGAGTCTCAGGCTAACACAGGGTGCATGTGCTCAACAGAGGTTTGATACCAGGCTCTGCCCAAGACAACCTCATCACTGCCCCATTCCTCCCATCAGGGGGGCTCCCTGCAGCCAGCTGCATCAGAGGGTCTATCAAGGTGGATACTGAGTGCACCTTGGCCCTTCCTTGGGGCAGACAGGTGTTTTCCAGGCTGTTGCATGGGGCAGAAGCTCCTGCTGGAGCTTTGTGCTCTTTGGGTCCATTGCCAAATCCCACACCCTGCCTGGCGAGCAAGCGAGGACAGAGGAGGGAGCTCACCTCCTCCTGCTCTGCCCACAGCCTCTGGGAACAAGATTCCCAGCCCTGTCGACTCAGCAGCTGCCTGGTTCAGGTGAACTTGTTTGACACAGGTACATCTGTACTGAACAGTTCGCCTGGCTGGCATCACACCTCCCCTTAGCCTGCAGACCCTCCGCACTGAAAACCCCTCTGGCTGCGATGGAAGGGGCTCAAAGCCTACGAGGTGAAAACTCTTCTCTGCTCTAAGTCAAAGCACCGCTTGCTTTGTAGCAAGTGTACAGTGGGAGCCAAGAGGAGGAAACCAGTCCCTCAATATTAAGCTAATAACCATCCAGTGCTCTTTACATAGTTTCCTTCCAAGGTGATCAGCTTCTGCAGAAGGCCCAAATGCCCAGGAAAGAGCCCATGGGACATGGCCCCAGGCAGAAGCATGCAGGGCACTGCTGCAGGGAAGGGGATGCTCAAGGGACATGCAGTCTGTGAGGTGCTTGCTTGCCTTGAGCACTGCAGGCCCCCTTCTATGGACCATGGGCGCACAGCACAAGGTTATGGCAAAGCTCTGTGCAGGGATCTCAGGCTTAGGATTATCTGCACAGGCGAGGACACGTCCGTGCAGGAGAGCCCAGGTGCACCACGTGGCTGCGTGAGAACTCATCCATGCGGGAAGGGTCAAAGCCAGACCAGCACCACATCAACCACAGTGCTCAGGACCATAGGGGCCAACACGTGTGAACCCCTGCGCACGGGAACACGTGTCTGGGCACACGCAGCCCCATAGGCCAAGTCCAGCATCTGCTGCATGAACATCGGCACGTCTCTGCTGTACAACCGCTAACACACATGTGGGAGCGGGTCTGCGTTCACCCTGTTCTCTAAAGCAGGGATGTTTAACCTGACAATGAATAGTACTTTTCAAGCATGCTGTAAGGTGGAAATCCTGAACTTCCCGTGTGGCACCACCAGCAGAGCAATTAGCAGGAGCTCAGCACAGCCAGGGACATTCCCATGCTCAGGGCTACATTAAACAGCAGCCAAAAAGGCAAACAGAAGCAGCCCCCTCTGAGTCCCCGGCTATGCAAGGTTTCTCTCTGGCTGTGAGCAGACACCTCCTGTAGGCAAGAGAAACCTGACATGTTGAGACAGGCGCTTCATAGCAGGCAAACTCACAGGACTAAACGCTTCATAGAACAATAAGGTTCTTTCAGAGGATTGCATTTAGCAGAGTCAGAAACCATGAATCAGCCAGCCAGGTTCCCCTTCCTTTAAGCTGAATCTGTCCCCTATCTTCTCCATGCATTAAAGCTGTGCCCTGAATGCATCCCTGGTAGGAAAGGGCCTGTGTCAGGAGAGGACGGGGTTGCCTTGTTGCTTTAATAGCTCTCTAGTGCCACTGTGTTGCCTCAAAGTGGTAACCCAGCCTCCAGCAACCACTTCAGGTCCTGTAATGTACCCACCAGCCTTCCATATGGATGGCTTGGGTGCACCATAGCACTTTCTCCAGCAGCAAGTACTCATGCTTAGGTAGCTGGACTGAGCCCTCTGTGTGTGCCATCAGCACCAGGTGCTCCTCCTGTTCTTGCTAGTTCTTCCATCAGGATATGGTCTCTATATGGCACTTTCTCACCCTCTCCAGGTTACACCTGCATCTGCCCTGGGCAGTTTTCCGGTGAGCGCTGTGAGCTCGGGGACAGTCCCTGCGAGTCCAAGCCCTGCCTGCATGGGGGAACCTGCACCCTCTCTGCCAAGGGGTACTCCTGCCACTGCCCTGACTGGTACCTGGGCGAAAGGTAAGGTCCAGGAAGGCTCTGGGATGGGTGATCCTCCGTGCTGGGTGAAAACATGACCTCTGCCAACAGCCACTGCACATTTCTGCAGCTCACCGGGGCCAGATACAGGGATAGAAACGTACCCGAGCACTGGAGCAGGGAAGTGTCTGAAGGCAGAGCTGAGCAGACCGGGACATAAACAGCTCTGCCATCAAGTGGTCACTGCCCGTCTGTGCCCATCTCATCCGATGAGGACAGGAAAAAGGACGACTCTCCTCATAGATGCTTTGAGTGCCACTCCAAGCGCCCTGTCCTGCCTCCAGCCCAGCATGATAAGGGCTGCCCAGCACAGGCTCAAACAGCATCCCATCCAGTTCATCCCTCTGCCTCCTTTACCCGGGATGAACACTGGTCCTTTGAATCAGTGCAAAGGAACAAATTATTCGCTCAGTTCTTGAACTAAAAGCTTGTAGTCCGCTAAAAACTGGGCATTAGGTGGCAGTGTGATACCTGAAATCACCGAGTGCCAGCCTCAGCCTGCGCGGCCGCACCGCAGCTCACGCATCCCACAAACACTTAGAAAGAGGAGCCCAAACCTCACAGAGTTAGTTCAGTAACAAGATAAAAAGGAAGCAAAACCAGCATCACTGTTGGAAGGAAAGGTTCCCTGTACTTTTAGGAACTCTAAGGTTGTGTGAGGTGGAGCAGGACAGAGTCAGAAATTCAGTCCCAGTTCTGCAGCTCTTTAAGATGCCAAAACCTCTCCAAGAGTGCCCATCACCACTTCTCGGGATAGATTTTCCCCAGCTGTTTGCTGCAACCTGCAAACATTCACAGATCATCCTGAGACCCCAGAGCTTGAAGGATATATGAGACATCATAAGAGGTTAGCTCACCTCAGAGTGACCCTGTGCTCCCTAATTTAGAGGGTAAGAGCATCTCTCCATGCAGTGTTATCCCTAGAATGTCCAAATACTCCTCTGATGCAGGATGCCCCCATTTTAATTTGTTGCATGTAACTGCAAACATTGAACCATCTGTCAAACATATTCTCCTGAAAATCATCATTTTATATTCAAGCATCGCAGTCCTCTGCCAGGAGAGGCAGGTAGCACAAACCTAAAGAGGGAGAGCAGACAAAGATGGAGCATCCTTAGGTGGTATAAGTCAGACTCCTGAATAGGATATCACAGTTCTAGCTGCATCTCCAGGCTGACATTGGTTGTCTCCATCTCCTCCCTACAGGTGCGAGAAGCTGGCAGAGGAATGCCAAGACAACCCATGCCGAAACTCCGGGCGCTGTGTGAGCACCCAGGGCTCAGTGCACTGCATCTGCCCATCGGATTACCAGGGGGACTACTGCACGCAGCCCATCATCACCCCAGCCATCGTGCCCACACAGTGGGCAGTGGGCCCCGAGGAGATAGCAGAGATTGTGGCCGGTGTGCTGGGGGTGGCCATCCTGGCCGTGGCCTTCGTGCTCATCCGCAAGCGCTATCGCCACCGGGCCAAGGCCCACAAGCCCGTGGCAAGGGAGGACCCCGACCTGCTCTCCAAGAGCGAGTTCTCCAAGAGCGTAGGTGTGGGCACCCAAGCCGTGCCACCCATCGAGCTCAACATCCTCAGCGATGCAGCGCACAACAACCTGGACCGGGGCACATCGGAGCAGCGCAAACCCACCAGCACCCCCGAATTTGTCACCTTCAACTCGGCCAATGCCCCGAAGCACCGGGGTACCATCGTGTGCAGTGTGGCACCCAACCTGCCCCCTGCTGCACCGCCCTCCAACTCCGACAATGAGTCCTTCATCAAGTGCACTTGGGCCAGGGAGGAGATGGGTCAGTAGCACTGAGTTCTGTTGCTCTTATACATCCCTCTTCCCCTTGTGAAGTGGATCTAAGGCTTGCAAGAATTAGGGACCAACAGTGGTGGTTAAAGCCAGGCAAAAGCACAGGCAAATGGTGCCTAAGCCCTGCTGGAGGATCCTCTATTGGCTCCTCCCTCCTGGCTCACCAGTACATCCCAGTTTTCAGCTTTAATCTCCTCAATCTCCAATGCAGTAAGCGGGGAAAACATTAATGCCTAGCCTGGATTCCCACACATCCTGGGTCAAAAGACCCCATTAAAGAGAATTACTAAGTTAAGAGGAAAAATAATTAAGATCCAAAAAGTCAGTGTGAATTTTTGTGGAGGCATTTTCATCAGTTTCTAGGTAGAGGAATCACACCCTCAAGGAAACGTCTTGTGTGGCTCTAGACAGCAAGGTTACTGCTTTCTCTTCATGCAGGAATTCATCACCGATGTACACTGTTAGAAGAGGGGTCACAAGAGTAACTACAGGGAGAGATCCAACGGATCACTTCCTCTGCCCCACCCCTTCATCATGCAAGCTTCTTGCATGCAAATGGCACGATAAGTGTGTCTTTGGGGTGCTAGAGCAGTGGGTGTCTGAAGGCTGGTGGGAACACTGCTTCAGCACAGCAGTCCCCTTGATTCCCAAAGTAGCAATCACAGCTCCCCTGTCCCCACATCTCCTGCAGACTCAGTCTATGGAAGTAAGTAGCGGGAGGGCACGAGAGGGAAAACAACAGCTTGAACTGCAGCTAACACAACTCTGTTTTATTCCAGTCTACCCAGCAGAAACAACCTACTGGCCCCCCCGGTACCTGTCATCAGACGTGCAGGAGTACTCCCACTATGAGATCATTCAAGCCCCCCCAGCATCCTCCTCCCACCCTCCTCTTCCCCCACCTCCTCCTCCACCAGCAGACACAGAACCGGTCGCTCTTTACGGAGGCTTCCCCTTCCCGCTGGACCAGAGCAACAAGCGGGCTCCCATCCCACCCCGCTACAGCAACCAGAACTTGGAGGACTTCCTGCCGCTCGGCCCCGTGGACATGGGAGCCTCGCAGTGCCAGAACGAATATACGGCCATCAGTTACTACCCAGCACAGCTGGTGCAGGGCGAGGGTGTCCCGTACCAGCCCGACCCCGGGTACAAGCGGGTGAGCATGCGCCTGAGCGTGGCCCAGCCCTCATACGCAGACTGCGAGGTGGGCCACCAGCCCAGCATCCGAGCACAGCCCCTTCCACCCCCCAACTACGAGGGCTCAGACATGGTGGAGAGCGACTACGGGAGCTGTGAGGAGGTGATGTTTTAACAGGGGGCTCATGCTCGGGATGAGAAGCACATCTCCATGCAGAACAGTGTGCAGGGGGCTGGTCCATGCTGCTCAAGGGGGTTTAATGTGTGTCCCCCACAATTTTGCAGCATCTCCCCATGCATGGCTGGGGTGTAATTTGGCTGGATCTTTCCCCACACTGTGCTCCTGATGCAAATGGAGGGGAAATGCTCCAGCCACTGCCCGGACACAGAGGATGCTCCTGGGATGCTAATGACTAACCTGCCTCCTTGCCAAGGGGACTTCCTCGGGTACCATGCAGGACCACAGCATGCCACCTCCTCCCATTCCAGGCTCCCTGGCCACAGGGATGATGAGGAGGAGGAGGGCAAGCACTGCAGGTATGGCAGCAGTCATGGTGGAGAAGGTGCAAAAGGACTAGTGATGCATAGCCTGGGAATGCCCACGTGGGATAGCAGAGCTACCCTGCTCTGGCTCCAAGGGCTTGCATCAAGCCAATAATTTGCCCTGTGGAACGGATCAGCCAATGCAAACCCTCTTCCATGTCTGCCCCCGATGCAGGGAGAGAGATGAGGGAATGCAGCTGATCCCATCGTCACATCCCTCACTTGGCCAATAGAAGTCCAAGAAAAAAAGAAAAAGATTTAAAAAAAAAAAAGTCCATTTCTGTATTAAAAACAAGCAAGAAGCTTCAGCACACCAGGAACCACCCACAGACTCAGCAGCAAAGCACAACCCTACCCAGGCACGCTGTGGTCATGGGTATAAGGGAGACCCTGCCTTGAGGATGCGAGCACAGCCATGTCCATTGGCTGTCATGGTCCCATGCTGAACGCAGCCCAGCGTGGTCCTGCCGCCCAGCTGGGGCTCCCTGGTGTATCCCTAAAGACTGACCAGCACCACATGGCTGAGACGGGGCGCCGAGGCTGCTGAGCGTGGGTTTGCCCGTGTGTCCTTGTGCTTGGAAATGCATCGTTGCTTCGTGAGAGGTTTTCTTTGGTCGGTTGTTTGCTGTAACTTTTTTGTCGTTGATTTTTGGAAAGTATTAAAAGAGATTGGATTTTTTTACTACTGATCGTATCCAATAACTTTGGGAGTTCCTTGTAAATAGGACATCCCTTCCCAGCTCCAGCCAAGGGCTGTCCAGGGAATAACAGCTTCTTTTGGACACCCACAGCACTAGGACTCATCCCACTCCCCCAAATACCCCAAAGATACCACAACATCCTACCTGCTGGCTCATCACAGAGAGAGGGTGAGAAGAGAATGCCTGAACTACTGCTGCAGAACGAGCATCACCTGCAATGGCCAAAGCTCCCACCCCCAGCTTTGTTATCCCACCACAGGTGGCGTTAATCTCACATTAGAGCCAGGGCAGGGAGCAATTGGCTGCACTTGTGCAGGTGTCCAGCTCAGCTTCACTCTGGGGGATGGGTTTGTGAGATTGTGACTACTTTTTCATGCAGCTTCTTGACTTGAAGTCCCCCTCCCAGGCCCACATTCCCCATTGCCCTGCATGCTTCAAGGAGACTTTTCTGCCACAGCTTCAAGACATTGCCCTTTTTTAGCACTGATTTCCCAAACAGCCCCACTAAGGACACATCACAGTGGCTTGACTTATTCAGCAGCATGAGGATAAACCAAACTTATCCAGAATCACAGAACTGGTAGGGTTGTAAAGGACCTAAAGATCTTCCACCCCCTATGCTGGATGCTATCAAGGCATGCTCCACGCCTGGCCCAGGCTCTGCCAGGTAGTTTTGCACCTGGAAGAGAAGTGCCCATCTCACAGCCCAGCACATTTCCACATAAAAAATAAATCATATTTATTGATTAAAGTAAGATACATGATTCAGGTGCAGCACCAGCTCTTCCACTGGGCAGCTACACACACTGTACGCTGACAATATCCATAGGCACGAGACATGTACATTGATCAGTTCTATATCTACAAGTTCCGTGGTTACAGAGCAGCCTACAATATGCAAGTGTCAAGTTTTTGTGTCCATTGGGTCCTGTGCCAGGTCCTCCTGACTCAGCAGAGCCCTTCACACCACGTGCCCCACCAGCACATCTGGCCTCACCTCCAAACAGCCCCTGAACACCCCCATAAAGAGAAGAACTGCAAAACCCATTTAATGCTGCAGTGATATCCCAGTCTCCTTGGCAATGAGGCCTTCACTGCTGAGTGCAAAGTGAGTTTGGATGCCAAGATGCCAGCAAACCCACTGATGCCAAGTGCCAGGCTGAGAACATGCCCGTGAGCCACAGTTGTCCCCCAAGATGTGTCCAGCCTTCTTGGAGGGTCCCAACAGAGCACGGGGCAAGCATCAAATGTCCCCTGGTTTGCCAAGGGTGACATTTCTGCACCCAAACCCAACCCCAAGGGCCACACAGGGGTCAGGACGCAGTGATGGATGTGAATATTGCACTTGTGTCCATGGCGTGCCTGGAGCCCCCTCCCAGACCTGAGTGTTTGCTCCAGAGGGAGGGTTTGACTTCAAGCTTTGCCCTGCTCGTGACCAAGCGATGCCAGAGCATGCTGAAACCTTCACCAGCACAGACTTTGAGGGGACAAAGTGAGCCCTGAGAGATGCAGTGAGCAGGTGAGGGGCTGGAAGAGGAGCAGCAGCACAGCGCAGACCTACCCTGACACAGGGCACCTAAAGCAGGACCAGCAAAGGAGACAGTGCAAGACACTGGAACACCACACACCATGGAGGCAGGCTGCAGAGATGCTGCTCAGCACAGCCTTCTCCTCCCAGAAGTGGGTCAGACACCAAAAATAACCCTGAGCCTCACTCATCCTCCACCAAAGATGGGAACGCAGCCTGGCAGTGCTCTATTCACACCCCCAGGAAGACACGGCTATGGCAGGATGAAGGGATAAAGGCTTTCCAAAGGAAGCCACCACGCTGCCGGTGTCTGAAGATGCTGCATTGGAAGGGAGGAGTTTGGCCAAGACACAGGGCTCCAGAGGGGTGGCTCAGCCAAAACCTTGCACTGCTAGAAGACATCCCATGGAGGATGCATTTGCTCTCGTCTTAGAAACAAAGAAATCCAGCAGAAAGGCAATGAAACTCCCTAGGGAGGAAGCTGGGCTCACCGAGGAAGGAAAGCAGCAGCATAATGGGGACCACCCCCCAGGCATGCACCACCCACAATGCAAGAAGCAACAGGAGCATAGGGAGAAGCACTGGAGAGCTGCATCCTACTGGAAGACAGGAGCTGGGGCAGAGGCAGAGGATGTAAAGGGAGTAACAGTAAAACTAATAAGGGTTTTGAGTGTGATTTGACATTCAGTATCAGCCTGCAGCAACAGCTGATGTGTGCACTGTGAACAAGGCGATGTGTTTTAGTGGTGTGCAGGCAGTAAGTGGTGACCCCTGAGGACACCCCATCCCACACAGGGAAAGGACTCCCAGCTGAAGGCAACCAGCTTGGACCTTCCTTGTGGCAAAGCCCATTTGCTCCCCACATGCCTTGGCTCTCTAATGCTTCCAAAGGTCTTGCACTTGTGCGTTAAGTGAGGAAAAGGAAGTGTTTCTATTGAAAGCATGGGATAGATTCAGCAACCCCTCCTATGCCAAGGATGTGCCCAGTGCCCAGCTCCAGGCCTTGAGGCAGCTGGAAACAGAGCAGGAGCCAATGCCCATATCTGGGGATCCCAGCAAAGGAGAGCTGGGGTCCCCAGGATGCTCCATACCTTGGGCTCTGCCCACACTCCCCACAAGGTGAGGAGGCAGCTCCGCACTCTCCAACCTGAGCTGAGGTTTCTCTGTTGCTGTAAAAATAAAGTGCTCAAGGAAAAAAAACCCAAGACAAGAATAAACAAACTGGCACAAAACAGAGCAGTCCCCATCCCCCCTGCCTGAAGGGATGGGGAGATACAGAAAGGGTGGGATTTCAGAAGGATATAATCAAAATCCACATCCCCAGGATTGCTCCCCTCCAAAAGCGACTATTTACAGGGGATGAGGGGGCGGTTTTGCTCTATCACCTGCCCCAGGCAAGGCACTGCCCCAGCCCAGATCCCACCTCCACCGCCAGAGCCCAGCACAGGACCCTCCTGCTGGGGGGGGGGGGGGAGGGCAGCCCTGTCCTCTCGCAGACCAACCCCACTGCGAGGAAAGGGGAGACCGTTCCCAGGAGACCAGCATCTCCCGGAGCCCCCACACCCCCAGAGTGGTACCCGGGCGGGCAGAGCACCGTCACTGCACCATGGCACTGGTGGCGTTCACCACGGCGGCCGCGGGCGCTGCCAGCTCCACCAGCGCCTCATATGTCCCCACCACAAAGCCCACGAAGCCAAAGAGGCTGATGATGACGTCCTTGGCGATGACAATGGGGTGCATGCCTTCAGAGTAGTAGGTGGCGATCTCCAGCAGCGGGGGGAAGATGAGAGCCAGGGCACTGCTGCTGACGGAGCCCACCAGTGAGATGACGATGTCCAGGCGCGGGATGAGGATGGCCAGGACACCTGGAGGAGGAGCAGACATCATGTTAGCATTGATGACTCCCAGATGGCCAAGACCCTCCTTCTCTCCAAAATTCTCTCCAAACTAAGCAAAACCCCACTGCAGGGATCTGCTTGAATCCTCCCTCTGCCCTTCTCCCTGACACAAGAGCTTTGAAGATGGGGTTGCATGTATTTGTTCCTCCCCAGCAAGCAACTGAGCCATTAATGAAGCACAGCATGCAGACCAAACCCTTCCTGTCACCCTGGGCACCAGTGAGCTCCAGGGCTGAGCACAATGGGTGCCCCAGCAAACGTACTGCTGGCAGACAAGCAGCCACGGCATCCCCAGCCCCCTGTCAATGCCAGGACTCCTGCCCCCACACCTGGGGAGCTGTAAAGCCTCAAAAACCCCATAAAAGCAGGAGAAGGGAAGGAAAGCCCTCTGCCCCCAGCCCGCATACATCGGTGTGGTTTGCATGTGTTTAGAGCTGATCCAGCAGCAGAGCACCCACGGCACAGCCCCGGGGACAATACTTGTTAGGTAAAATCTGCAACCAAGGAAAATCCCCCTGGAGACTTCTGACAGCTCAGCACATAGCAGGGAAAACTGCTCCCTCTGCTCCTGCTCGGGGCCAGGGGAGGACAGAGGGATGGTGCCTTCTCCTTCCAACCAGCCCACAGCCAGCACCACAATGCCCCTTAGCACCACACACTGAGCAAGGTCCTCAGCTGAGGCAACCTCAGCACTCGAGAGCATCACTGCTGCTTCTGAGTCAAACAAAGCCTGAGGAAAAGACAACCAGAGTTCTGCAGAGCATCCTCTGCAAGCCAAGCAGACTTCAGTATTTAATCAAATACTGGTTTATTGCTTTGAAAGCTCTGCTTAGAAATAGGAGACACTTAGAAACATGGCAGCTACTGCCTCGGTGGAGAAGGGACATCTCAGGGCTCCTTACTACAGGGGTTTGGTTTCGCCCTGGCAATCAGCTAGAGGCTGTTGGAGCCTCCCTGAGCCAATGATCACCCACAGCACCACAGGAGATGGAAAGCCTGGGAGGCTGACAACAGGCATAGACACAAACAGGAGATGCTCCTGCACCACACCACACTCCAGCCCTGCTGTCACCTGGATAAGCCTAGAGACAAACCTCACCTCCATCCTGGGGGACAGCAGCAAAGGCCCCCAGTAAGCTGACCTAGAGGAAGTTTACTCCAGTGCTCAGCCCTGCACAGGGCCAAAGGAGGTCTCTGCTGCAAGCAGCATCCCTGCTCCAGCAGCCTGCACAGAGAGCAGAGCAGCCAACACCAGCAGCATCCTCAGCCCACCCCACACGGCTCTTTGGACTGGAAGCAAACAAAACTATTAACCCCCCTCTAAATGAGCAGAACTAAAGCACCAGCTGCAGCCCACAGCCTCTGGGGCAACGGTCGTGCTTTCCTCAGGTATTAATTCAAAGGAGTTTTAAGTGTGCTGGTTTTGAAGTCTAAGCTTAAAAGACATCAAATTGCATCCACTCTTTGGAAGCCAAAGCCACGATGCAGGCTTGTTCTGTGGCCACACATTCAGCTGATGAATATTCATGCAACCCCCCCTAATTGCTTTTATCCTCAGCAACAGCCACAGCCATCTCCTACAGGGGAGGGTAAGGGGAGGAGGTACTAAGGAACCAGCATCCCTCCACCAACACCAAGACAGAAGGGTACAGCCACTGCCGGTGCCTGACGCCATCCCACACTGCTCCAACCCGTCACTTCCCTGGCCACACAAACTCCAGCACCCTCCAAGAGAGGCTCCAAGCCCAACCACAGCACTGGAGTGACCAGAGCACATGGCCCAGCACAGCAGGATTTCATCCCTGCATTGTCCCTCCAGCTGCAGGCACTGGGACAGAAAGTGCTTCAGGAACTCAGCACAGAGGAGATGGGCTTTACCCATGTCAATGCAGAACTTCTGGCTCTTCACTAGTGAACACCCAGAAACCAGAAGCACACTGCTCTCAGCCAGCTCCAGTGCTCTCCAGTTAGCATCACACTCCTCTCAAACCCAAACCAAAGCCAGCTAAGATGCAGGGAAGGTCCCTGATGCTCAGCTCTGGTGCATCAGCAGCATCAAGCCATTGAGGAAAGCTCTTTTTCAGCAGATGACGTCAGGGAGCTCAGTCAAGCATCTCAGCTGTGCTGACAACAGCAAGGATTTAGCCTTCAGGAATCAAAGCCAGCTAAAATCAAATACTTCTGCACCTGATTTGCTCCATGCTTTTTCCACCATGCTCAAGCCCAGCAGCTTGCTCCACCAGAGCCTCACTGCAGGCACCAAATGATGTGGAAAGCTTACTCCTTCACTGAGAAGACCGGTCCCACATAGAGCAGGGAGAGGATCACTGCTGCAACTACTTGGAGGCCACCCTGGCCCACTGGCTTGCATTAGCAAGGGCCAGGAGACTCCCTGCAGTGAGGGCTTTAGCAGCTGGGCCAGAGGCAGCAGGGCAAGGGGTGAAAGCTCTTGGCACCACCAACCCACAGCAGGAAGGAGGTTCCACATCCTCATAGGTGAACTCAGACAAGCTGCTTTGTACTCACAGGTCACGCCAACCAGAGCCACCCTGAGGAGCAGGTTGACCAGCCAGCCCCAGCGCTCCGACACCCGGGCAACGAGGGGGGGAATGATGATCTCAGCAGGCACATAGAACTGCACAGCATAGGTGATGAAAATCCCAAAGGAGAAGAGCAGCTTGACAGCTTGGTACAGCCTGCAAACAAGGAGGAGACCCAATGAGACATGCTCTGCTCCAGCCCCATTGGCATCAACAGCAGAAAGCAGAAGGTGAATGCCCATCCAACAAGGACTTTGGTGTGACAATGGTTTTCTCCTCCTGAACAGTCTCCTGGAAAATCAAGGGTGATGCATTCAAGTCCATAGACCTCTTTTTGGGCAAGTGATTTCAAGGAGACAGCACAACCTCCAAACCACAGCAACACGTGTCCCTGTACCTAATCAGAGGCTTTTAGTCTTGGTGTAAGGAACCATCAGGCCAGGAGCTGGGCCTGCAGCCTCTCAAGTGCTGCTTCCCCTTGGGAAAACTCATGGACACAGATACTGAGTGTTCGTTGAAAAATAAAACAAAGAAACAACCAACCAACCAGGACAAACCACTGTCCTGCTCCTGACTCATTCCAAGGCACAGGGAAAGATGAGGCGTCCTTGGCCAAGGGACCAGGAGCCGACCTTGATCCCCAACAAGTTAAGGCACCCACTTACATTCCTAGATGCTTGTGTTGCCACCCTGCCCTTGACTGCACAAAATAGGACCTCCAGGTACCTTGCTCCCTGTGTAGCTCTGCACCATCCTTCCCACTCAAGCAGGCTGCACTCTGCAAGTTCTGCAGTGGCACAAGGTGGCCTTCTTCATGACTGCTCCCCACAGACAACACCCAAATACCCACTAGCACTGGTACTGGCAAGAGCCTGCAATCCTGATTTTTGGCAGTGACCCAGAATGAAGTTGCAGCTATTCCCAGAGATTCCTCACCTTGACCTCCATCCAGCCTCTGAGCTGAAAGAAGAAGAAAGCTTCCTTTTCTCCTATTGGTTACCAGCTGGATCCTGGTTATAACCGAATCCTGTTACAACAGGAGATGAAGAATATCTTCAAAGAGGCCTAGCTGCAGCCATGAATATTTCAGATTTCAATTACTGCTTGGCTTCTGAGGAGGGGGAAGAGGACAGAACCACCGGGATAAGTCTGGGCTTACAGAGCAAATGGGATACAAACGTCACTACCACCACCTGCAACTGAACCTCCTCCATAAGACAGAAAGAGCAGCTATTTCGGGCATGCTGCATGATACATGTCTGGGGGGAAGACAGCTAAAAGAGCAGTTTGGGCTGAGTAGAAGGAAGGCAGAGCTCAGACAAGCTGCAAACAGCACCTTAGGCTCACCCTGAGTCTGATTTCACCATGTCCCTACATCCTACAGCGATGCAGCAGTGGACAAGCGTAGCTGCAGGACAAAGTCAGTCACAGGTGGCCAAAAAGACACCTCCCAGCCCAGTCTCCTCCCTCAGCTCCTCAGCAGCTAGAAAAGCCTCTCCAAAAGAGGAGTGATATCCAGTTACCTCATATATGGCCCTACCCGTTCCCCAACGCAAGACATGCTGACCGAGCAGGAAACACAGGTCCTGCCCATACCACTTGGGTAAATATGAAGTGGATCTAAGCTGAGGAACGTAACTCACTCCCTTTTAACTTCTTTGGGCACAGGCCAGTGCCCCTCTGTATGTTGGTTCTCAGCACCCAGCTGCTACAACAGCAGCCCCAAAACAGAGAAGTGTTTACATGCAAGACAACTCTGAACATCAGTGGCAGAGTCTGGTACAGTCAAACATTTCCCACAGTCACAGGGGATGGGGGCAGGGAACACCTAAGTGAATGGGACCAGATCAGATGTATTCGAGATTGTGCCCAACATCAGCCTGAAGTCATTTTATCATCTATAAAAGAGCAAGGTAATCAGAGAGAGGTCCTGTTACCTGGGAAGAAAAAACATATCTGCCTTCAAGAAGAATGAGGGAAGCTACAGGCTAATCAGCCTCACCTTGATCTTCAGAAAAGTATGGGCTAAGTCCTTCTAACATCCATTTCTAGGCACATATTGTACAGGGTGAACAGCCACGGGGGATTTGCCAAGGGGCAATCATGGATATATCTTCATCAGTGCACCTGGATGAGCTCTCAGCAATCCAGAGCACGCTGTCAGCAAGCTCCCAACAAGACTGAATTGGAGGGAAGGACTGACACACCTTGGAGCAGGATCTAAACACAGGCAAAGCTGAAAAGCAAACACAAAATCCTACACATAGGAAAGGCTGGGGCCCAGCTTCCCATCTGGCCGGAATAGGACCTGGAGGACCTGGTGGGAAGCAAACTGACCATCAGCCAGCAGCAGGACCTTGCAGTGATGAAGGTCAATCACATACCAGGCTATGGTAGCAAAAGCATAGCCAGCAGTTTAAGGATTGCCCCTCATTAGGAGCTTGTGACGCCGCATCTTGAGCATCATGTCCAGTCTTGAGATTCCTAACACAGCAATCTGAATGGAGGCTACTAAGATAGCTGTGGCTGGAGCACATGATACACAAGGAGATGCTGCAAGATCTGGGCTCATTCAGCATGAAGAGAATGTCACGGGGGATGTTAATGCTGTCTTCAGCTACCTATAAGGAAGGCATGGAGAAGACGGAGACAGGCTCTTTTCAAAGTTGCACAGCAGAAGAACCAGCGGCAACAGGACAGAGCTGCATCCCAAAAGGGTAGTTAAGCACCGGAACAAAGGCCTGGAGAAGTGGGGAACCTCATTCCTTACTGATATTCAATATTTAACTTGGTCCTGCTTTGAGCAGGAGGGTGGACTCAGTATCTCTGGTGGACCGTGCCCTCCCTAAGCTAAGTTTGCCCTGTGGTTCCATAAGCAAACTAAAGACAAAGCTACCTTGAGAGTCCAGAGTGCGCCCAGATAGCCACACGTGACAAGTCCACAGCAGCCTTGAGCCACCTCTACCCCACACCTGCATATCTTCAAGCTGTATTTTCAGCAAAGCAATGCTGTAAAACCATAAAGTGATCCAGGACAATCTACAATTAAGAGGTGTCATTAAAAAAGTTACAGAGGAAGGTCTGCTACCAAACCTCCCCATCAGGAACCATGCTCAAAAGGCATTTTAAATACTGAGAGGAGAAAGAGCTCAAGCCCTACCTTGAGCTCCATGCAAGGCCCTGGAGAGGCACTGCTCTGCCAACCACAGCCACTACTTGCCTAACCAGAGTGCCACACCGAGCCATTCCAACAAGCTGCAAGAAATGGCATACCCTCCCTGGACCACAAGCTCTGTCATTACCTACCTTCAACTGGTTATATGCAACCAAACATCTTCACCCTCACTAGAGCATTTCTTCACTCTTCAGAAGACGCGGTGAAGCAATGCTTCTGAGGGTGCAGGGAGGGATTTCTGCATAGCAGTGCAGTGTTGTGGAAGCTGTGGTTAGAGCTGGGTACTGGGAATTGACACGCTCCTTATTTGAGGAAGCTGCGGTTATGGAGAAATGAGGCTGGAAAAGCCCTTAGTCACCCTGTAATCCAACGATTCCTGACACGCTCATCAAATCTGCTCTAGAGACCTCCGGGCAATGGCTACAGCCAAGGAGGGATGCAGCATCTGGGCCATGGTCCTCAGTTTGTTTCCAACACTGCAGGCAAACCCCAGAACTTCTCACCAACAGCCCTTACAACCAGCTTCTGCAGCCCAACACCATTACTGCTGGGAAACAAACCCACAGGCAAAGCAGGGTGGGCTCATTTCAAGAGCAAGTCTTCAGCCATCACCTACAGGTGGCTTTTGTTTTGTTTTCCAGAAAAGTCCTTTGACGGAAAGCGCAGATGCTCCCAGAAACACACATTTGAACTAGGAGCTTCCTGCAGCCTGGCAAGTCACAGAAATCCCATTACCCTCTTTCTAAGGGAACATCATCCTTTAGAGCAAACCAAGCTGAGATTTCTCACAGAAGTCCCTATGCAGCATTACAGGGCAGCAGATTTTGTTAGTCTGTGCCACAACCTGGTGCCCTGCAGAGCCCAAGGCCTGGGTCTGACCCACTTCCCACCTTCAGGAGAAGCAGCAGCACTTCATCCCCTTCACAGTTTCCTTCAGCTTGCTGAGAGGATGGGATTCACCCCTACTGTGCTGGAGTGGTGGGACCCAGATCTCCCTACAACACAGGCAAGTTTTCCCACCAGCCCCATCCCTCCTCACTGACAGGAGGGCGCTGACAGAGCCCCAGCCCCTGCAGGGGACAATGCAAGGCTCTTGGCAAGAGCAGGACCTTCAGCCACACCAACACGCACCAGTTCAGTCACTACACAGGCCCAGCATGAATGAGATCTGTGCATTCAAACTGAAAGAAACCCTCCTAGCAATAATTAAAGCAAAACCAGCCTCTATTTCTTCAAATGCTTGCTTTCTCCAGAGCTCCAGCTGCACTGTTCTACATGGTCAGCACATGGAAGCCCAACAGTGACTCACAATGACAGTCCTGCCCAAATCTATTTCAGCAATGGGGAAGAGGCAGCGAGTCAGTGCAAGGTGATGGGCTGATGCTACCAGCAGAGAGGATGGGCTGGGGAGGGGGACAGGCACCCCCAGCTCCAAGCCTCGTGCTGGTCTCCTGCAGGATTTCAAGGCAGCAGGGACATCAAAGAGAAAACTGTTAAACTTCAGATGCTCCCAGGCAAACCCAGTGAAACCCTGCTGCTGCAAGTGGAACCTCTGCAGAGCTTCTCTCCAGCTCCTCCTTGCCTGTCAGCACCACAGCCTGCCCCACAGACACCCCAAAGCAGTGTCTTGTAAGAAGCAACAGAGATGGGTTTTCTCATATAATCCCAGGTGGAGCAAGCTGGAAAAGGCATTTATTCTCAATACTTGCATGCTCCACACTTCTTGTCCCAAAGGCAAGAAAACCCGCTTGTACTTCTCTTTTGGGACGAATATGGAGCTGTGACACTGAGCAACCGCTCAGCCCCAGGGACAGACCAGCACAAAGCCCAGCCAGCTGCTGCAAGAGCCACCAGCACAGGTTATAGCAGGTACAGGGTAAGGCCATGCATATTTCCAGCATCTCAAGAGGCCTCACCAGACCCCAGCGGATCACAGACAGGTTTGGGGAGCTGCAGAGCTCAGCACCCACAGGAAGGAAGGGGTATCCTCATGGCACCAGTGCTCAAAGGCAGAGTGTTGGCTCCAGATGAGCCGCATTCAGTCACAACATAGAGCCCAGGAGTGGGAGTTTGAGCCCCAGGGCTGCAAACACAGATCCCAGCCCACACGTGGAGACGTCACATCTCACCCCCTGTGGGAGCTCCCAGCCTTGGTGTAGTTTTCCAAGTTCTCCATCTGGGGAAGAGAAGTGGGTTTTGCACCTTTCGATAGGGCTGCACAGGGGCTGTGTTCAACATCTCCCAGCCAGAGCGCTGCTTAGCCCCCCCAAACATGTCACAAGGCCCCAGTAAAAAGGCAGGAGCTGCATCTACCCACACAGGGACCACCAGGGACCCCGGGGAAGCAGCCTGAGCTGCAGAGCCAAGCTCAGATGTCACAGCAATGAGCCTCTCTTCACCCTATACATCAGACAATCCTTGTCAAGCTCCTTTGGACAGTTGGAACACAGCACGGTTGATCCTTTCTGAAGTTCATCCAGGTTAGTTCTCCTAAGAAGTGATGTCCCCTGCTGCTCCCTCACCTCCCTTTCTCCTTACCCTTGGCCCCTGCACTCCCCATTAGGACTCACCAGCAGTTGGGCAGGTTGAGTGTTATGCTGGCCTGAATGTCCGCCCCGAAGCGCAGGTACCCCAGGACGCTCAGGCTGATGTACAGGATGGTGACAATGGTCATCCCCACGTAGAGGATGACTGGGAACTGACGGGGGTTCTTCATCTTGTTTTCCAGAGGCAGCACCTGGGAGAGGAGAAGGAGGAGGAGGATGACAACAGAGCAGCAGGCTGCCCCTGTTCCTCTATAGCCCTCAGCCCCATGGCCAAGCACAGCTCCCCATGCCAGGGGATGGGATGGCCACACATGGAACCCAGCTGAAAAAGCCCATGTACTAGAGATCTGATTTCTGTGTGCCCATTTGAGACCCTCACACTTGGCATGGCAAGTCTTCAGTGGGATCACTCATGCCCTTGTCTTAAGGAAGGGACCTTCTTCCTCCATTTGGCAGGAGCTGTACCCATTAGTACCTGGCATCTTGGGGCGACACCATCCACCCCATACCTTGCCTGCATTCCACTCTGCACTACAAAATAGACTAGCCATGCCCACAGGGACAGGCCCATCATCTTACATTGTCTCACTTTACCTGTAGACCTGGAAAGACCAAGACGCCTTCTCCTCTTCTATCAGGTTTGGACAGATTTCAACCAAACAGGACAATAAGAGGAAGGACAGAAGCAAGTCCTTCACCTCTCTACTACTGACACTTGCTTTCAAATATAAGACTTCAGCAAACATTTTTATAGCTGTCCTTGGGTGGCAGGACTTCAAGGACAGACCCAGCAGCAGAGCTGGTGAGGAGGCAGGACCAGAAGAGCTTTTATTTGCTTCTCCTCCTCCAAATCACACAAGGAGGAAAGCATTTGTGCCTCACCGCCAGCAAGGGCCCTCTGCCCTGGGCACAGCATGCAGTAAACACTCCCCCTGTAATAGATTGGGCCCTCTCCAGCCCTGCATTTACAGTCAGCTTCTATTGAGAGATGAAAACATCTCTTCCCCCTTTGAAGGTAGCTCCCGGAAACAGCCCACAACAGCTCCGAGCCATGAAGCTCTCCACCCACCCAGCCAGCTCTCTTCCACAGATACAGCACTCTATTTACAGCATCTTGTCTGTATTATGCAAATCCAGCCCCACAGCAGGCTGGGACCACACGGCTGCTGAAGGATGATCTTGAAGCCTCCACAGCAGGGTGGGAAGGAACCGATTCACTTCTTTGTGTCATGCTTTTTGGCCTCCCACTTAGGGAGCTTTAGGATCCAGCCTGGTAGCAAGGCTCAGGATGATCCCTCATCTGCAGGTCAGCCAGCAGAGCCCAAGGCAGCTGCCAGTGCGATTCCCAGCAGAGCCCTATCTACTGCCAGATACAGCCACCTTCAAAGCAGCAACCAGCCTCCTGAGGTTTGGAGCATGTGCTCCTCCAGCAACAGGGTTTGACCCAGGAGACAGCCTGGAGGCTAAAGCTAACAGCATCATCCAGATTTTGGGCTACTGTCAGAGAAGTTCATCTGCAAATACAGCTGCAACACAGGGGCTGTGGCAAGCCCGAGCATGGGCTGAGCCTCCTGTGCAGGCAGCCCCGTTGCCACATGCCAAGACTTACCACCCCAATGCCTTCGAAAGCAAAGATCGCAGTGCCAAAAAACAGAGGGTAAGTCTTCCAGGCTGCTGCTAGAGGCAGGCCACTGGGATCAGGAATGTCCTGGAAAAGAACCCATGCAGCATTCAGACACGGGGAGAATGGGGAGGACCTGGCTTGCTCCCATCACTCCCCAGCACAGCCCCATGCCACAGGGAAAACCCTGTGGAGCAGAGGGTAACCACTTTGCCCATGGGAATGAGCATCATCCCACAGTGTGCAAACATCCTCTTGTTGAGCTCCCTTCACCTGCCAAAACACAGGACAGCACAGAGGGAGCCATACACACTTACCCTGACAATGTACTGGTAGATCACGACGAGGCTGCCAAGCATGGCCACGTTGGCCAGCATGGAGAAGATGGACAGGACCTTGAGATTCTGGATGAACGTGAGCAGCACCACAAAAGGCAGGAGGGACAGCATGTACAGCCGGGAGTCCATGGTGGGGGTCATGGCCACTGTCTTGTTCAAGCTGCAGTCATTGGTGGTCCCATTTGCTGCAGATATGACCTGGGGCAGCACAGGAAGGCTTGATGAAACCCACTGTGCAGGTGTGAAAGGATCTCAGCAACCCATCCCAGCAGGTCGGAATGCTACCCCATCGGCTCACTTTCAAGCACAGCTATTGATTAAAACCAGAGCAACGCAGGTTGAAGTAGTTCTGAAGCAAATGCTTGTTACCTCACTAGGATCAGAGGTGGGATTAGGCACGGCATCTGAGCTGAGACAGCAAAACCTGGCTGAACCCAGGCTCAGTGAGCACGTGAACCTGGCAGCCAAGTGCACTGAGGGCAGGGGTTGGTTTGTGCTGCCCACAAGGCCCGTTGAGAAGAGAGGAAGGAGACATTAAGTGCTATTTCCTCAAAGGTCCTTTTCCTCTTGCTTCACCACGTTGCACAAACCCCTTCAGTCATTCAGTTCCCTGTTCCCACTCAAAGATATTTGGAAGCTACTGCTGGCCCCCAACTTTGCTTTCTTCATAGGAAACCATCCTTTCCTTGGGTCTGTCATTCCATAGGCACTCCATGCTGTGTGCTCTCCTCTAGAAAGAGTTCTGCCTCAGAAGCCAGGTGGCTGAGCCATCCCTCCCAAGACCATGGGCACACTGGGGATCACCAATACAACCACAATGAAGCTGGTTTGGGTACAAGGTGCTGGCTGGCCACTGCAGCAAAGGGCTACCTGCAAACCAATTTAAGCTGCTCTGGACCATATCCTGCCCCAGAGGAGAAGCTAAAGAGCTTCTGCACATGTCAGCCTTCTCCATGGGAGAGTGCAGCACAGAGCCCCAGCCTGCCCTGCCTCTCCACAGCTTGCTCCAAAGCCATTTTCCAAACCAAAGCTCTACCCAGCACAGCAGCAACGATCTCTCCTGAAGTACCACCTGCACCATGGCTCCCATCTCACACACCAGTCCCCACCACAAAAAGAAACAAGCAACACTCCCCACCCAAAAAATTCCAAACCCAAGCCCAGGGGTTTCCCAGCCATGGGAGCAGCAGCGTGGCAGCAGCCAGACCCCTGCTGCAGCAGAGCAGGAGCACAGAGGGGAGCAATGCTGAGCAGCACTTGCGAGGCACTGAGATGCTGGAGGCTGGGAACAGGGATTCCTCATTCCCAGTTTCTTACAGCACAGGAGCCAAGCGGTTCAGAGTTTCTGTTTATCTCCTCCTGGCAGAAGGAAACTCTTTCCCTACAGATGTAATTAAGTTCCAGAGCCATGGGATGAGGAAAGAAACTGGAATGCAAACGGGTGCAGGAAAGGGAGAAGAGGGGTTGACAGCAGGTCCTGGTATCCATACATCACCCACCTACACAGAGTATCGATACAGCAATTAACTGAGGTGGGCAGGACATTACAGGCAGAGTCCCCTGTGTCACCTCTCTCCTGTCTTCCCTCATTAGGAACAGCCCCTGCTTCCCCTCAGGACATGGATTTTTCCAGTGCCTCTGCACACGGAACAAAGCCACAGGGCTTCCCAGGAAAACCTGCCCTGTTTGAACAGGAAAACCTCTGATCCTTCAAAACACCTGGGCAATCCCTTCCTGAGCAGCATCAGCTATGGAAACCAGACCTTTGGTGGAGAACAGAGCTGTGACACGGGAGCTAAGAATAACCCAAACACCTCCACACACCCTCTCCCAAAGGAAGGAGTAAACCTAACCTGCTTCAGATTGTCAGCCAGAAACACGAAGTACACGCAGCAGAAGCCCAGCTGAGTGATGATCAGGAAAAGCCCCACCAAGCGCCTAGAAAAGAAGACCATTTGTTAAGCAGGCCATGCAGAAATGAGAGCACACTTGGGGTGCTTGGCGCTGACGTGAGCACTGCAGCAAAGCTGCTCTCTCCAGAGGTTCAGGTGTGCAGGTAAGGGCATCAGCTCACCTCTCTGATGATCTGGACTGATCACCATCTAACCTCACGGACCTCAGACTCTCTGGTCTCCCCCTCCCATCCCCTCCAAAGAGTCAGGACCAGTCTCAGGAGAAAAGTCTCCTTCTTAGGTTTAGCATCTCCAGTCTGCTGCTGAATTGTCATAGCTGGAGACAATGTCCCTCAAACACAGGAAGAGCTGAATGTGTCCAGCATCTGATGTGCCTGTACGATGTGATGTGTGAAACCACAGGGCTGGTGGCACCCCCAGCAGCAGCTATTGGCCACCGTCAGTGCCAGCAATGCAATACATGTTATTTACTCCTTTGTTAGGCAGCAGAGACTTACTTCTCTCCCTCCTTTAGGATAAGCCACATCTGGCTGGGGACAAGATCGGGTCAAAGACCTCAATGTTACCCCTTGAGGGACACTGAGCATCCAGGGACGGTGTGACACATAAGGTAATGTGGCTCTTGTGCTCATCTGCTCACACAGCTCAGAGACCAGCGGCTTTTCTGTCCCAGCTCTGTTTAAAGACAAGCCCCATGCCTGGAGCAGGGAACAGGTACCTTCCCCAGACGGCATGTGTCCGCAGCCACGCACTAGGAGTTGATTCCAGCCCGTACATCATGGCACCTCCATAGTCCACAAACTGCTTCTGGAACCTGCCCAAAGAAAGAGAGATCTCACATCAGCCCTGTCTGCTGGCTCCCAGGGCAAATGATGACATGAATGGGTACACAGCTCCTGTGAAAAGCTCAGCAGCTGTTCCCAGCTGAGGTTTTAACACAGGGAACTTGCTGCTGGGAGGCTCCACAGGACTTCTTGGGAAGGAAAGAAGTGTGGGAGCAGTGGTGCCGAGGAGGGGAGCTGCTCCTTACCTGTAGCAGAAGTGATGGGCACACTTCACCAGGATGCCCATGCAGTGCACAGCCACGACTCCCATCACCAGCAGGCTCAGAGGACCCAGCTGCAGGGAGAAGAAGGGCAAGGCTGCACTCTGATGGCCAAAGGCAGAGCTGCACAACACGTTTGACTTCCAGACAAAACTCCACAGGCTCAGTGAGCCAAAACATGGCTGGAGGCTGAACATTGCTCAGGTGCTGCTCCCGGGAACCAGTCCCCCAGGACCCGACAGAGCAGGAATGATGCAAAAGCAGCAAGTTGGGGCAGTCTGGGTGCAGCAAAGCGCTTCCAGGGTTGTTTTCCAAACTATCTTGCACATCCCATTGCGCAGGTGACAGAGGAAGGAAGTTTTCCCTTCTAATTACTTGATTTTTCAATCTGAGCAATGGGAATGCTGCACTGCTGGGCAAGGAAACCTGGAGCAGAGCAGCAAGGTGCCCCCCGCCTCTCACATGGGGGTCAGTTGCTGGGGTGTAACACAGACACGGAGACACTAAGAGTTGGGATGGAAGCCGGAGGGAGATGTGACAGTGGCCAGGGGCTGCTGTTTGACCTCCAAGTGCAACCTCAGCCCTCAAGCAGCAAAGCCACATCAGATCCACTGATCTCAACACAGCTCTGAGGCTGGGCCAGCACAAATGAAACCCCACAGAGGGAAGCACAGAGCCATCTCCCATCACCAGCCTTAATTACTGAGCGATGGGGCTCCTGACGTGCGTGCTGTGCTTGTAGAACCCTCAGGAGGCACACAGCATGCTCAACACACACTGACTGAGACAAACCAAGGCAGAGGCTGTGCTGAGCCTGCCATGACCAGGGGGAGGATATGCCACCCGAGCAGTCTCTGCAGCAAACAAGGCAAAGCACAGAGCCCAGGGTTAAAATGCTCACAAGAAACCGAGCACCAAGAGGTATCTCAGCAGGGAGTAAAGTCCTAACACCAGCCACGTAAGCTGCCCAGCACCCATGAGCACCCACACAGCAGAGCTGAGCACTGCCTTACCAGGATGCCGGCGTTCTTCACTGCCAGAGGCAGCCCCAGCAGCCCCGTGCCAACATTCCCCTTCAGGAGATGGATCAGGGTCTGGTACCACCTGAGGGAGAGAAGATGCAGAGATGACCACTGGCAAATGCCCACACCCAGACCTTGCACAGTCGCGGCCCCCAGTTCATCCTGCTCAGGATCCAGCAGCTCTGAGCTGCTGCAGGAAACACACACAGAGATCCAGATCCTATCCTCTGAACCCAGTGGTACTGAGGAAGGACTGGAGACAAAGACTCGAACAAGCAGATTTCAGGTGGGCACTTGAAAAACCAGCTCTAAGGCAAAACCCAGCATAAGCTTAGCACAAGAGGCTGAATTGAAGGGCTCAGAGACAGCATTCTCTACCCACCTGGGTGAACAAGGCAGAAGAAGGCCCCCAGGGCATGGCTGCAACATGCCCACTTGTCCTCTGAAGCTGGACATGCTGTTTGCTCAACACAGCTCCCCACTGAACCAACATGGAGCAGTGGAATATTGGGAAAAGCATCGAACTCTGCCCACTGCTGCCAAGCCCAGCATTACTGGAGAGCAGAGTGATGATGGGGCAGCTGCTCCCCTGGTGCCAGCACTCCATGGCGTCAGCACCACAATTCTGCCCTCGCTATCCCCAGGAGGATTCCCCATAAAGCCATCACCCTCCAGCAAAGCCAACAGGGAGCCACCATCACCTCCTCCACCCTCTCCATGTGCGGGGCAGGAGGGAAGCATCACTCACGTGGTCCCATTGGTCTCCCCGAAGCGCTGGTAGGACTCAGGATGAGCAAACCCATTGATGCCTCCGGGCGGGCTCCCCTCCGGTGTCACATCCGTGGAGCTGTAGTCGTTGTAGTCCTCGCTGCGGAGGCGCCGGGTGGACATGGTCCCTGCGGAGGGAGCAGCATTAGGGGTGCCCAGCTCAACACCTCCCTTCGCAGGCTCCTTGGGCTCAGCCATGGTGCAGAGACCAGCCCGTGCTGCCGGAGCAAGGTCTCCTGCAGGGCTTTTATAGCGCAGCGTGCTCCCGCCCAGGTAATCATGGAGCTGGCATGTCCTAAGGTCAAGGGTGCATGGCACATTCCCACCGGCTCTTCCCGCAGGCCTGTGGCCATGTTTTGGGCACACCCAGGAAAGACAGGCTCAGGATCCTGCAGGAAGGACCTGGATGCAACTTGCTTCATGTCAGGTAAGTGTCCTGGTGTCCCCCTGCTCTAAGGGTGGTGAGTGTGACAACAGAGCCACAGGCAGGGGGGATGTGCTGGCAGCCCTGGGACTTGAGACTGGAGCTGTCACAAGGATGGACAGGAAGAGCCAGGGAAGGGAAAGTTTCCCAACTTTTCTTTTTCTTTTAATTGAAGACTTTTTATTAAAAAGAATAAAAACCATTGCTTGTGCTCCATGAGGCAGGAGCGCAGCCCGGCTGCAAACCACCCACTCCCAAGGTTTCACAACCACAGAGGAGCATCATGGGCTTCCCGGGATGAGGCACCTGCATAACTGTCATGGTTTAAGCTCTTGCTCCAGGGAACACCCAACAGAGTCCTGCAAGCCAGGAGCACCCACACCAGCTCCACCAAGGACACTCCAAGGAAACCTCCTGCCTTCAGCTGGTTTAATTCCCATACGTGCCCTGAAGAACTCCTGCTGCTTCTGCACAGCCTCCCATTAAGAGCCTCTGCTTCCTCCAGCCCCCAGCAGCACTCAGCACCCTGAGGGCCAACCAGGAAGGAGCACCAGAGGCAGGGAAATCATCTGTCAGGCTCCTGCCCCACAGCCTGGTGCCTCAGTCCCTGCCCCAGGGCTCCTCTGGGGTGTCATGCCCCAGCAGTCCCAGGCATCCCCCCCTGTGCTGACGGGGGAGCCAGGCTGGGGCCAAGCAGAAGCAGGCAGGGAAATATAACCACAAACGGGCTCATTTCCTGCCAGAGGCTCCTCCAGCACCCGCCAGGTCACACGAGCACCCACAGGACGCTGCTTTATTTCCTGCAGCACCAGGCAGCATGGAGCAGGCAGCAGCGCTGCTCCATCCTGCGCAGCACCAGGCTCCCCACAGCGCTGAGGGCAGCACAGGCAGCACTCGGGCCTGACTCCTCCTTCATAGCCAGGACATGCAATCATGCCCTGAACCGGCTCTGCCGCGGGCAGGGTGAGACAGGGACTGGGAAGAGCGGCGGTGTTAGTTTATACAAGGAAAGCGTTAGATGCTATTTGTCATCGGTGACGAGCTACAGGAGCAGGGGAGAGACCTGGGAGGCTTTGCCAAGCATTAACGAATGGTAGTGGGCAAGGGCAGCAGGCAGAGGGGTGCCAGAGTTGGGTCAGGCATGGATACGCCTCCCTGGAGATGGTCTGTGCATTACCTGAAGTACCCAAGAGCGATGCTCTCAGATAAAACGCAGTCACATCAATCTACCTGATTGCTCCTCGTGGTTTGTTTTTGTTTTCCCACAAGCTTTTTGCTTTGAAGAGCCAGGGAAAGGCATTCATCATGACTTGCCTTGTGTCTGGATTAAAGGTTGCATAGCAGCAGGGCGCAAGCACTCGGCTCCCCCACAGTCAAGCTGCAAAACTTGTCTCATCCACACAACAAACACGTCAAACTGAAGCAAAACCCCACATTTTCTCATCATTACAAAGAGCAAAGACAGGAGCAGCCACATTCGGTTTCCCCCTTAAACCCAGCTCCTTGGCCAATTCCATGTGCATTTTTACTCCCCGTGCACATGAGCTGTTTCATTATGGTGAGTGAAGCACCCTGGAAGGCTGGGGCAAGGAGGTGACAGCAACTTGTCCTTCAACAGTGACAACCCACACCACAAGACAAAAGCAAGATGCAACTTGCTGCTGACCCTGGCAGCTCTGCCCAGCTGAGCAGGGGCTGCGACACAAAATCCTCTAGAAATGACAGAACTCCCTGCTGTTCCCCATCACACGTGCTGAACCCCCAGCGCACCGCTTGTAACCCATCTCGGTGGGACAAGGGAGCCTGCTTGGCACAAACCTCCTGGTCTCACAGCTCCAGCCCTGCACCCTCATAAAGCAGCGTGTCTGCACCCTGCAAAGCACAAGGCTCCCTGCACCTCACCCTGTCCACAGTGCCACACAGCACCTCACTGCCATGCGGGATCTGGGCAGACCCATACCCTCATGCCAGCTCTGGGCACCCTGCAAGCTGCCAGCAGCCCCTCCATCCGCACACACACGCTCACATACAAGGACTACCAGCACCCATGCCGGCTGCAGCGCACTCCTGCACACCTGAGCACCCACACCAGCACCCCAGGGCCCCCTGCACACCCATGCACGGTGCCGGCACCCCGCAGGCCCCCTGCACACCCCGCGGTGCACAGCGACCCCTGAGCCCTCTCAGCGCGCACAACCTCCCCAGCTCGCTGCTGCACCCCGGAGTACCCCCGGGACCCCGCGCACACGTGCGGGACGCCGGTTCCCCCCCCCCCCCCGCATCCCCGCGGGCTGCCGGCCCCTCTCCGCATGCTGACAGCACCGTCCCGCGGGCCGGCAGCCTCCGGTAACGGCAGCCTCCGGTAACGGCAGCTTCCGGTAACGGCAGCCTCCGGTAACGGCAGCTTCCGGTAACGGCCCCATCGGTACCAGCCCCATGGTCATGGTCATGATCCCCGTCCCGGTCCCGCACCTCGCCCCCGCCGGGCTGCTCCCTCGTCACGTGACAGCCGGATCAGCTGACCGCAGCGCTCGCTCCTGCGTACGGAGAGCGGTGAAGGCGAGGGGCGGGGCGAGGGGCACTGCTGCGCCGCCTGGCGGGCGCGTTAGGTGCACGGCAGCGCCGCCTGGTGGGAGCTGCGGGGATTGCGGGAGCGCTGAATCCCTCCGTGAGTGGGCAAGGAAGAGCATCCCCCGCTTCAGCCCAAACTATTGTGTGAACCTATGATCCTAAAGCATGGCAGAGTGCCGCTCACTGCAGGTTTTCCATATGCAACTGCACAGGGTGCTAAATAACCTCATCTAGGCTCCGTTTCCCCTAAAAAATTCTGGATTGGATGATCTTTCGAGGTCCAGTCTGGGGCTGTTCTATCATTCTGACTCTAAACCCCACAGAGGGAGAGAGAGAGGATCACTGAGGCAAGCAACTCCCCAGAGACACCCAGGGGCACAGGGACTGAGTCCTTGTGTCCAAAAGCAGCACCTGCAGATCCCATGTGTCCCTCACACAGGAGCCAGCCTCAGGGCTGCTCACACTCAGCTCTTCTGGCTGCAGCATCCTCTATTGCTGCCTCCACTCTGGCCCCAACACTGCTTTTGCTTCCCCCACATGCTCAAAACCACATCCCTGCTATTTCAAGGCAAACAAATGTCACCCCCAGGTCACCCCCAGCCCCAAAAGGCACCAGCACTGCTTCCTGATAAAAAGATTTATTAAGAACCTGCCCAAAAGGAGGATGCAGCCCTGGCACAGGCACTGCATGACAGTGGGGAGCAGGGCGAGAGGGTTAGTGCTTCTCCAGGCAAAACAACCCCATTGGACCCAGCAGCAGGATGAAGCAAAGAGAGTTGAGGGCACAGGAAGGTGGTGGGAGAACATCTGCGTGGCAGAGGACCTCCCGCCGGGCAGCCCGGCAGTAGTTAAGGCATATAAAGTGCTTGGAGGAAGACCAGCCCTATGGAGAGGGTAAATGACGTGAGCAGGCAGGAACAGCGAGGGATGAGGGTGGCTGGTGAGTCACCTGCACCTCTGCCCCATGGGACCTGGCATGGGCAGGCAGGAGCTGCAGCCAGGAAGGATGCTGCCTGCTCGTACCTCAGCACCTAATCACAGCCAGGAGATGGGCTGCAGGGCCCCCAGATAGGAACCAGGCTGCTGGTCTTCATGGTCATCTCAGTGTATCCCATGTCCAGGATCCTGCTCTGTGTTGTGGTGCACTGGAAGGATGGTCCCAGGACAGTGTCATGCTTCGGCTCAGTCCCAGTGGCAAAATGAGATGAGGGGGACTTGTTCTTGGTCCCCATTCGGGGGACACTTCTGCAGAACAGCCCTGTTGTGGAGGGACCAAAACAACCCTGGCCAGAGGTGGTGGGGGCAAGCAGGAACACCCTCCACAGCAATCCTGCATCCCTCCAGCCTGTCCCAGCACTCACAAACACTCCCTCCTCCCCAAGGACTGCTACAAGAAATATTGCTTTCCCCTGGAATGCTTCTGTCTAAAAGTAGCCTAATGGGATTAAGGAAAAGAGAAACCAGGTGTAAGACAAGTACCCCCAGGTCATGCCGAAAGGCTGGAGCTAGGCTCCAAGGCCACCCTGTGTGGTGCAGGGGACACCCTGGTGATGGGGTTGGGGACAGGAGGACAGCCAGAGGAGCACAGAGCAGGGGTAGGGAGCTGCCTCCTCCTTGCAGCAGGAAGGATGCACCTCACAGGGACGGGTTGGGGTGCAATGGGATGGGACAGAACAGGGGACAAGATGGTGGGGAGCAGAAGGAGGTCCCTGCCCCTCACTGGGACTGGAGGGAGAAGGCCAGCTTGACACAGCCCAGCTCCTCCCCACCATTGCTGACAACCGCCCGGACACGGTAGTTGCCATTGGTCATCCAGGAAGGCAGCTCCATGTCAGGCAGGACAAAGTCACTGGCTGGCAGCGAGTAAGAGCCCTGTGAAGAGAGGGAACATGTAGGGAAGACATCAGCTGAGCCCCCCAGCCCCACACCAAAGGGCACCCAGCATCACACCCATTGGGGTTCCCAACATACCGCTTTGAAGGGGCAGTGGCAGGGAATGCCATAGGTGAGCAGGGGCTCTGGGCACGTTGTGCCAGGTGGGATGAGCTCATCCAGGATGGTGCAGACATCGTTGTAGGTGCAGCTGCCCAGCTGGTCAATGCAGGGTAGCTGGATCCAGAGGTCTCCCAGTGCCTTCTCCACCACCAGCACAGCCTGAAGGGAAGGTGTTCAGCACTGGTACAGGCAGCACAGGCACCCATGGCTCCCCCAGCCTGTCCCCTTCCCAGCCATCTCCTTCTGCTCCTGTTCATGCAACCCTTTGGGGTGTCCATGGGGTCACCACAAGCCCTCCTGTCTCCCCCACTGTTTTCAGCTCCTCTCTGCCTGCAGGTTTTTCTTCCTCCACCCTCAGCTTGCCCTCTTGAGCAAACACCTCTCAGCACCTCCCAGCCCCGCTCCTTCCCACCTCCTCCATGCCCTACCCCAAAACCACAGCACGATCCCCGTGGCCCCGGCCCCAAGCATGCACCGTGGCATTGCTCAAGACAGCTCCTGCACCTTGGGCAGAGATGTGTCCCATCTCATTCCAAAAGGTCCCCTAAAAGCAGTGCAGGGCACTCAGGGCTCTCACAGCGGGGCTGTGGCATGGCCATGGAGGGAGCAGCTGAGCCTGGCCACCCAAAACCAAGTGCTACAGTGACCACTGGGAGCACCCAGGGTGTCATTTCCTTCCTTGAGTCATTACTCCCAGAGCATGACACAGCTCAAGTGGTTTCTCCCACTGGGATAAGGTTGGGAGCTTCCCACTGGGCTGTCTGCTCCCACCACGGGTCTCCTTGTGCCCACTGCCCCATTCTGGCTTACAGAGCCTGATGTGCTCAGCCCTGCACTGTTCCATCCCTCATTCCCCCAGGGGCTGCTCACATCCACTGCTGGACATTTCCCAGCTGACAGCGGTTTGGGAAGCTCATCCTGCAGCAGCATCTCCATCACATACCTTCAGAGGGGAGGCCATGGTCTTGCCGCTGTTGACGGCCGCGCTGACACGCAGGCTCCCTGGGATGCTGATGGGGTCGGGTGCCACGGAGAGGCTCTGCAGCACCACGGGGTCCCGCCTGTCACCACAGTTCTCCCAGGCAAAGCCACCAACCTGCAGCACCAAGGGACAGGAGGAGTTAGAGCCCCAGAAACATCTGCTCACAAACACAGCCAGAAAATGACCTTCAGCCACCCTTCTAATGCCAAATGAGCATTTCCCTCTTCATTTCTCACACTTTCACCTCTCTCAGCCTGAGGGCATCCCAGAAACTCCCAGTCCAGCCCCACTGCGGGTATTTCACACCTAAATGGGGTTCCCAGGCTGCAATCTCCAAACATGCCTCAGCTCAGCCTCCAAACACTTTGTACGTGAACAAGGCGAGAAGCCAATGGCACAGAGTAAGGTGTGTGAGAGTAAAGGCAACAGAGCAAGGGGGAACAAGAGCAGGGTGGCCAACCAGCGGGACGCTGTGCCTTGGGGTGGCCATGGGGCTGGCACAACCTCCCAGCTCAGTCTGGCTGTTGCAAGCCCTCATCCACCAGCTCCAGCCACCTCATTCTATGCAGGAGCAGGAATCATGCTCACATGTGTTTTAAACATGGCTTAATGTTTCCATCTCCCCTCATGCTCACGGGACAGATGAGCCAGGTTTGCCCCTGCCTGAATGAAGCTGATCCTGACCTGCTTCAGTCTAAATGAGCCAGGGAAGCAGCATTGTCCTGTGGGATAATGAAAATCCACACACAGGGGATGTAACTCAGACAAGGGGGGAACACCACTTGTGTGTTCTGCTGGGCTGGGAGCCATTATGGGAGATCTTCCCTGTTTCCCCTGAGTTCCACCAGCCTCTTCAGCCATCACTGGCAACAACACCGGAGCCCTTTGCTCCCACAGCCCAAGCCCCAACGCAGGGGGATGCCAGCACTGCAACATCCACCCCTGCACCTGCTGCAAGAGACCAGCTCCAGCCTCCTCCCGGAGCAGGCTCCAGCCTAATGGCAGATGTTTTCCTGGCAGGGATGGAGGAGACATCCCGAGCAGGTTTGGCCGGGACAGCCCCTGGGGGGCTTTCCCTGCCTGCTCAGCAGCCGCAGAACCGGTGGAGGCTGAATTACCTGGTGCCAGGTGGCAGCCCCAGCGGGCACTGCAGGCAGGAGCTCATCCTGCGTCCTGCTCACCAGCCCAGGGCAGGACAGGGCTGAGGGCAAGCCAGGACAAGGGGCAGGCTGCGCCCTGACGTTTAGCAAGAGCTGGGAGACCCTGACCCACAGATCTACAGGTAAAGAGACTCCATAGGAGCTAATGCAGACTGCTGTGACACAGAGCCCCTCCAGCCTTCCTAACCGGCTCCCTCTGTCCCGGGGCAACAACAGCTTTCCTGGAAAATAAGTAAGAGAGGTTCATCTTCGCACCGTGTGAGAGTCATGCGTTTTAATCAGCTGTATCTTAATCAGCGCCTGTTGATGAGCCCGGCCCAGCGCTGCGTGGGAACGAGGAGGCAGCAGCCCGAGCTGGTGTGCCGGAAAATCCTCAGGGAGAGGAGGAATGAAACCCAAGGTACTGGGAAGCTCAGCCAAAGGAAGAGGCCGCTGGGCCCGAAACCGTTCTGGTTCCAAACAGTTTGTCAGCCCTGAAATCCCCTCTGGGGCTCAGCCCGAACCTGCAGCCACGCTCCCCTCCACACGGTCAGGTCCATGGGATCCTAGCACCCCCAGCCCAGCCGCGCACCCCAAATCGACCTTGCAGAAGGACGAGACCCGTCAAAGCACTGTTGATCCCTGGGAAACGCACCAGGACGGAGCGCAGCAGCTCTCCCTCACCCGCACCGCTGCGGCTGCTCCCCCCATCCCCCCCAAGGAGCAGGGTCGGGGTCGGGGGTCTCTCACCTTGCCCAGACTGCGGGACCCGCTCCGCTCCACCAGCAGCTGCGGGTGGGAGCTGCCCAGGGCGGCCGCACAAAGCTGCACCGCGCACAGCAGCAGCGGTAGCGCCGACATCCGCATCCCGACAGCGCAGAGCTGGCCCGGCCGGAGACGAAGCAAACCGGAGCGGGATGGAGGAGAGAGGAGAGAGGCGAGAGCAGAGGCCGGCGGGGGCAGCCGCGGAAGCGGAGCGGTGGGACTGCTCCACCTCCCGTTCCGTGCCCTCCCCCTGTGCACGCTCTGATTTTCCCTTCCTCTTTTCCCTTTTTTTCCCCTTCCCTTCCCTGCTTCTGTTCCCAAGCGCAGGACTGGATTCGCCGGGATGCTGGGACGGGAAGCTGCGCTTTCCCAGGCACCCAGGGACATCCACCGCCAGCCTCGGTGGATGAAAAGGGCCGGTACCACCTCCCACCGCCTCATATCCCCGCAACTCTTGACACAGATATCGGAGCCCTCAGACCCGATGGTGTGTGCTGCAAGAGGTGGGAGCACCCTGGGATTGAGTGGCCCTTGGCTAGGCAGTTTGCCACAGCACCCACCACCCATCTATCTAAAATCTCAGATTTAATACTCGTCCATTCTCCCCCTTCAGTGCTCCTTTTCAAGCCAGAGCTCACTCAACACACCCCCCCCCCCCCCCCCCCCCCCATCATGCTGGAATGGCCCCACTGGTACCCCGCCATCACAGACAGCGCAGGAGGGTGGCTTTTCCAACATATTCTGGTGAACAGATGCGGGTTTTTCCCTGTGGAAAGCTGAAATGGGCACTGGGCATACAGGACATGAGTGTGGAAGGTCTCAGACCTCCCACCACGTCCACCACAGCACGGTTAGAACCCATTTGTGGGACTCTTCCCCACAGGCAGCTCTGCTCCCCCTCGCACACTGACATTGGCTGGCCTCCCCATATCATTCCCAGGCTTGGGAAGGGTTGCCTGGCTTGTCCAAGCCAGCGCTATTTTTAGCCTTTCATCCTTATTTAGCAGCAAGGCCGGCTGGGAGCGTGCAGGCAGGGCAGGGAGCAGGCAGGGACCGTGTCGGATGCCGCTGCTCACCCTGCACCGGCAGCAACAGCTGTGCCGCTGATCCACTGCGGAGGCTTAAGGGTGAGGAATAAATAGCTTGGATCCTCCCCCCCCCCCCCCAGGAGCAGGGCCGAAAGTTATTCCTTGGGATTAGTTTTCACTTTGAGGCCCCAAAGCAGCCAGGGAACAGGGACGGGGATAGGGGGAGAGGCATGGGCATGGCCAGAGCATCTTGTCTGGAGACAGAAGGGGAGAAGAGCCCTTTGCCTCCGTCCCCCAGCATCACATGCTTTCCTTCTTCTCACAACCAGTGTGGGTGAAGGTTTGACTCCCACATTCCCATCCTTCCCCCCTCTATTTTGCAGTGGGGGAAAAAAAGAGCATAAAGGATGGTAAAGACAGGTTAACCCATATCTTAGTGCCTGGAAAAACACAGGCAGGCACAGGAATGACTTGAAATGGCTGCTCTACCTCAAGGCAGAAGCATGCGTGACCTAGATCCCCACCAGAAAAGTCTGTGATGTCTTTTTTCCAACACATGCAAGATCCTCTGCAGTTAAACAGTTCCCTGAGCTGTCTCCTGCATGCAAAGACCCAGTCATGAGGTCTCAGCAGATCTGGCTCAGTATCTTCAATTTGCATTGAAGGGAAGCAGCAAGCACAGATGGGTTGATGACTTTGGGAGTTCTATTTGATAAAAGCAAAGAGATTGCAAATACTGAGCAGCGTGAAGGAAGCAACCACAGACAACCTTCTCTCTGCTGCCTTGGCTCTGCATCACCCCCAGCCAGAGCATCACCCGAAAACCTCCCAGCAAAATCTTCTCCCCCCTTTTTTCCCCCCCAGTTTGGGTTAAATAATAAAAGAAACAGCATTTAAAATGAATGGTCCCATTGCACTCACGGGACTACAGAGACCAAGCAGGGTCCCAGTTGGATATCCCATGGGCTGGCACCCGCACTGCCTTGTACCCACCCTATCCCACCCAGTTCTTACCAGCTGGAACTGGAGAGAGAAAGGAGCCACTTTAACAGCTTGCATAAATACTTCTCTTATCCACAAGCTTTGGCAAACACTTTAAATTACCATTGGTACAAATTAACTCCATGCTTGGCCAGCTGTGATCCCATTTACGGCAATTCAGCTGAGCATGAGATAAACGCTCCTAAGCTCCCTTCTCCAGACAAAGCCTTTGAGATGTCTCCAGCGCTGTCTCTCCTTGGGAGAGATGGTGATAACACCAACAAAGACATCAGGGCAAACTTCAGAACAAGCCAAAGCTGCCCCAGGTGGGGCTGCCACACGCTGCCTCTGCTTCCTGGTCTTTGAATGGGGAGAAATCCCCTCGTTGTCACGGTCCCATCACCTCCAGCCCTCTGCAAGCCTCCTCAGCCCCAGGTGCTCCCCAGATCCCCCAGCTGCCCTGGTGCAAGTTATCGGTGTATTGGAGCAGAAGAAGATGAAGCAGGGCTGAGATGTGAGATCTCAGCAGCAGGGACACATCCCATGCAGCCTACATAGAAAAGATGGTAGAAACTGAGGAATTGCTAAAATGAAGCTAAAATAAGGGAGTTTTTGGGCAGCACAGGCAGGACCTCAGGCAGGCAGCCACACAGATGCTCCTGTGGGCTGAAGGAAACATGTAATGTCATCTGGTGTGGCCTCTTCTCCAAAAGTTAGTGATTTATATAAATGTAGGATTGGAGCTGCCATGGTGAGCACAGCAAAACAGAGCCTGCAGCAGCAGCACGGGGTGCGTGGCACTTAGGGATGAGGGTACGCTCACTGCACATCCCCAAGCTCCATCTCTGCCTTGCTGGCTTCATGCCTCAGCCTGATGTGACCAAACCCTCTGCTTTTTCTCCACCATTAGCAAGAGAAACCCTACCCAGAGCCCTGCTTTGCACATTCCAGTGCACTCCATCGGTGCCCCACAGTTAGAACCAGAAAGGACCACGCGCACAAGTGCAAGCTGCTGCTGCTTGGTGCGACTGCAGGATGTGATGGCAGCTGGGCAGGCTCCTCCTCAGCTGCCCACACAGTTGCTTCTGTTCGCAGCCGTGGCCCCAGCGATGCAGACTCAGCCTGGAATACGCATGTGCTTTGTGCCTGCCCCTGCATGCCTGCAGCTCCAAGTCTGGACCAGGATTTTTCATTACCCCTGAAGAGGTGGAGACCAGCAACTTGCTGAGTTTTATCCCACAAACCATCTACTCAGCCCAAATAAGTACTCTCAGGCAGGGAAGGAGACTTGCGCCATGTGTGAAGTGCTGGGAGAGATAAGAACACAGGAACAGAGATGCTTGTGGTGGTTTCTGAGGGGTGGGAGCCCATGTCAGGAAGCTGCTGTGACTCACCCAACTTCACCCAGGTTAAGCAGCACCTACCCAAGAGCATGCAGCCAGCTGGTCCCACCAGTCCCCAGGAGGCTTGGGGCCTGCCCTTCACCTTCCCCCACCTCCTATCCTAAGGGTGAGACATCCCAAGTGATGTTTCACAACTTACTCACTCCAGTCTCAGGGTTACGGGGGCAGAAAGAACACCTGCACATCGCACGTGATGGGGCAGCCATGCACCTCCTCTCCCTTGCTGTGTGGGCAGCAGGAGCAGTGGTGAAACACCAGCCATGCTGGCAGCCCCTGGGCCAGCAGGCTGCTTGGACTGATCCCAGGGGATATGTGGAAAATGTTAGAATAGACACTTGTTGACAAAAACTGGCAGTGTTTCCATGCGGGCACAGACTCGTGACCGGGGTGAAACGCTCCTGTTTGAGCACCCTTTATTTCAGGTCAGGATGTGTGTTTGTTTAGAATGTCTGATCTTTCACGGTATTTAAAGAATATCATCAGAACCAAAACATTTGGAGGAACCTGCCTTTCCTCCAGTTAAATTCTAGAAAGGACACTTTCAAATCCATGTGTTTTCCTGCCTCTCTAGGACCCATTTCCAAAGCACAAGGTTTCTTCCTGGAAAAGGGCACCCTGGGTCCAGGCGCAGTGCGTGGGGTGTTTGGGATGCTCAAGAGGGGGTTAGGCAGGATACAGCCCCCCAGGCAGTATGGACCGCAGTGAAAGCCCCTCCAGCCAGCACAGCTACCCCCACAGCAGAGCTGCTCCCAGAATAAAGCACCCCAAAGCCACCACTTTTATACAACCACCCCAGGACAAGCTGAGACCTCACGGGATGATGGCAAAAGCCAAGATGGATCCTGCCTTTGCCCCTCTCCCGGGTGGCTGGTGTGGGATCACCAAGGAAGCACTATGAGGCTGCCCTGCTCCAGCTGAACCCCAACCCAAGGTCCTGCTCCCCTTTTCCCTTACCCCAGATGGAGCATCCTCAGTGCAGGGCCCCCCACGGACAGACCACCCGCAGGACGGGGGATCCTTCCACCTTGGAACGAAACACCTCGAGGATTGGAGGGCTCGGAGAGCCGGAGCACCCCGCCGGATGCCCGTGGCCAGCCCCGGGGGCGGGCGGGCTGCCTCCGGGGGCGCTGCCCTTGGCTCGGGGGTGCAGAGCACCCTCTCCCGGCGCTGCCTGCGAGCAGCTGCCGAGACTTTCTTATTATTATTAATTATTTATTTATTCCGTCTCTTTCCCCCTGCCTGCCAGCCGGGGCGGCTCCTCCCGTCCCGTCCCGTGCTGTCCCCTCCGTCCCATCCCGTCCCGTCCGTCCCGTCCGGTCCCGTCGGGCAGCGGAATCCGCTCTCCGGAGATGCTGCGCCCCGCGCCCCGCGGCTGAGCCCCATGGGCTGCACCGGCAGCGCCCTGCGCTGCTGCCCCACCGGCGGCCAGGTAGCGGCTGCGAGGCTGGGCTGGGGCTGGGGTCGGGGCTTGCGAGGGGTCGGGGCTTTGCGTGGAGCTGGGTTCGCGTGGGTATGGGGGGTGCGTGGAGCCCCGCTTGCACTGCTGCGGGTGGGAGGTGTGCGGGGCGGGGGGGGGGGGGGGGGGGGCGCGGTTATAACGGGCTGCGGGTATCCCACCGGGTACAGGGGGAGTTGCAGCCACCTGTGCTGCACCCCTCCGGGCTGTACCCCCCACAGCACCCATGCTCAACGGGGTGACAGTGCCTGTTGGAAATGCTGGTCCCATATAGGACAGGGATGAGTTCCCCCATCCTCTGCCACTCTCCCACAGCATCCTCCCTTGACCCAAAAGTTGTCCCCTCTCTCATGCTGGGTCCCCCTTCATGCTGAAGGCAACACTTCTTCAGGGGGACGCTGAGTCCCCAGCAGATATCAGTGCATTGCTCTGCACTGAAGACCTCTTGTGATTTAAGGTCTAGAATTTATCCGCTGCTTATTATTGCTCTTTTTTGATGTGTTCTCACTTTGCCATAAGCCTCGGGAGGCGTTTGTGAAGTTGTGCTGTGTGTAACTGGTGTCAGTGGTGGCTGGAGGGTGGCAGGGGCAGGAGGAAAGCTGGAAAGGCCCCATAGTGCTGGTGTTCCCCCCTACATGGACAGCCCTTCGCAAAGGCAGCTGCAAGAGCTCGGCTGCCTGGGACCATGTGTCTAAAGCACAACCCACTGCTGGGATGTGTGGGGGAGCAGGAGTGGAGCTTGCACAGCCCCGCAGCCAGCAAGTGCCTTTATTTACAGCACTTGCAGCCTTGGCTGCTTCTCCATAACATAGAAGCAAAAAACAAACCCCAAACACTGCTCTCTCTGTCATGGGATCAGACACTTGTGGGCTGGTTTGTGACTGTGACAAGGGGCACTGTGCAGGCAGAAAACAGCAGCCCTGAGGCTGCAGGTGCTGAGAACTGAAAAGAGGAAACTGAAGTCAGTCACTTGCCCGCAGACACCTCCCTTCCTGCCCTCGCCGGCTCCCCAGCTCCTGTGCTGAGCCTTGAGGCACTGCTCACTGCAGTTTGTGCCCCATAAAACAGCCCTGATGCTGTGATTAAGTCACAAGTTAATCGCAAAAGCAGCACTAAAAATCCCCTTTATGGCAACAAGGAGTGAGGGCAGGCATCGAGACACTCAAGCACACGTCCTCACATCCTGGGTACCAAAAGGCAGGTGGGATACTTTCACCCTCCCACTGCTGATGAGTGGACTTGCAGAGGTGGTCCCATGGGGTTGTTTGGGGATGGGGGAGCTGCCAAACCCAGTAAGACCCGGGTGGGCATAAAATCCTAGAATGATTGGGTTGGAAAGGACCCTAAGACCATTCAGTTCCACCCCCTGCCGTGGGCAGCCCGGTTTGCACCATGGATAATGAGCACAGCTAGGAAAGGTCATCATGGGGCTGGGGCTGCAAAGGCTGTGGGGCCCATCCCAGGTTGGAGGTGACCTTGGGGAGCCCATGCTGAGATGGGTCTGGTGGTGGATTTCATACCAGGCACTGCTGCGTGCCCTGGGGGAGGCGGCTTGGCAGCCTCGTCCTTCCCATCACTGGTCTGCAGGGCGATAAGGAGGCACAGGAGAAGATGCCATGGACAAAGCCCAGCCCCAAGCTGCAGGCACTGTCCCTGCAGGTCCCCATCACCACCACTTGCCCTTCAGTCATGCTCCCCGCATGAGAGAGGCCCAGACTCCTTCCCAAAGGATCAGGGCTGAGCTTTGGCCACCTTCCAGTGCTGGGGTGAACTTATTTTGGAGCTATAGGAACTATATGTAGGAGCAGGAGCCAGGGAAAGGTCAGGATGCAGAGCTCAGGGCTGTCAATGGCATGAAGGCTGTGTATGCGATCTGACTGTACAACAAGAGGTGATGGTTATCTCATAACACGACCTCAATAGAGGAAAAACAGCAGCAAAGGCAGGGCCCACAGACCTGAGCCAGCGATGCTGTGACAGCGCTGAGCATCTGCTGCAGGTCCTGGGGAGGTTCTATAGGGTCACAGGCCAAATCCTGGCCCCCTTCTCCAGGGCCACAGAGCAGAACCTGGAGTCCAGGAGCAGGGTTGGGATTTAAATGCTCATTTCCTGCCTCTGTGTGATTTCATTTGTTGTTGCAGGGTTTCGTTGCTTAACACACTTGTAAAACAGGAAAGGAGGAAGAAAAATACAGTGCAAAACCCCACCTCATGCTGAAAGCTGAAGCAGAGCCTGCAGCTGCCTCTGTGTGGGTCCTCCCCGCCACTGGCATCTTTCTGGATGCCTCAGGTGCTGCTTGAAATCCCAGTTAATCCATCCATAAGCAGCTCTGCTCCACACTGTTAGAAATGTTTAGTTCTAAGAATGTGGGCACTTTTTTATAGCTGGAAGTTATTTCTTGGCATGAGCCTCCCCAAAGCCAAAGCCAGAGGTTTCCATGCTGAGACTTTACAGGATAAGCAGCGCTGCTGATGCCCTGCACCTGAGGGATGTTCCAGACTGCTTCTTCCCTGGGCCAAAGCCATTCCAGATGGAGCAACTCCCAACCTGCTCCTTTCATAGTGGATACTGGAATTGGCTTCCAGCCCTCCAAAATGCACGGGTGACACCAGAGATGTGGGTGCCATGTGCTGCTCTGGAGGTGGCAATGGAAGGTGCTGTTGTATTTCAGTTTACAGCCATGTTTTGCTTTTCACCTGGCTTTGGAGCTCTCATCCCAAAGGATAATTGAGTGCTTAGGAGTGAAATTAGCTCAGGACACTACTGCAGTATCTCCTACAGGCCCGAAGGGTGTCTCCATGTCCATCCATGGACAGTCCCCTCGCACAGCCTGTGCTTTCTATCAGTAAAACCTGTGAGGTGTTTGAGGTTGCTGTGATGCTCCCAGGCTTGCAGAGCCACAACTGCCCCATCTACACTCTCCAGACCCCAAAACCCAGCATGGGACACGGGGTACATTAAATAGGAGGGGGGTGCACATTAGCATGAGACGGGTAAGGGAGCAGGATGGAGACCCTGGAGCTCAGCAGATCCCAGGGTGACCCATGTTTGCAGGGCAACTTGTGTCGGGAGTGAGAACAAGCCCTGTGAATCCCGACCGACTGGTGCCTCCTTATCCCACTGCCTGGGCTGTGCTCAACACCGCAGCGCTCACGCCATAGAAGGGAAGATAAAGCTGTGGCTTCCCAGAGGCTCGGAGTCTTCCCGAGCCTCTCTGGCAACTGCACTTCCCCGCGGCTGCAGGAGGGGAGCTGAAGGGGGGGCAGAGGCAGGTCCCTGTTTGCTTTCCCCCGGCTCCCAATCTGGTCTGTATTGATCCAAGCTCCTGCAGGCTGCAGGGCTGGTTTTGCTAGGGACCAGTGTTCTTAGAGGCAGCTTTGTTGGGTGCTGGAGAGCAGCATCATGCCTGCAGGTGCATCCCCTTGTCCACAATGCATCCACACCCCTACCTAGAAGCACGATGCAATGATGGGCATCAGGGGCAGGATGTACCCTGCACTGGGGAGGCTGAGCTGCAAGAGCAGGCGAGATTTGCTTCTACCGTCCAGGAACACATAAAAATTCATCCACGTCTCTTTCCTTCTTCTCCTCCTCCCCTCCAAGTGACTAAATTAAGCCCGTGCAGGGCTGGAAGGCATCCGTCCCACACAGCTGCATTGCTGAAGGCAGCTCCCGGCTCTGGGTTCTATCAGCCCCCGGCAGCAGTGGGAGCATGCGGGAGTGAGTGGGGCCGAGCATCACATTCCTGTGCTCCTGAGGTCACTGCCTGTGCCGCTGCCAGCCCTGCACAGGGCCCGCAGTGCCTCTGGTTTATGGTTTTCATGTCTCACTCCTGGGCCAAAGCCCAGCTGTGTAAAGCATCGGCTTGTGTGGGATGCCAGGGACCAGGCTGACCCTGAGCATCCCAAGGCAGCAGGGTCAGGGCAGGAGGAAGCTGGCAAGGAAGCACCATAGCCACAACCATGGTGAGTGCTGCTTGCTCCTCCCCACCACATGTTTTGCTGCTGGACCCTATTTTGCACCAGCACTATGTCAGGGGGGTTGTGAGCATCCTCTGGGTTTTCCAGCCAGTGGCTGGCTATGCCAGGTTGGAAGCATCCGTGATGAAGGGAAACAGCTCGGAGCTGCCTGCCAGGCACCCATGGATGCTGGGGAGGGCAGGGAGGGACCACTGCTGCTCGAGCACGTGTTTTAGGAGAGCTGAAGCATGCCCAGGGCAGGGTGCCTGCTGCAGGGTGTCCTGTGCCCTGCTTTGTCCCCCCTGCTCCAGCCCTTTCTCTCTCTTAGAGACAGCTAAAAGCCCAGCAGCAGAGGGGACCAGCTTCCCAGGAGCTCACGGCCTTGACGACAGAGCACGGTGAGAAGATGTGTGTCTTCTTCCCCCTGTTGTGCTTTCCTATTGTGATATTAATAAGGCATTAGGATGGACCACAGGGTGGCCAGCCTGCACTGGGGAGGATGGGGATGGTGGCTGCAGCCTCCACATGGCACTTGTGCAAGTGGGCAGAGATGATGGCATCCCAAAGACAATGGCATCCCAAAGATGGTGGCATCCAGAGGTGATTGTATCCAGAGAGGATGGCATCCCAGAGATGAGGCATCCCATCCTCTCAGGCAGCTAGGTTGTCCCCTAATGAGCTGTGTCCTCTCTGAACCTGTCAACAGCATCCCAATTAGTGTTAGTTTGCACCAGTGAGACGGGGGCAGGTATTTGTCCAATGGGAAGAGGACAGGGGCTGAACCCAGGCCAGGACATCCAAGCAGCCCAGTTAGCAGGATGCAGCCAGCACCATTCCAGCCACATTTGCATTGCAGCCAATGCCACCCTCTTGCCTGAGGATGGGAAGGAGAAGGCAGCACTGCCAGAGGAGCGGACAGAGAGTACAAGGCTCCTCCAAGGTCAGGAGGAGGATGAGGAGGAGCGGCTGCAAGATGCCAGATGGGAAGGCACCAAGGGAATCACCCAGGATGGTGACATCCAGGTCAGTCAAACGTGGGTGCTGCTGGGGACAGCGGCTGGGCAGGGAGCATGTGGCTAGCCAGGAGTTTCCAGGTGTCAGTCATGGACCAGGAATGTGTTGGGCTGAGCTCTCCCGTTTTGGGGAGAAGGAAGGGGATAGGAAGGGGTTAGGAGGCCTGGAATGGTGCTGGTCTAGCAATGAAGCACAAGGGGCTGGGAGGGCCACAGCATCCCTCACACCAGGTCATACAGGTGGGGTTTGTCATCTCCCTGCTTCCCAGGTGGAAAAGGGAAAAGACCGGGAGCTGAAGGACCAGTTTGATGCCCTGAGGAGAGAGCACACGGAGACCCTGCAAGGTGTGTGCTGGGACAGCAGGGCTCACCCCAATCCTGTGGGTCCCCCCCAGCTCCATGGCACCTTGGGGCTCCTTGCCCTGGTGTCCCACACCGGTGACACTTGGCTCCTGTTCCCCCTGCAGAGCTCCAGAGAGCACATGAGCAGGAGAAGCTGCTGCTGGCAGAATCCTACCACAGGTCCCAGGCAGCCTTACAGGTACCTGTGGGAAATCCCTGTAGAGGGGGGGGGTTGTGGAGCGCTTGAGGATCATCTGCTGGTTCCGTCATGGTGCCCCAAGCTCCTGGGGACCACGCAGACTCCTCCAGCTCTGGGGCTATGGGGGTGCCACAGCCCAGCTCTGCTTAGGAAGGAATCCCAGCTATCTCCTACCTTGCTTCTTCCCTGGCTGCAATAGGAGACGATCCAGGCACTGAATTCCCAGCTGAAGTCCTTCCAGGACAGGATGAAGCGGGTGGAGGAGTCACTTATGAGCACAGACTACAAGAAGCACATTGAGGTGCAGAGAGGGGACCTGCCTCTGGGGTGCTTCTTGGATGGACCCTGAGATGCTGGGGGGGCAGGGGGCAGCTCAAGTGGGGAGCAAAGCCCCATCCCTGGGAGATGCGTGGGCTGTTGGGGTCTCTTGAACACAGGGAATGGGTGAAACACGGAGTCATGTGTGTGGGATGAGCCACGGCAGATACCCCAGTGCCCTCCCTACAGCTGCCCATGCCCTGTGCCCTGTAGGAACACGGGAGCCCCAGCCCCTTCTGGGAGCAGGAGCTGGAGAGCCTGCACTTTGTCATTGAGATGAAGAATGAGCACATCCATGGGCTGGACAAGAAGCTGCTGAACCTGGAGACTGTGGTGGGTTGAAAGGAATGCAGGGGGGTCACAAGTGGGCTTTGCTCTTTCCATCTTCTCTCACCATCTGAATCCCATCCAGAAGGTGCAGCTAAAGAGGAGGCGGATGCAGCCTGGTTGCTCTCTTTGAGCAGGGAGGGGATGCAGGTGCAATGCCATCACTTTCTGCCTCCCTCCTCATCCTCATGCCCACTTCCAGGCAGAGAAGAACCTTCTGCTGGAGGAGAAGGTGAAGACCCTGCAGCAGGAGAATGAGGACCTGCAAGTTCGCACCCAGAATCACTTGGTCATGGCGAGGTAAGTGCTGGTTCCATGCACCAAGTTGACACTGGGGACACATCAGGAATGTATCAGAGCCCACGGTGCCATTCCCAGATGCTGTTTCCCCACAGGCAGCTCTCAGAGGAGCTCCTGGCTGCTCGTGGAGCCCTGGAGAAGGAGGCCCAGCTACGGGAGCAGGCGCACCGCGAGAAGGAGGAGCTGCTGTACCGCGTGCTCAATGGAGGGGACGGCTCCCCATTCCCCATCGCTGCCGGCGACGTGCCCCTCATCGCCACGTAGTGCAGTGCCGGGGGTGTCAGCGCTTCCCTCTGGGTACCAGAGCCCAGGCCTGCTCTCACAAGTGCCCCATTGCCGGGGCAGGCCCCTGGGCTGGCCCCATCCAACCAAGGGCAATGGAGCATTGCACAGGACACTTGCGCCTGCCTTTCCCCAGCCCATGGGGGGCACCATGGCAACCCCACTGCGCCATCCCTGCACCCCCTGCCTCTGGTGGGATGCTTTCTAGGGATAAAAGGGGTCAGCCAGGACACACAGATTGGGCTGGATCAAACCCAGTGCTTGGCTATGAGCAGGACCAGCATCAGTGCTGCTTGGGGGCATGAGGAGGAAGATGAGGTAGTCACTGGGATGGGGATGAGCACAGGGAAGCTGAGGAGAGCAATGGGATATGGAGATGGTAAGGTACCTCACTCCTGGGGAAGGAGGTGGCCAAGCCCAGCTCTGAGCCCCAGAATGGGTGCAGCTGGGTACATCTGCCACCTCCAGAACTGCCCCTGCTATAGACCATGCTAGCCTGGCCCTCCCACCCATACCCTCCTCACCTCCTCCATCTCCAGCAAACAGCTCCCAGGAATCACTCCTGCATCCCAGGCCTTCCCCCACTCACTGCCACACAGACACCAAGCCCTCCTGTCCCCACTACACATCAGCAGCACCACCCCACCAGTGCCACCCTTTCCCCCAAAGCTGGGCAGAGGCTGCATGCCCAGAGGTGCACGTCTGGGGAGCAGAGCATCCTCCCAAGGAAGAGCAGGCTTCGGCAGGTCACATCCCTCCTGCTCCAAGCCAGCACATCCCCATTGGGAAGATGCTGCCAGCAGGGCTGGATGCACATAAGCACTTTCCAGAGGGTGCATGAGCACCATGGGATGGTCAGTGCTCCGGGGGCTGTCACTGGCCTGTCCCCCCGCCAGGGCTGCTGAGCCCTGGTGTGTTTGTGTGTGTGGACGTGCACCAGGCCGTGCCGCTGGCTGTTACAATTACAAGTCTGTAAGAAGAAGCAGCCTCAGAATCCCATGTTGGTGGGTTTGGGAATGGTGCAGGAGTATCTCACAGCAGGGCTAAGGGGAACACGGGGAGGGGCAGGAACAGGCACCACAAAGCCACAAGGAAGCCCTACTCTTGGTCCCCCTTTTCCTGCTGCTTCCCTCATTTCATTCATTTCAATGGGCTCCTGCACAGAGCAGACCCTAACCCTCCCATTCTTGCCAAGCTAGCAGGGCCACAGCAACTGCTGCTTCTGTCCTTTGTGCTGATCCATACCAGGAAAACAGCAGCTGAATGAGGCAGCCGGGATGTGGGGTCTGGCTCTTACCCTAACCATCAACAGTAGGAAATGGGGGTGCCTGCTGTGTCAGAGCCATGTCCCCTCCAGGGCACCCACTGCCCCAGGCACCCCCACGGCTCTTGGAATGGATGGCTCCATCTTTGCACAGCATCCTCAGGGATGCATGGGGATGCAGCAGGCACTGTAGCATCAAAGCAGAGGAAGTGGAGCAGCAAACCCTGCCTAGCTGGGATTGAAAGGGGCAGGATCTCTTGGCAAAGGGAGATGAGGCTGGTGGGGTCTGGCACCCTCCCCTGGGCACCTGGTACCGTATCCCAGTGCCCCCAAGGCAGATGCTGCGTGGGACCTGGAGGAATGTGCCTGGCTTTGGGAAAGGGGAGCCCTGGGAACTGAGGAGGAGGAATAAATGAGGCCAGAAAGGGACTTGCCCACCATAAGGAGGTACAAAGCTGACCCAGGCAGTGCCTTAGCATTCATGGAGAGACAGGCGGATCAGGGCAGCACTTAGAAGCCTCCTGCTCTGCTGTGAGCAGCTGAGGGACCAGAGTGTGCAAGGGGCAGAGGGTAATTGGGAGCCTGCAGAGAAGTTCCAAAGGCACAGACAGTCAACCCACAACACCAACAGCAGCAAAGCCTTGTTTGCTTTATCCTCTGCAAACCTCCTTCGGTTCAGCAGGGGGCTCGCCATGAGGATTCAGGTTGTTCAGGGATGCTCACCAAACTCTGCAGGATGCAGCCTTGAGCCCAAGGGACCTCTCTTCCCCCTGGGACCAGCTCTCCCCTCTTATTGCCCCGGAGCAGATGGGCACCGCACAGTCCCGCAGGGCTCCAAAGCCACTTCCCTGGCCGTGCTTCCCGTTGCCTCCCAGGGAGTTGCCCCTTCAGGCTGGTGGCTCTCAGCGCTGTGCCGGATCCCATAGCCAAAGTAAATAAGGAAGCCTGGGAATGGGCAGAACAGGGTGGGGAGCCTCTCTCTTCCCTCCTCTCCCAAGCACAGTGTAATCACCCCTTCCCTTTGGGCCCCATATCAAAGGACAGAGTGTTCCCACCACCCTTTGATATCAGAGTTCAGCATCTCCTCCATCTGCCCTCCACCACTCTGCAGACAGCATTAGTGCCACTGGCTCTCAAACCAAGGCTTCACCAAAAGAGGTTGCTACCAGCTCTGTGTTGTGAAGGGCATCCAGGCTTACCAATGGCCATCCAGAGCAGGTACCGCAGCCAGGCACCCACACTGAGCTGGGCCATCAGGATGCTGTTGATGGTGATGCTGAGAAGCGGCAGGAAGGGTAGGCAGGGAACCTGCAGGGACCAAGCACAAGGGAAGGGGGTCATGACTTCACCCAGATGGACCAGACAGAGGTTTCACAGTCAAGTTCAGCTCTTTGCAGCTTTAGGTAGTCACCAAGAGGTGAGAGGAAGGTGTGAGGCTCAGAGATGTGAGCTGGGACCACAGCCTGTGCTGGAGAGGGATGCTCTGGAGGGTTTGGTTGGTGGGACAGGAGGTACTGCAGGGTTTGAGGGGGGAGGCAGCAAAACACTGGCAAAACTAACCCAGGGTGTCAAGATCAGGTAATCATTTACTGAGGAGCAGCTCTGATTTGTTCAACAGGCTCAGCTGGGGCTGCAGGAGGTGCCACTTTGGCCTGTGGAACACGGTAGGGAAGAACCAGGCATGGTCCCTATGCAAATTCCCAAGACCAATACAGCCCATTGTGGATGCGGTGAGGGTCTGCCTGACCTAAAGCAGAGAGACCACCCATATGCAATGTAACCCTTTCCCCGGGGGGCTGTGCACTTCCCTGCTCTCCGTCCCGCAGGTCCCTCTCCCTGGGCACAGTCCCCAGGGCCGGGCTGTGTGCTCACCATGAAGGATGCTCTCTCCCAGCTCTGAGGCTGTCTCCGGATGAGCAGAGCTGCCACCAGGATCCCCAGGAGAGGCAGAGCCAGGGCAGGGATGCACCAGGCACCCCCGGCACAGAGGCACTGCAGCCCCGCGGTGCTCACCCAGCTCACAGCACACACCAGGGTGGCTGCAGAGGGACCACAGCAGTGTGAGGACAGCGCTTTCCCGTGCTGATCCCATCCCTCACCCGTGCTGCCGTGGTGGGACGGACAAAGAACAACCAGGGGACGGGGCTGGAGGGTTTGCCATGGTGGGTTTAGCTTTTCCCTCCAGCAGGGAGCAGGTTTCCAAAGGTCCCATTGGGGCAGCAGTTGTGCTGCAGTCAGGAGAGGGCAGGAGGGAGCCAGGCAGATCCTGCTGCGGGATGGTTTACAGGGAGCAGCCCGTGCTACAGCAGCAATGCCCTGTGGTTATCCCATGCTGGCTCCCCATAAATGCCATCCATCGCTCCTGGGCGTACCTATGGCTGTCAGAGCCCAGGCCACTGCAGAGGAGGAGCGTGGGGTGGGATGTGGGGGTGGATGAACAAGATGGTTTCACCAGAGCTGCACAGCCAGGCCCTTCCCTGCAGGAGTGTCCTTAGTGCTGGACCCAGGCCAATACCTGAGGAGCAATGTTGGATGTCCCGGGTATAGCCAACATCAGAGGCTGGGTAAGCCCTGTCCCCAGCACTCACCTGAGCAGCAGCACACAGCCAGCCACCAGCAAGTAAGCCAGCAGTGTGCCGATGGACATCATGTCAACCAGGGCTTTCAGGTCAAAGAGGAGGGCCAGGAGAGCTGCAGGGATCAGAAGCCCTTTTCAGGCTCCCAGCAGAGCTGTCAGCGCTGCTGCTGTGCCCATCTCAGCTGTGCTCTCTGCCCCACCATGTACCCCAACACCCACTGCAACTCAAGCCCCTTGATAATGCTTTGGTCACCAGTGCAGAGCATCCTGCCACCTCCTGCATGGTAACTCAAGAGAAGCTGAACCCAAGGTGAAATATCCTCACCCACAGCGAGACCTCTGTGCACAGAGATATTGCTACAACAGCTACCAGCAGGCTACTGGGGTCTGTGCTGTCTTGCTGGAAGAGAACATCTACCAGGCCCTGCTCATGGTTAAGGGGTAACACAATCACTCACCTGCCACTGCTCCAGGCACCAGCGTAGCCGCCACTGGGCACTGACGGTGACTCACTTTGGCCAGAGGTTTGAAGAGGAGCCCATCTCAAGCCATTGCATACAGGATCCGTGGCATGGGGAACATGGAGCCCAGGAGGCTGCAGAGAAGGGGGGAGAAAAGAGCAGGAATCCAGGAGATGCCATCCTGCCTTTTGCTCCTTGTGTGGAAAGGGAGCTCCTGTTCATCTGGACGGTCCACCACCTTCTCAAGAACATGCTGACAAATCTATCACGTCCCTCCCCATCAGATGAGGAACAGTATCAGGGAAGTGATGTCTGCAGGTCATGGGCAGCCCTGTGCACACCAAGACACCCCAGCCTGCTCCTGCAGCCACGGTGCCACCAAACACCTAACTACTTCCTCTGGGGCTAAAAGCATCATGGCAAGGGGTGTATTGCTGGTGAGGATGGGACCAGGGTGGAACCAGGATGGGAGCAACGGGGCTTGTGAGGAAGGGCTGAGGGATTTTGGCCAAGCAGGGCAGTGGGAAGGGACTGGAAATAGCTTCTGGATGTGTTAGAGCTCCAGTGAACCTTGCCCTGAGGCACAGAGGACTGCCCTCACCTGGTTGTCAGGGCACACAGTGACCCCACAGCCACAGCGTGCTTTGCACTGCTCCAGCCAATGTATTCAAACACCATTGAGAGCGGGCTCATGGTGTCCAGGAGGTAGTAGGGCGTCATCAGGGTGAGGGCAGCAGACACCCCGAAGTACGCCAGGAAGCAGATGAGGAGGGAGAGGATGATGCCCACAGGGATGGATCTCTGCGGGTTCCTCACTTCTTCCCCTGGGGGAGGACAAGCTCAGCTTTAAAAACAGATGCTCATTCAATGTGCATGGCATGCTAAGAGCCAGCTCAGGCTGGAGAGCATATCCTGTATTCCCCCAGGAGAGAAGGGACACAGAGGCCTTCTCCCAAGGACATAGAGCTCCTGGGCTCCAGGATTACGGGGACATGCTTTGGGATTAGCCCAGTCATGCCACAATGACTCTTATAGATCCTCCTTTGAACACAGAGGACAGGAAAGAGCAACAGGGCCAGGAATGTGCCATTCCCAGCCCTACATTAGCTTCTGCAGGGAGAATCACTGCCATGGACCCCAGCCTGCAGGGCAGGGGCCCACCAGCACCTCTCCCCATCTCACCCATGGTAGCAATGCAGTCAAACCCAACAAAGGCATAGAAACAGGTAGAGGCTCCAGCCAGGGTTCCACTGAAGCCATAGGGTATGAAGCCTCCCACTCCAAAGGCACTGGTGATGTTGTCAGCCACAGACTGGTTCCTGGGAGGAGGAAGAGGCAGGCAGTGCAGAGAGGTCAGTGTAACGGGGGGACCAGGCAGAACAGTCCATCCAACCTGCCCACCCCTCCAGCATCAGCCCAGCAGGGTATTGGTTCTCTGACTCATTACCAACAGGGCGATGAAAAATGGAAGAGAAGTGGGATTTTCTGGGATAAAGCATTAGGGGGATGAACCATCCATCCCCATCACCCTCTGTAGGCAGCACAGAGAGAGCAGATCTCATACCCAGCTGCCCGTGGCAGGTCATCCTTCCTGAGCTTCCAGTTGCTCAGGTCGCCTTTGATGAAGCCACTCAGTGTGACAAAGAGCAGGATGAGCACCTTGAGAGCTGTGAAGACTTTGTTGACTGTGGTGGACTCCTTCACTCCAAAGGAAAGAAGCCCTGGGGAAAAAAGCAAACCTGTCTGAGCATCCTGTATGAAACCAAGCCCAGGGTAGACACTACTGGAGAGGGTGGAAAGAGGGGGACAGTGACAGAGTAGGGAGGAGCTGCAGATTTCCACAGATCCCCCTTGTGTTCCCCATTCTTTGCTCAGGGAAATAGCAAAGCCTCAGAGGGATCAGCACCATCCTGAAGGTGGGGTGAGGAGCTCATCCTGCATGACAGAGGATGGCACAGGGAGCTGCACCCTACCTACCAGCAGCACCACCAGGCCAGCAGCAAAGGCATCCGGGTGCTCTGCCAGCCCCACAGAGCTCATGGCTGCGTGAGCACCCAAAAACCTCCCCATCTTCCTGCCGAGGAGCTGGTCAAGGGTAGCACTCCAGGCCCAGGCGATGCTGGCGGTACCTGGGGAGAGGTGATGGTTCCATGGGGTCTGGGAATGACACCCAGCAAAGGCAGGGGATCAAAGGGGGCTCATACCAATGACATAGGACAGCAGCAGGTTCCAGCCAGCGATGAATGCCCCCAGCTCACCCACTGTCACATAGCTGTACAGATAGGCAGAGGCAGCCAGGGGCACAGGGGCCCCGAACTCAGCGTAGCACAGTCCTGCCAGAGCGGACACCACGGCTGCGATCAGGAAGGAGAGGACAATGCTGGGGCCGGAGCTGGTTTTAGCCATCTTCCCTGCCAGGACGTAGACACCGACCCCCAGAGTGCTGCCTATTCCCAAGGCAACAAGGTCCACAGTGGAGAGGCAGCGGCGAAGGCTGGAGTGCTCCGAGGCAGCCGGGATCTGCTTCCTGTGGGAAAGCATCCTCAGAGCAGAGAGCAGCCAGCCCCAGCACAGCACCTGTGGGGCAGGAGAGCAGCAGGCGTGAGGAGGATGCTGCCCCGGGTGTAAGATTCAAACCATGAACATCTTCCTTGTGGCTCCCACCATTCACACAGTGATTTCCAGGCTCCTTGGATGCTGCCCGTTTTCTGTCTCTGCCAGAAAATGAGCCCATTTTGAAGCAAGACTGGGCTAAAGTGGCTGTGTTACTCTCTTATCCCAGTAAGAAGTGGATAAATGCATGATTCGGGTTTGCTGGGCTCTGATTTGTGCTACAGTGCAACGGGACAAGAACACCTCCCTGACCCCTGCCCGTTCAACAAGTGCTATTGCTCCAGCAGCATCCCTAAGCAGGGACACTGGCAGCATTGTCTCAGTTTTGACACTGATGCTATTTGAAATGCAGAAACAGGGCCAGAGAAAGAGGGGTGGAAGATGAGCTGCTCCTGGAACAGCTGCTGCCCCTGATGTGCACCAGGAAAGATCCATCTGCTCAGCTGAAGATGCCCCCACAGCACCAGTAACTGTGTCAATGGCACAGCTCAGACAGGGACTGGTCTCCCTGGGCCATCAGCCTGCACAGCAAGACCTGACGGAGATGTCAGCCCAACAGAAACCCAGTTGTGCAGTATTAGTGCATCAGACAAGTGATGTGTTGGTACAGCATGCCTTGGATCTGCGTGTCTCCCCCCATCCTTCGCCAGGAGCTCCCAGCACTGCAGGAAGGGGGCTGCACGCCTCTGCATCCACACGGTGCTGCCGGGACCTCCAGTTACCCTGCAACAAAGCAAAGCCCACGCTGCAAATCCTGTCATCTGCTACCTACAGGGCCAGGGACCCTCTGGAAACCAGCACATCCCAGCAGCACCGAAGTGCAGCGCAGTCTGTGCTGTGAGCCTGGGAAGGGACATGGACCTCCCTGGGGCAGTATCCAGCACCCTGACCCATAGGATGGGATGCTGTAAGCCCTTGAAGCACAGGGAATCCCAACCTCCAGGACAACTGCTGTGTCTTCAGGAGCTGAAGAGCTGCTGCCCAGTGACAGGCCAACTGAGGCTGCCTTCCCACCCCTGTAGCACCCACTCCCCACCACCAGTCCCACCCAGGGCATCTCACCCTGATGATTTCCCTTTGTTCTGCAAAGAAACTACTTACTCCAGCCATCCTTAAGGCAAACAGCTCCAGCTGCGAGGTGATGGTGAGTACCAGGCAGCCCCAGCCACACTCTCCTCTTAAATCCCTTATGGGAGAGCCCTGCCCCTCCCCTCGCTGACCACCACTCCGGGCTGCACAATGGGGAATCTATGCAGAAATATGTTTCCCACAAAGCTTTCCAAAGCATCCACACGAGCCTGCAATGCTAATGGACTCAGGGGCATCACTGAGGGGTTTAACTGATACAGCAAAGCTGCCTCTACAGGTGAAAGAGGGAACCACCTCTCTCTGCCCCCACTTGCCCATCTCAATCTGTGGAGCAAGTTTTGGAAGCAATCCAGGCAGAGAGGAGCAGAAATAGGGTGAGGATGTAGTGGTGCATGCACCTACAGCTATGACTGTAACCAGGCTTAGAGGAACATAGGAGATGAGTAGTTCCATGAACTGACTACAGCAAAGCAGAGGAGCACAGACCCTGCACCTCCCCACTCTTTGGGCACTAACACCCCAGATTCTGCTCACCCCCCATCACAGCCCCACTGCAGCATTAGATAAAGAAGACCTCAATCACCCAAATGCAGCTCACAGCAAAGCAGGCAACATCATCACCCATCAATGATGCACCCAGCCTTGTCCTAGGAACAGGACCACAGCTCTTAATCCAAGCATCTGCTCCATCTAAACACCTAAATTCTACAGCTCCTGTCTTAGGAAGAGAATTGATTGCAATGAAAGCAGCAAAACCTAGATGCTTCTCCATAGACAGCAAAAACACTCATAACACAGGGTCTCCTCCTTAGGATGCAGCATGCAGGGACTGAACAGTAAAACGCAAGCAAAGATTGTGGTGGGTCCAGGGCTCGGCTTAAATAGAGGCGCAGAGCTGATTGGGTAGGGACTTCAGGTGAGGCTGATCAGGGCCAACAAGGCATATAAGGGCCCTCAGACCCCCAGCACAGCCTTTCTATGGCAATGCTCCTAGCAGTGGGAGGATACATGGAATGTGATGGTGTGGTCTGGCTGACCTTCAGTGTCCTAGAAGAAGAGAACTGAAGTTGGAAGGCTGAAGGAGAGGCTGGAAGCTGGTGTTTTGGGGTAGGAGCAAACTTGGATTTTATTGTCTATAGTGTTGAGGCTGAGTATTTGGGAACAAATCCCTCTTAGGTTGTGATGTAGTTCAGCACAGCCTCTAGCCTTCAGCTTGCAATGAGCGGGAGTAGAGGAAGAGGATATTGGCTGTGCAGGATCAGGGCAAAGCTGGCTCTAGAGCACCTAAAGTATGGTGGATGCTTTAACTGAGAGGTTGCCCTATCTTGGCTGTATGTAGCAGCTCTATATCCCCAGTGCATTCAGTGAGCTGCTGTGTTAGCACCTCTGGGGCAGGATGCTCAGGACACCCTGACACAGCAAGGGCACCAGGAGGAGAGTAGGGCTGTTGTCTTGCATTACAGTGCAGGCTGAACAAAGCTGTGCTTGTCACCCACGCTGTCTCATGTGAAAGAGGTCTCCAGACACCAACGCTAGCCCAAGGGAATAACAGGACACGGAGGAGCAGTGGTGTAAGCTGGCACTGAGCATGTCACATCCAACATGGGGTCCCTGCTGCCCAGGACAGGCAGGGCTGAGCAGCTTGGCTGCCTCACAGCCCCAGAGAGATGCTCTAGTCAGAGGGTATCAGCAGGGTTTGGATGCCTAAAATACGTCAGCAACCTTCAAATTCCCAAGGGTGTCCTTGGTTTTATCTGTTCCTGATGGCACCAGCCAGGGCACAGACACCGCTGCCCTTGGCTCCAGGGTCAGCCCCACTGTTTCTTCCAGCCCTGCTGCAGCTTCTGTGCTGGCTGGAGCAAAGGGTGGTGATAAAGAAGGAATCGGCTTCACCTGGGTGAGGCAGGGATGGAAATGGCCTGAGGGCATGGCAGACAGAGGTACAGCTTGCCAGGAGCATCTCAGACTCACCCTGCATCCACACCTGTGCTGCAAGCTCTTCTCATCCCTGTGTCTGCAGCACAGAGGGAAGGTTGGGGGGAATGGACGACAGCAACTGCCCCTCTTCAACCCAGCTTCTGCCCTGTGGATGCTCCTTGCAGAGCCCTGGTCAGCACAGGTCCCTGGGAGGCAATATCCTTCCCTTTGGCTTTTGCAGAGGGAGTCAGGGATGGACTTTATCCAACCATAACCAGGGAAATGGGTGACTTGGTGCCAGTGGAGGTGTCTGCAGCCAGGAGCACCCTATGAGTACCCCGCACCGCAAGAAACCAGGGTGAGGGGGACAGAAGGGGCGACACCTGAACCGCAATCACTGTTACCCCTCGCACTGTGTCCCCACCAGGGCACCCAACCCCTGCCCGCAGTGCGGCTCCTGTGCCCAGCGCCCCCCTCGGCCCGCAGGAGGTGGCACCGGGATCGCCCCGCACTGTGGGCACCCGGGAGGGGGGGCTGAGCGCGGCCCTCACCGCGGTGCCGCGGCGGGCGGGGACTGGAGCGCTCGTGAGCAGTGACGCGAGGTCTGGAGGAAGCCGCCGCTCGCCAAGGGCAGCGCAGGGGAGCAGCGACCGGACGCGAGGTCCCGCAGGAGGCCCCGGACAGGCCCCGGTGCCGCTTGTGAGTGTGCGGGGGGAGATGCGGGTGCTGCGGAGGGACAGCGCTCCCGTGCCGGTGTGCGGCGGGGAGCACGCCCCGGCCCCGGGCACAAGGGGAGGCTGCGGGGCGGGTTTGTGTTTGCGGTCTCTTTAGATGAAAATCCGTTGTTTTTAACCAAACCTCGGGGCTGCGGTGCCGCGGGTGGGGTTGGGGTGGGTGCTGGTGCTGGTGCGGGGACATGGGTGTGTCCCGGCCGGGATGTGGCTTTGTCTGTGCCCCGGTGCGGCAGAAACACCCGTCCTTCCGTGCAGGGCTCGGGGGAGAAAATGCCCCTGGTTTGGTACCCACTGAGTTTTGCATTGGTAAATGGCACCCCAGGGGCACGGAGTTCTTGGTGCTTCTTGGCAGGGAGGTGGTGCAGGGGACTTTGGGGATCTCCCCTTCCTCACAGGGAGGATGGATGCTGCTTTTTTAACGCTGGGAAGCTCCCTTTCCGCCCCATGGGCAGTACAACGGGCCATTGGGTGTGTCGTGGCCTCCACCACAAGCAGTCACACTGGGAAAGCCCTGCCAGGGCTGCAGAAATAGCTGCTGGGCTCCTGGGCTGAAACTCTGAACCCAAGGCTATGGAGAGGCTGTTGGGGTGCACACTGCTGGGGAGACAGAGGCTTTTTGGTAAGGGTGGGTTGTTCTGCAAAGGTGATGGGCTGTGCACATCATTTAGGGCTTCTCATGGGCTTCCTCATACTCTCAACCTCTCCATCATTTGGGTAGGAGGGCAGATATCTCCCCATGGTGTGGCTCTGCAGCCTCCAGGCATCCCCATGGATGTCTCTGGGCATCCCCGTCAGATGGGTTCCTGGCAAAGCAAGAGCGGGGGCTGCTCCCCACCCGCTGCAGTGGGGACAGGGACAGGCTGGGTCTGGGTGTGGCGGGTGATCCTCCACCATTGCTGAGTTGTGCGGTTTCAGCCCCACTGCTGAGAGGGCTGTGGGATGGCTCATGCAGGGCTGTGGGCTGTGCCATGCGGTGCTCCCTCTGCTCCATGGAAGGTACCCAGGCACCTGAGTGGCATTAGAGCCTGTATGGGCCAGGGGCTGGGATCCCTGCCCGGCCGCAGTGCAGCCCCGCTGCGCATGGGGCATGCGGGGGGCTCTCTGTCAGCCAAGGGGATGAGCCAAGACCCACAGCCTGAAAAGGGGAAGGGGGTGAAGGCAGCTCTGGTTCTCTGCAACACTTCCTCCCCTCAGAAAGATGCTTGCGGGTGTCAAAAGACTTCCTGCACCTGAGTGGGGTGACCCGGGCGCAGTGACGGCTGCAGGGCTGGGTCTCCCCCGCCATGGGTGCTCCCATAGGGACGGAGAGTCAAGCCATGGAAGTTCAGATCATCTCCTCTCCTTGCCGCATGAAATGGAGCTCTCCTGGGGCAGAAACGGGCAGAAATCCCCCCTGGGGCAGCCCTGCTGTGCCTTGAGCTTCCCTGCAACGTGTCTCAGAGCCGAGCACCAGCAAGGAGGGGCCGTGCCTCATGGCTGGAGCTCAGCTGACGCTCACTGGTTCATTCGTGGCCGGGCTCCATTTTCCAGCTGCTTCTCTCCCTCCATCAGCTTTCCCAGAGCAACTGCACTGTCTGGGGACCTTGGGAGGGTGAGGAGAGCCCACGCCACAGGAGGGCTGCAGCTATAAATGGTGCTGGTGTTTGTTAGAAAACAACCTGGGAGTTACTCTGGAAACGCGGCTGTTTCCTGAGCTGTGCCGGTGCGTGGGTTTGATGGTGCCCTTGATGCAGTGCACAGGAACTCAGATTAAAGCTGGTGGCAACTTGTAGGGGCTGCCCAGCACTGAGCATCCTGAGCACTGAGGAAGCTGGGCTGGTCCCAGGGCTTGTGGGGGCTGCAGAAGGAGCATTGCGGGGTGCAGTGAGGAGGGTCAGCCCTGCAGAGGATGCTCGGCCCATTTCCACCTATTCAGCACTTTCTTCCCCTCCTGGTTTCTCTCTGCACTGGCAGGAAGCAGCAGGGGGCCCATCTCTGATGCTGCTGGTCTGTGGTGTCCCCAGCTCAGTGCCAGGTACCAAAGGACCTGGGAACAGCATCCCTTCTCCTCGAGCCTCCCCAGCAGCACCCATCCATCACCTTCCCCATGGGTAGCACACCCACAGTGATGAATGGCAGCAGCACCCAAGGGAGGGAGCAAAGCCTCCCTTAACTAACACAGCCCATGGAGAGAAGGCTTTGACTGATGTTGGCTTCTCTGTTCCATCCCGCAGCTCCTTCTTGCCCTTGCTCCAGTGATTTCCAGCTTGGGAAGCCATGGCACCTAAAGGAAAGGTAAGGGTGATGTACACATGGTGGGGATGGGTGACTGCGTGTCACAAGGCAGACCACAGAGCTGGGGCAGCATCTCCATCATGCAGCAAAGCTGGTGGAGACGTGCTTGGAGCACACTGCTGCTCAGAGCCTGTTTACATTCCTGCCTCTCCAACCAGTGCTGGCTGGATGTGATGCAGTTGGGGAAGTGCTGGTGGGGAGAGCAGGGACAGCAAAGAGCAAAAATCCTTTTGGGACCACAATGGGATGGGGGAGAGAAGCAGGACTGTGGGAAGTGGAGGACAGACACTGCACTGGGGATTTGGGATTTCACTGGAGAGAAATCTCACCCGAGCCTGCTGCAAGGCATGCGGCCCTGCCTTGGCCTCTCCTGCTCCGTCTGGATTTCTCCCCCTCAACAAGCCTGATGCAACGTGGCAGCCGGGTGAGCAGGTGATCCCTCCAGCCAGGAACACATCTTGGATTGACTGGAAAAGCCTGCCTCGGTGGGCAGCTGCGGCTGACGGGGTGCAGCCTGCCTGCGGGTAGTGTGCTGGGCAGGGGAGGAGCCCATGTGCACAGCCTGCTTTCACTGCTGGAGCCAGGCTCTGGTTTCCATTCCCTCGGGAAATCAAGGAATCATTGCCTCGAGCCCCATTACCCACAGCTTCCTGCCCAGCTGAAGGGCTGGTTGCCTCTGGATGGGGAAACTGAGGCACGGTGTGGGTGAGCATCCCCCTTGTGGGGGTCCAGGACCCCCAGCAGCCATGTGCTGGGACAGCATGCAGCCAAGCTGAGAATTCTGCTTCCACCCTCCCGGCCCCAGCCTGGCTTATTTTTAGCCGGGAGGTCCCGGGCAGGCCAGGATGACTCAGAGGCTGGAGGAGGGGAAGCGGGGCCCCAGCAGCTGGAGCGGGATTTGGGAAGGGGGTTGGAATGTGAGGAGGGAGCAGCAAGCGGGATGTGCTTTCCCTCCCCAGGGGTGCTTCTGCACTTCCATGGGGCTCATTCCCCCATGAGTTCAAGGAGCATTGAGCAATGCACAGCAATGAGCTCCTGCCTCAGTTTCCCCACCATGACAGCACTTCAAGACAGGCAGCTCATCTGATAGCTCAGGAGGCAGGAACACAGCCCTGTTCCTCCTTACCACCTAACCAACATCTTGCCTCCTCATCACCACTTTTGTCCCCTCCTGCTGCCTTCAGGCACCTCCTTTGCCCTGCAGCTTCTTGTTTCCATTCCTGCAAGGTACATGTGGGCAGCAGCTCGCACTGAGCCAGGAGGGTCCGGGAGCTGCCGGGAAGCACGGCTAAATCCAGCGCTCCTGATGAATCACCTGCAATACGATCTGTCCTCTGCCATCGAAGGGCAGCATCTCCTCTTGCCTGATGTGGTTCCCACCATATGGGATATGGGTGCCGGCAGCTCCTCCTGAAAGAGGAGCTCCATCCTGTGGGATGTGCCCAGCCTGGACTGGTTTCTCTCTGGAAAAAGGGGGTACAATGGCTGGGCTCTTTCTGAAGGTGTTAGATGAGATGTGCAGTGATGCTGTCGTGTTGCAGCGTTGGGATGGGGCCCAGGGGAGCAATGGATATAGAGCTGCCCATGTCCATCCCATTGGGTTCATTCTTGGAGGTACTGGGTCAAGGATGCTGGTGCTGCCTGCCTGATGCCCATGTCTCCGGGGACACATTAGCTTTAGATGCCTGTGCTGGCAACAGCCCTGGGCTTTTGTACAGCTCCTGGGGATGTCAAGCCCTGCAGCATACCCTAAGCAGGTGATCCCATGGAGGTGCAGGTACCTGGCTGGAGCATGGTCAGTGTTCCCAGGGTGCTGACACAGCTGAGAGCCCCGGCTCAGCCTGGTTTCACATCAGCTTCCACCCAGGGTCAGGGCTGGACCCATGGCTCCCCTGGGCAGAGCTGACCAGGGGAGGAGCTGTGTGTGGGCATCGCTCCTGGGTTCCCCTTTGTGCAGCTGGGAGGTGCAGAGGGGCACACAGAAGTGGATCATGGCAATCCCTAGGATTTCTCAGGCTCCTGGAAGTCTTTCCCTGTACTGAGGATCCCTGCTCTGACCCCTCAGACCAGCCTGGGCCCTGCAGAGTGATGGGACAGGACAGGCTGTTGGCAGCTCTGGTGCTTCTCAGTGCTTTCTGCTTAGCAGCCCACAGGGATTTTGTGCCTGTGTGTCCTTGCCTTGAGGCCATGCAGGGCTTGGGAATCCTCAGCATCCGGAGGGTTTCCCTGCTCACAACAGGCGGTGGAAAATGATTTCCTTCATTGCTCTGAATCCAGCCCTGATAACTCCCTTCAGCATCACTGCGCTGCAGGGGGATTATCCTGCTCCTTGGGTGCCTTCCCCTGCATTCAGGTGTCCAACCCTACCATAGGGTGTCCCCTTTTGCTGCCACCACCCCCAAAATGGTGCTGGGAACTGAAAGAGCTGAAGGAACCTGCCTTCAAACGCTCTTGCTGGTGCAGAGGGGGGTTTGGATTGTATCCATCTTAAACACAGAGCCCAACCGGCAATGCCAGGAGACAGGGGAGGGAAGGCTGTGTACATGTTCCATGACCTGACACAAACAATTTAGAGGACATGGAGAGCAAACAGGAAAGCAAACAAATGAGAACAAGTGTTTATGTTTGAGGCTGAGCTTTGCCTTCAGGCAGCAGGAGCAGGAATGGATCTGATCTCATTCCTGTTCAGCTTCAACTTCTCCTTCCCCACCCCACCAGGATTCTCCTTCCCCTTTCACCCTCTCTTGCCTCCTCCTTTGCCCTAGGTCTACAGGGGGTCAGTGAAGGAATTCCCAGGCTTTGATGCCAGCCAAGATGCAGAGGCCTTGTACAATGCCATGAAGGGATTTGGTATGGATGCTCCTCCAGACTTCTACCCTATACATCCCCTGTTCATTCAGTTAACTTGATGTCCTGCATTGCCTCTCCTCTCAGCTGCCTGCTTTAGCAGCATGCCAGGATCTCTCCTGGTTCCCCTTTCTTCCCTGGAGCCAGCTCAGTTCTGCTTCTCCTCCCAGCCCCAAGTCAGAAGCAGCTTTGGGCTTCTTTGGGGCAGGATGGCTATGATGAGCCCAGCCATGGTGGGTCAGACCCAGCTATGGGGCTAGATGTGACTGCTGGCTGTCCCTACAGGCAGTGACAAGGAGGCCATCCTCGACCTCATCACATCCAGAAACAACAAGCAGCGAGTGGAGATCTGCCAAGCCTACAAGTCCCAGTATGGGAAGGTAACAGCAGAAGCACTCCCTGGTCCTTGCACCCACTGCAGGTGGCTGTGGCTGCCACCAACCATCCCACACAGAGACCCACAGCTCCCTGGACCCATTCGGAGATGCTGTGGAGCGAAGTGTCCCCCATCCCCTTTATCCTCATCCACCAGGACCTCATCGCAGACCTCAAGTACGAGCTGACGGGGAAGTTTGAGCGGCTGATCGTGAGCCTGATGCGGCCCCCGCCTTACAGTGATGCCAAAGAGATCAAAGATGCCATCGCGGTAAGGGGTGGGCAGACCCCCAGGGCCCCTCCATGGCCACCCCGGCTGTCCCCACTGCTCACAGGGCTGTGTCTGTGCCCACAGGGGGTTGGCACGGATGAGAAGTGCCTCATTGAGATCCTCGCCTCCCGCACCAACCAGGAGATCCATGACCTGGTGGCTGCTTACAAAGATGGTGAGGGCTGGGGAGGGGCAGGGGCTGCCCTGTGTGCCCTTGGGCCAGGACAAAGGGCAGAGATGAGGGGATCCAGCTCTCCAAACCTGACTTCTCCCCCTTACACCAGCCTATGAGAGAGACCTGGAGGCTGACATTGTCGGAGACACCTCAGGCCACTTCAAGAAGATGCTCGTCGTTCTGCTCCAGGTACGTCTGTAGGTGATCATGCATCTGCAGGTGATGGTGCCTGCACCCAGCAGGGCTGAGCCCGTTGCTGTCCCACAGGGTGCCAGGGAGGAGGATGATGTGGTGAGCGAGGACCTGGTGGAGCAGGATGCCAAGGTGAGGTTGGAAGGCTGCTGAGATGGGCAGGCAGGGATGGGGCTGGTGGCACATCCAGACAGCAAAAGGCGGATAGGCATCAAGGGCGCCCCTGCTTGGGCAGAGCCCCATGAAGGCAGCACCCTGACTCGGGCTCCGCTGCCTTCCCCATCCCACAAGGACCTGCTGGAAGCTGGCGAGCTGAAATGGGGCACGGATGAGGCCCAATTCATCTACATCCTTGGCCGGCGAAGCAAGCAGCACCTGCGCCTGGGTGAGCATCTCCTGCAGGCTTGGGGTTGGGTTTAAAGGGATTTGGGCAGTTTCTGCAGGCATCATCCTGCTGTCATCCTGCAGTCTTTGATGAGTACCTGAAGATTTCTGGGAAGCCAATTGAGAGGAGCATCCGGGGAGAGCTCTCTGGTGACTTTGAGAAGCTGATGCTGGCTGTGGGTAAGTCAGCACTGGTGTGGGGAGCGCTGGGAAAACACACCACTGGCCTTGCTGGGGTGGGAGGGCTCAGTGCAAGAGCCAGTGGGGTTGTGGTTGTGGCCGTACTCAGTTTCAGGGAGCTCAGGACAGCTTCTTTGGGGCAAGTGGGGATGCTGAATGTGGTACCCATTCTGCATCCCCACTGATGGGCTGAAGCTGGGTGCTGAATGTGGTACCCATTCAGCATCCCTCACCATGCCTCAATTTCCCCACAGTGAAGTGCGTCAGAAGCACTGCAGAGTATTTTGCTGAAAGGCTCTACAAGGCCATGAAGGTGAGTGGAGCAGTGGATCATCCCTTCTCCAGGGGGTCCCCCTGCCAAAGGGTGCTGCTGGAGGCCATGGTGATGCAGGACCATGAAGACAGGACCTATGACCTGGGTTTCCCTTCAAAGGAGCTATTCCTTCAGACCCAGGCTGGGTACAAATCTGATACAAGTCCCAAATGTGATGGGCTGAGCAGGATTGCTTGGTCACACCAACCTTGATGCAGGGACTCCTCCATTGTAGGGGCTGGGCACAAGAGACAACACGCTGATCCGCATCATGGTGTCCCGCAGCGAGATCGACATGCTGGACATCCGGGAGGTGTTCAGGACCAAGTATGAGAAATCTCTCTACAACATGATAAAGGTAAGTGCTGGGGGTTCCCAGCCACCCTCCAAGCAACAGCACCCACGGGAGGGCTGAAACCCATCCCCAGCATCCTGTGCTGCGTGTCCATCTCCAAGGACAAGGCTCAGGGAGACCCTTCTCCAGTGCACCCATCCCATGGCATTACCTTGACCCTCCCTGATGAATGGTTCTCCATCTCCTTCTCTCTTTACAGGAGGACACCTCTGGGGAGTACAAGAAGGCACTGCTGAAGCTGTGTGGAGGGGACGATGAGTAAGCTCACCCATCACCCTCTTTGTCCATCTTCATCCCCTTGGTGCTGGGTACAGACCTGTGGGTCGGAGCACCTGGACAGCAGCCCCCACAGTGACAGCAGATTGGAACAGGGGCCCTATGGCCCCTCTTTATGGTCCCTTCCTGGCACATGGCAGCCCAGCAAGGCAGAGACCTGTAGAGAGGATGCTCCAGTGGGGATGGTTGGGATTTATCATCATTCCCACCCAGCCCCACAGCAAGCACCCAGCGGGTACCAAACACCCCTCCTGGAGGGGCAGGGCAGGGGGTGGCTGCTGGTGGGACAGGGCCCCCCCCCCCCCCCCCAGCTCACTGTGCCCTGTCCTTGCCCTCCCGTTGCAGTGCCGCAGGTGAGTTCTTCCCCGAGGCGGCGCAGGTGGCCTATCGGATGTGGGAGCTTAGTGCGGTGGCCAAAGTGGAGGTCAGCACCCCCGGACCCCCTCTCTGCTCCCTGCCAGCTTGGGGCTGCTCCTCTCTGCCCTGGGGCACGGCCAGCCCCACACCTCCGCTCTGCCTCTTGCTCTGTGGCTCCTCTCGGCACTGTTTGGTTTGGGGCACGAGGTTGGTGGGATGGAACCCAGCAGGGCTGGCTGTCCCCCACCGGCTCCACTAACCCCCTCTTCTCTCTGAGGCCTCCTTTACTCGCATGCCTGTGCAGTGCAGCACGTTCAGCCCTGCTCCGGTGCGCACGGGAGATCTCCTGCTCCCCAGGGCTGGCTGGGATGCAGCCATGCCATGGGGAGCTGGCACCCTGCATGTGGCTGGAGGCACCCACAGAAGGGTGATTTAGGATGTGCAGAAAGGACACCTTGAGCCCTAGGGCACAGGGGGAGAAGTAAGGATGTAGGAGGGTACAATTGCAGGGCAGGAGCAGGCACTCTTTCAGTGACTCCTGGCTCTTAGCTGATGTGTCCCAGTGCGAGGGGAGGTGGGTATAACACTGAGCAGGACACCAGGACTCAGGGACCGTCTGCTGCTGTCTTCTCTCTGCTGGCCTGGCTATGGTTTGCCCCTGGATGAAGGGGTGACAGTGGTGGGACATCCTCACTGAGCCCCAGGTGCTTGCACTAACACACGACCTGCTTTGGCCTCCGCTTGCCTGGTGGCACCTTCCCTCCCTCTCTCCATCCCTGCCTCTGTCCCAGCTCAGGAATGAACCCAAACCCCTCTGCATCCACAGCTGCGAGGAACTGTGCAGCCCGCGGGAAGCTTCAATGATGATGGGGATGCTCAGGTGCTGAGGAAGGCCATGAAGGGCCTGGGTAAGTAGGGACCATGCTCCCAGCCCCTTCCTGCTGCTCCTCAACAGCTCCTGAGGCTGAAAACCAGCCTGTGTGAAAGCCCCAGGGGGAATCAGGATGGTTTAGGAGCTGTGGGAGCTCTCCTTTCCCCACAGCCCCAGTTTGCTGGCACAGGGGTGGTGACGTGCCAATGGTCAGGGGTGACATGAGATGGCTCTGGCCCCTCTGCTCTCCCCAGCATCACTGCTGTCATTGCAGGCACAGACGAAGGGGCCATCATCGAGGTCTTGACACAAAGGAGCAATGCCCAGAGGCAGCAGATCCTAAAGGCTTACAAGGCTCACTATGGCAGGGTACTGCTGGATTCCCCTCCCACCCTGCTCCTTCCCTCTGCCCACATCCTGCCCCATCCCACACTGAGGTCTGCCCTTACTGAAACAACTCCTGCCTTGGCATCACTTCCTCAAGGAAGACCAAGTTGTCAAAGCAGCTCCTGCTCTGGGTGCACCACCAGCCCCAGGGAGGGTGTCCATGCTTCATCGCCACACAGAGTACTCCAGAGCCAGGATGCCCCAAGAGTCACCTCCAAAATGTGACCCTAAACCACCCCATGGCTATTCCCACATGTCTCCCACCTCCACACTGCCCTCCCCTGTTTCCTCCTTGGTATTGCCTCTGCTCCTCCATCCCTGTGGAATGAGCCGGAGCTGAACCCTCGAATGCTTTCACAGGACCTGATGGCGGACCTGAAGTCTGAGCTCTCGGGCAGCTTGGCCAAGCTGATCCTGGGGCTCATGCTCACACCAGCGCAGTACGATGCCAAGCAGCTGAGGAAGGCCGTGGAGGTAACTGCTGCTGGCACTGGCTTCAGCACGTGAGGATGGGGTGGCTTTTGCTGTGGCTGCACCTGCTCTGTCAGTGGCCCAGGGCTGTGAGTGTACCCCAGCCTCATGGGTCCCCAGCCTCTCATCTCCTATGCAGAAGGAGAGCAGAAAGCACCAGGATATAGACCTGGTTTGCACTTCAGACCCACTGGGAGCCCAGTCTGGCCTCTTTGCAGCCATACTACATTCTACCCAGCTCATAGATAGACCCTCTTGGAGAGGCTGCTTTACAGAGCATCCCTGCTTTGTGGTGGGAGCAGTGCCCTGCCAGGAACAGGCAGCTACAGGAAAGCCCAGGATAGGGGCAAACCAGTGTGTACCACTGTCCACCAGTCACATCAGTTTGTACCACACCTGGATGCTTCATTGCTGGTTCCTACCAGCCACTGTGGTTGTTTGCTGGACATGGGTTTTTGGCATGTGGTAGCCCCGAGGTCAGAGCAGCCCCTCCTTGCCTGGCACTGGTGGGATGATGGTGCTGTGTCCTTGTCCAGTGTTGGCACCCACAGCATCCCACCACACTGCTCTCTTCCAGGGCGCTGGCACAGATGAGAGCGTCCTCATTGAAATCATGGCCACGCGGAACAACCAGGAGATCAAGGCTATCAACGAGGCGTATCAGGAAGGTACGGCACAGGAGGGACATGGGGAGCACCCAGGCCTTGGGCACAGACCGTGTTTAACACTGCACAAAGCCCTTCCAGAGCCTGGGGTGCAATTCTCGTCTCTGTTTGCATGCACAGCTTGGTGCTGTGAAGGCCTTTTAGTGCCTCCAGGCAAGAGCAGCTCTTCCCCAGGTCCAACACCTTATGAAAGAGAAGTGGAAACTTGGGATGGTGCCAACAAGAGCCTTCAAATGCATCGCGTGGTTTCGCATGCTCCCATACTGTGCACTTTTCTTTCCTTTCCACCCATGACCCCTTCTCCCTAGGGAAACACGAGCTGTGAGCTGCGTTTAATCTGCAGCCTCTTCTCCCCCACAGAGGCCATGGTTTTGAACAGGCTCTCTGGGCATTCACCCCCAGCAGAGCACTGCTGTGGCCTCTCTCCATGTTGCAGTGACATATCCCAGCTCTGCCACTGACGTCTCCTCCCTGAGAACCCTCTCAGTGATCCCTTCCCCTTGGGAGCACCTGGAGCAATAGGCTGTGCACATGCCCAGGGCATTAGAGCTGCTGGGTTTATCTCTTCCTCCCCAGCCCTGGAAATACCAGATGGAGGCATCTGCCTCAGCCATACAAAGGCTGGAGGGTGGCCACCGCCATCCGAAAGCTGCATGGGGATCAGCCAGGCACTGGTGGGGGGGAAGCAGAGCTGCAGGCAGGGAGCAGGACTCAGACATCCCCCTTCACCACAGCCTACAACAAGCAACTGGAAGATGACCTGAGCTCTGACACGTCAGGGCACTTCAAAAGGATCCTTGTCTCCCTGGCGCTGGTAAGGGTGGCTTTCCCTGGGGACTGTCTCCTCCCTGCCATGGATGGTGGCTATGGAGGAGACAGAGCATCACTGCCTGGCTGGGCAGTGCTGCTGCCATCCCCTTGCCCTGCTCCATGATTTTTGTGTTTAACACAGGGCAACCGCGATGAAGGACCAGAGAACCTCACCCAGGCACATGAAGATGCTAAGGTAAGACCCATGCTGGCAGTGCTGTGCCAGGCTCTGCATAGAACAAATGAGGATGTTGCATCCCCTGGTGTGGAAATGACATCCTCAGGGCAGCAAATGCTGCTGGGGCAGTGTGTCTGCAAGCTGCAGGGGGAGATGCCAGGGGATGTGACACCTTTCCAGGGTAAAGCTCCCAGGCCTGCTTGCTGATGCCCTGGGCTCTGCTGCACCATGCACGGGGGAGCTGCAGACCATGAGAGCAGCACTGGGAGCTCCCAGCTGGGGAGTCCACCATTCTTTGTGCAGAGCTGCCGCTTTAGGCTCCAGTAACACACATGGATGCTGCAATCTGGCACTTGAGCTTCAAAGGCAGCTTTGGGCTGGTCTGCAGGAGCCACACACCTCTTTGTCGTGCATGGGACAGCAGGGAAGTCTAAACTACTTTTCAGCCTGCCAGCCCCCAAACCATTGCCTCATCTTTACTGGGCTGTGCTGAGCCAGAGCTGGAAGGGGAAGGCTGAGCAGCCAGAAATGGTGCAGGGGGGAGCTGAGGCCCCATTGCCTGGCCCAGGTCCCGCTCTCAGGAGACCTGTGACCTTGGGGCTGTGCACTTGGCCTCCTGCCCCTTTGGCATGAGTCTCTCCCGAAAGGGGAAGCGGTGCAGAGCCAAACCTGAGCTGTCGCTTTGCTGTCCTGTGCCAGCGCTGCTTGCTCCAAGGCACGCTCCCAGCATTCCCAGCAGGGATGCAGCCGGCAGAGGGAGCGGATGCTGCGCTGTCTGTGTCCTGCTGCATGCGCTGCTGCTCCCCTCGACCTGCTGCAGAGAATGAGAGAGCCAGGGATGACACACACAGGGACAAGGCAGCCGGGAAACTGCCTTTTCCTTCCTCCTGCTTCCTGTGCAGAGGCTGGTGGGAGTCAGGGGCCAGGCAAGGATGCTCGTGGAGGAGGAACAGGAGGGTACCCAAGTCCCAGATGTGCGAGGCTCACTTTCTCTGGCCAAAGACCATCACAATTAGTGGTGTAGAGGCCAAACTGGAGGAAGACCAAGGTCCTAAGATCGGGTCCATTCCCAGGGAAGCCAGGGAACTGAGGACAGGTCATTTTAGAGGATTTTGCTAGATTTCCCTTGCTTTGTCAGGGAAGGATAAAGGTTGAGCAGCATCTTCTGACCCTGTTGTCTTCCTGTCTCTCTCTTTCTCTCCACCAGGTCGTTGCCGAGACCCTGGTGAGTGCCTGCCCTTTCACTCCTCAGCTTTCTGCATGTTTGAGGGGATGCTGCAGCCCTCGGGTGCAGGGCTGGAGCTGGGAATAGCAGCCCCATATACTGGCTCTTCTGACCACATTTGAGTTTGCTTGCTTGGGGCTCCAGGGTCCTTGCAGCAGGATGGGTGACAAGGGGACAGATGGGACCTGCATGAGGGCGCTTCACTGTACACTGGGCAGGAGAGACATAGGCACCTTCCTGCCCTTGGGAGGGCTGGGGACATGCATCATGCATGCAGGACCCATGCTCCTGGCACTGTGGGACTCTGGGCTGGCTTCCCTGGCTCACTGAAAGCAGGAACTGGGGAATTCTACTGCAGTAGGCCAATGGATGTGGAGTAAGGCCTCTCTGCTGAGCCCTGCAGCAGCCGTCTCACCACGGGCAGCACTGCTGCTGTTCAGGGCAGAGGGTGGCTCCTGTGTGTGGCAGCTCTGAATTCCCTGTGTAATACTGGTCACCCTCAAAGCATCCTCCCCGAAAGAAAGATGCAAACCTGGGCCATGAGCACTGCTTTTGGGGGATTGGGTTTTTTGGTTTGTTTGTTGTTTTTTCAAAATAACCCCCACTGTTTCCCTGCTCATAAGAAGCTGCCCCCTTTGCAATAGGGTGCTCAGGACTGGCTGTCCCAGCAACAGCTGTTTGATGTCTTTGTCTCTCTCCGCTATGCCCATTCCCCTGCCTCCCTGTTCACTCTCGGTTGCTCTCCCAGAAACTTGCTGATGTGTCCAGCAACGATTCCAGTGACTCCCTGGAGACCCGCTTCCTCAGCATCCTCTGCACCCGCAGCTACCCCCATCTCCGCAGAGGTAGGACCGTGTTCCTCCACTGATGCTGGACCTTCCACTGCAACCCAAGTGCTTTCCTTTGGGCTGGATGGGACTCCTGGGTAGCAGGAGATGGGCATCTCCCCAGGGCTGAGGTTGAGCACTGGGAGGAGATGGCATGGCATTGCATTTGGGGTCCAGTCTCTGGGGTGTGCAGGGCTGGGAGGCAGGGGCTCAGCAGTGACCTTTACCTCTGCCCACCTCCAGTGTTCCAGGAGTTCATCAAACTGACCAACCACGACGTGGAGCATGCCATCAGGAAGCGGATGTCGGGAGATGTGAGGGATGCCTTCCTGGCCATCGGTCAGTACCGAGAGGGTGCTCCATCAGGGCAGAGCTCCCCTCAGGGCTGCAGTCCCTTTACCTGCCTCTGCCAAGGCAACGTGACAGCAGATTCCTGCTGCTTTTGGGCCATGGATGCTCACGGTGTGGCACGGGATGAGGGTGTCCGATGAGGCCAAGCCTGCACCCTGGTACCAAGGAAGGCTTGCATGTGACGCAGTGGGTGGCACAGCTCTGTGTCCCCTTGGTGTCACAAGCCAGGAGCTCACCTTCTCTCCCCTCTGTGTGTTGCAGTGCGGAGTGTGAAGAACAAGCCGGCCTTCTTCGCTGACAAGCTCTACAAGTCCATGAAGGTGCAGATGGGCTCCCCTGGGGCTGAGCTGCGGGAGGGGGCTGTGCAGGGAAAGCACCATTTGGGAATCTCTGATTTAACTCTATGGCAGTGATGGGGTTTGTCCATCAGGGCTGAGCTCAAACCAATACCTCATCAGCTTTCTGGGCTTGTGTCTTGTCAGCAGCAAGTTCAGCACATGTCTGAGGAGACATCAGGGAATCAGAATGGTTTGGGTTGGAAGGGACCTTTAAAGCTCATCCAGTTCCAGCCCTTGCCAGGAGCAGGGACACCTTCCACTAGAGCAGGTTGCTCAGAGTCCCATCCAACCTGGCCTTGAATGTTTCCAGGGATGGGGCATCTACTGCCTCTCTGGGCAGCCTGTGGCAGCATTGAACCACCCTCATTGGAAAACCTTCTTCCTTGTATTTAGTCTAAATCTCCCCTCTTTTAGTTTAAAACCAAAACACCCCTTTTCCTATTGATACAGACCCTGCTAAAAAGTCTGTCCCTATCTTGTAAGTTCCCTTTAAGTACTGAAAGGCTGCAATAATGCCTCCCCAGACCCTTCCTTTCTCCAGGCTAAATAACCCAACTCTCAGCCTTTTCTATAGCCAAGGTGCTCCAGCCCTGATTTTTGTGGCTCTCCTCTGAACCCAGTCTCCACTTTGGGCTGTGCTAGAGATGCCAGCAGGGTCCCCAAGCCCCAGTCCCTATGGGGTTACTTGCTGAAGCTCCTGTTTGCAGGGTGCTGGCACGGATGAGAGGACCCTGACCCGCATCATGGTTTCCCGGAGCGAGATTGACCTGCTCAACATCCGGGGCGAGTTCATGGACCTGTTTGACAAATCTCTGCACCGCATGATTGAGGTGAGGGCCCACAGGCATCCCTCCCTGCTTTGTCACCTTGTCTGCTTGGGTCCTGGTCTTGTAGGATCCGTAGCCATGAGCAGCATGGGGGATGAGCATCAGCTAGGGAGGGATAAGTATCCCAACCAGCTCCAGTGTTGGCATGTCTGGCTGTGGAGGAGATGTGCTGACATCTTCCACTGCTACACAGATGCCTGTGGCATGGAAATACTCCTTGACCTGGGCTTTCCCAGTTCTCTGACATGGGTCTCCCTCTTGCAGAAGGACACCTCCGGTGACTACCGCACCGCTCTGCTGGCCCTGTGCGGAGGGGAGGACTAGGTGGCTGCAGGAGCCCCTTCTTCGTGTCTGAGCCAGCACGCACCCACTGCCTTGATGTCACTGCAGCTTCGGGGACACTGGGCTCCCTGCAGAGGATGAAAGCGGCACCACATTGCAAGCGGGGTTTGGGGAGGGGAGTAGAGGGCTCTGGGTAGGGAGATGTGCACAATAATTCATACCCAACATGCCACTAACCCAGGAATATACCCAGATGGAAAAGACAATTTTAGATCTCATAAATAAAACCTTATTGTTGCTGACCATGGGGTGGGGCAGTTGATTTATTAGGGTAGGTTTGGGTGGGATTGAGCCCGTGCTGAGGAATCTCAGTGTCTCCTGTCTACTGCAAGGACCCCAAATGCCCTTTGAACAACACTGCAGTATTCCCTGCTGTGAGGAAGGGGCTGGAAATTCATATGGGGCTGGCAGCAGCACAGAGATTTCACTGAGAGCTTCATTTTGTGCCTCTGAAAACCCCTGGCAGGGTTCGTGCCGTTGTGTGGATGATGCTTTCATAAATCAGAGATACAAATCAGGCTCGATGCATCCATCCGTCCTTGCACGCGGTTTCCTGTGCTTTCAAGCTGCTGAAGCAAGAGTCAAAACACACATGCCATAGAGGCTACACCCCCAGTTGATGTCTGCACTTCCGGCAGCGCCCAGGAGAAAAGAACTGGAATTTCCAAAAGTGGGAAATTCCAGCACTTTCAATTGTTTCCAAGTTGGAACAAAAAGTCCTGAATGCTGGAGTCTTCCTCAGAACAGCTGGGTGAGGAAAGCTTCACCTTCAAGATATCAAAGCGGTGTCAGGAATAATAACACAATATTATCATAAGGCTTCAAAACCAGTGGAGGTCAAGAAGCACCAACATGTAGAGGCAAAACTGGGAAGCTGGAAAAACTCAGCTGGGTGTTATCCCACTGAAAATTCCCTTGATGCCTTCCTATAAAACATCCCCTTGTACCAAAATCACCTTTCTCAGGGGGAAAATGGCCTGCCTGAAGTGTTTTCACCCTCTCCCATAAGAGATTTGGGTTCCTCTGCCTTGCTGTTGTAAGTAGGAACAGGCAGCATCGGGGGGGCTTGAACCCATCCCATGTCCACAGCAGCCTATGAGTGTCCTGCGTGGCCAGGAACCTGCTGCAGATGTTTTGAAGGCAGGATCTTCATCTGCCACATCCTCCTGCAGCTGAGCACTGCAGCTCTGTGTCACAGCAGGGCTGTGAGGCTGTGTTGCATGGCATAGTCCCTGCAGATGGGAATGGTACTTTCAGGGGCCCAGCTCCAACATCCAAGGATGCTTTGGGACTCAGGAGCCATCAAGGAAAGGCAGATCTGGGGCAATGGAGCTCTACTCCTCCAGAGCAAGGGGAAGAAAATCTGCTCAGCATCAGTACAGGGCTACAAAGCATGTGTCATCATCCTGCCTGCTTCCTACTGCCAAAACCACTGTTCCTGGGCCATGTATGAGTATTCCCTTGGCACAGGCACAAACACTCCAGTGAGGTTTATGGTGTACCATGACTGTACCATGACTGCTATAAGCCTGTGATTGGCACAGGAACACAAGTGAGACCAGGCAGCCCCTCGGGGTGATGCCACTGCCAGGGAGCCTGGCTGATCCCAGTACACCAATCCCAAGGCCAGGAATTTCCCTGGCACCCATTGCTGGCTGTTCCTATGATAAGAACCAGATACCAGAGTCACGCTGTTTGGTGTCATGCATCATAGTAAATGCATCTCTCGCTGCCAACCAAACTAAACTCCTGCTGCCTTCCCGTGCTGGAGAGGCTGAGGATTCCATGCCAGGCCCAGAGAAACGAGATGCTCTGGACAGAAGCAGCCATAAGGAAGGCAGAGGCACTGGGTAGGGGCGTTGCTTTAGGACTGCGAAAGAACAAGGATGGAAACCGGGACTGGCAGCACCAGACAGGCTGTGTGACACGGAGAAGCACAGAGGAGTGGCAGCCAGGAGGTTACACATGACCTGTCACCTTAGCAAGGATCTGGGACAGAGTCAGTGTAACCTGCTGCAGGCAGGGTGAGCTGGCCACCCTTCTTCATTCAGCCTTCAAGGCAGGGAAGCTGCTGCCAGGGGCTGTGTGCACACTGACCGGCAGTGCTGGGGGGCAAGGACTCGCTTCCAGGCAGTGCCAGCACCAGATTTCACAGGTTGCGACATCCCAAAATCCCCGTGAGCCCGTGTTTGGTGTGCACGGGGTCAGGCCTCTCCCTCTGAGTCAGCTCCAGGGGCCACTGCGGATCCTCTTCACTACCAGACCCTGGGAGGAGCCACATCTGGTGAAGAGATACGCGGGATGTTGGTGTAAATGCTAAAACTTCAATGAGCCGCTTCCATCCCAGCCTTGAGCCTTGGGAGCCAGCACAGATTTGTCTTCAGCTCTTCCTCTTCCCAAGCCAAAGGAGGAAGCAGCAGCCTTGTCCCACATCCATTGGGTATCCTGTCCCCACGGTGAGCTGAGGCTGCAGGAATGGCTGATCTCCCCACACTGTCATCCCAGGAGCCAGCTTTCCAGGATATGATGACTGCTGGCCAGCCCTTTCCTCAGGCATCACAACTGAATGAGACGTGACCAGGGGAGAGAGGAAGAGGGGGAAATCCCTTCTGGGGCTGCTTCTGACATTACAAATTGGGACTCCAAATAATTCACACCTTAAGGCATGTCAGGAAATCCTCTGAGCATCCTGGATCCAGCTCCCACAGCTCCTGGCATATCCACTGTGGAGCTGCAGCAGGTCCCGCTATACCCCATCCTCTGCTGACTATGGAGAGGCTGTGGAAGAAGGCAGGAAGTGGGGATCTCCTCCTGAGGTGCAGATGACACTGAGCCCTTGCTCTCCTGCCAGAGGCAGAGGGAGAAGGGAGCTCGGCTCAGTGGAAGACTAAACCCAGCAAAGCCAAAGCAGCCCGGCATCCCTGGAAAGCCACGGTGCGACTCCAACCCCTGCGAAGGCAGGGGAGAGCACTCCCTTTCTCCATCCCTCTGCTGACCCCTTGCCTATCCTGCCCCCTGCACGGCTCCCTTGCCTCTTGCAGGCTCCCTCCTGTGCCCTCCATCCCAGAGCCCTCCCATCCTGCCAGGTTACTGTGAGGTCCTGATTTGCATAGGCAGCAGAGCACAGTGTGCTGGAAATCCCCTCCTGCGGCCGGAGCTTCCTCCCTGCGCTCGCAGCGTCACTGCTGCCCTTCTGCTTCCCTCCGCCGCGGAGCACCAGGATGCACAAGCAGCAGCCCCCAGTGAAACCCAGTGCTGATGGCAAGAGCACCCCAGAGAGCTGAGCCTATCAACCAGCTGCTCCCACCTTGCCCCAGGGCCAGCTTCCGGGCACAGCCACCTATGACAGCCAGGCCCTGCCTGGCCCCAGCATCCCATCGTGCTTCCAGTGTCTCTGTTCACCCCACAGCACTGAGGGCAGGTGGATTTACTGGAGCTGCTGGAACACTTCCACTAGGGATCTGCAACACTGGGAATGCACAAGGCTCATCCTGCTCATCCTTAAGTGGGTCAACCTGAAGGATGTTAGACCTGATCTGAAACAAGCAGGAGCAGAGGGCAGGAGAGCTCCATCACCTCCATTCGCAGCTTGTGCTCCTTCTAACCCGATTTTCCACAGCACAGCCACAAATACAGAAGCAATCAGGGTCTCTCCATGTGAATGAGCCTCTGCTTAAGGTGCTGGACACACTCTCCATGCCAAAAAATCCCTCTAGCATGTAAATGTACAAGTGTCAGCTTTGAACACATCTTCACAGCCAGGCAGGCGTGCTCATGAATCAGACCTGCTGGCAGGTGAGTTTTCTCCCCAGAGAGCAAAGTGGGACTGAAGGAATGAGGAAGGACCAACGGTTCCTTTGGGTTTCACAGTGAGATTTGTCCTGGCATTTGGACCAGCCCAAGTGGGTGACCTCAGGTATAAACACAAATAGCGGTTGGCTGGAGAGGAGGAACTGGGTGAGAGCACAGCATTCCCTGAGCCCCTCTATGGGTACCATGGTCCCAGACCCCTCCTGCCAAGCACCCCATGCTCCTGCCACCCAAACCAGCTGCACTGACACACTGTGCTCTTCAGGCCTCACAATTCGCACCCAGCAAGCATAGACCAAACCTCGTGCCAGGTACAAGTCCTGATGATGAGGAGCTGGACTCAGCCCCTGTAGAACAGAAACACTTAAATCCTTGGTGTTTATCCCAGCACTGGCCTTGGTTCTGACCATCTTAATGGCTGGTTTCCAAGGACTATCTCCAACCCTGGCATTCCATCGCCTCTCCGGCTCCACCAGCAGAGCCAGTTCTTCCCAACTCTCCTGGGAAGACACGTCCTGTTCTAATTGCAGAGATAAGAGGAGAATGGGAAGGAAACACACACGGGACAATAACAATGCCTGTCTGAAGTGGCTGGGGAGAAGCCCAGTGTGTTTGCTAACCCAGAGAAGCCACTCACAAACAGGGTGAGGAGCATGATGTAAGCAGGCTCTCCCATTGTCCAAAAGTAAATCACAGCCTCCATGACAGAACCCCCCGCTCCCTCCTTGTGCTGACTAAACCCGACAGGGCTCAGCAGCCCCTGGAAGGAACGGCACAGAAGAGCCCTTTAAGCAGCGCCTGGCTCCCTATCAAAACCACGCCGAGGCTGTCTGGGACCTCCATCCTGGGGAATTCCCCTTCTCCATGCCTAAAAGTAAGCTCAGCTGGGCCGGCCTTCCTGTGCGTTTGGGGATCGCAGCCGGAGAGCGCCTTGCCCAAAGGGCTCCCATGCCCCAAGCCCCTCCGTGACCCGGCTGGGTGAGTACCACGATGCTTTTATCAGTGTGTGCATGGCCAAGGTGGAGCGAGGGGCAGACAGCTTTCCAATGCTGTGAAGCTGAACCGTGCCACTCTGCCTTCTCTCCTCAAAGAAACAAGAGGGTTTGGCTATTGTCTTGCAAGCTGAGGCATTATCTCATGAACAAGATGCTTTCTGGTTCTCTTGGACTGAGTTGAGCTCTGAAGCCAGGGTTATCTGAGGGTTTACAGAAGAGCACTGGGCTGCTTGGGTAAAACAAGCTCTTTGGGGAACAAAAGGGAATATGCTGTGTGGGGTCCTGTTGTTTTGTCCCCCGTTGGGACACCAGACATAAGCAGAGCCAAAGAGCATGTCGGGATCTCAGCACCCTCTGAGCTGTCTCATAACCCAGCCAGGCTGCCAGGGGGATGTCGTGGTTGAAGAGCAGACAGGGAAAGGGATTTGGGTTATTTTGGTTTCCATTTTTACAACCCGAAACATGAAACCACCCAGAAGCAGTGGAACCATGTGAGCAGAGCTGAGCAGGAATACCGGGACTGGGAGAGCTGGGAACAGCATGAGCATCAGCGAAGGACAGCTCTGTGATCCCAGTAGCAGTCACCTAAGGAGGAAACGTCAGTACAGGCAGAGAGCAGCAGCACGTCTGCTTACAGCAGAGCTCCTTTGCTACTGGTTTGGTGCTTTTTGGTTTTGTATATTTATATATATATATATACATATATATGTGTGTGTGTGTATATAATTATTATACATATAACACCTTCCTTTTGGCAAAACTAACCTAAGGATCAGCTAGCTACCGAGCCCTAAGCCCTACATAAACCCACGGTGATCCCTGTGGCTCCTGCTCCATTGTTCCTGAGCGCACAATACCCAAGCCCGCAGCACAGCCGGATCCCTGCTCACAGCCGCTCGCGATGGGGGCATTTCCTCGGGTACCACTGACTCAGTGCGGAGCTCTCCCTGCCGAGGGAAGGTGTCCCTCGGGAAGCCCATCACCGCTGCTCCGCACCCCAACGGCCCTGTCCCCCCCTCAGCCCCGCCATTTTGTCTCTCGATCAACTGCCGCGGCCGGGCCTGCCGCTGCCCCGCAGCCGAAGCCCGGCGGAGAGGGAGCCAGGTGGGCTCCGTGCACCGCCCTGTGCCCGGCGGGGCCGCGGGACCCCCGCGGAGCCCCTCACAGCAGAGCCCACAGCCTGCACCCACCCCGCCATGACAGCGCCTTCCCCTCGGCGCTCCTCTGTTTATCACCTCTGCTCCACGCTGATTGGCTGCCGCGCCTGTCCGTCAGCGTGGGAATTTCCCGGGGGCGTTCCCACCGCGCCTCCGCCGTGCCCCGGTTCCTCGGTGCGGGCACCGGGAGCGGAACCGGAGAGGGGGGCACAGGCGGGTGAGCGCGGAGCCCTATGGGGGCTGCATGGGGTCTAATGGGGCACCAGGGAGGGTTGCGCCGGGTACAGCGACGGGTACCGGTGGTGGGGGCTCGGGGGTGCGTGTTGGTTGTATCCGGATGGTTCCGGGGCTCTTGGTCGCACCGGAGGGGTCTGGGGCTGTGCTGCCACCCGGATAACGGCTCCGGGGGTCGCCATAGTCGTTATCGTGCCTCAGTTTTCCCTCTCGCAGGGCAGGGGCTGCCGGCTCCTGGCGCCGCTCCCCAAGGGGCGGGCTGGGGGTGTGGGAGCCTGCGGTCCCCGCGGTGGGGGGGTGCCGGGGAGGGACATCCCCGCCTGTCCGCTCCCGGTTCGGGCAGTACCGGAGCCCTGGTACCCCGGGGCCGAAACCCCGGGTGAGCTCTGCCCTCGTTCAGCCTTGCACAACCCCGGCCTTCCCCCGGGCCCACGCATCTGCCTTCGGACCGCTTCTGGGCAGGGACACGGAGCTCCTGTTTTCCTTCCGCTTTGAGTGTTTCTTCCCCATCCTGCCGCTGCTCCAGCCGTGTGTATTCGTATGGGATGCGGATCCAGAGGCTAGAATAGCCACGGAGGGAATGGCGGCATCCTAACCCCCCTCCCTTCCTCCTTTGGTGCACAGCTTGCTTCCCATCTCCCCTCCCTCAATTCCAGGTTAAGGCCTGTACTGAGGGCAGAGGGGAAGGAAGGATGCTGATTGTCAGCCCCGCCTTTGGGTGAGGATAGCTCCCGATGGGACATGGTGGGGATCTGCAGCCTTTCGGAGATCTGGCTGTCCTGTTCCTCTTTGCCCCTGGGCACAGGTTGCTCCCTGTATCAAAGAGGCAAATACAGCCTTTCCCCTTCAGCTTGTTATTTCCAGCTGCTTGGGTGAGTAAGAGCTGTTCTGCTGCCACAAGCAATTTTGGAGGGCTTATTTCATTGAGAGTGCTGGCAAAGGAGCTGAGGGACTGGACTTTGGGCACTGGGATGAGTCCTGGAGGCAGGAAGGCTCCAGCCTGGCCTGTCCTTGTGTGCTCCATGGTGAGATGCAGTAAACAAGAAGAGGAGAGGCTCTTTGCAGCCTTTGGCATCATTCCTGGCTCTGCAGGAAATCCCACGATGCCTTTTCGACCTGACCTACGCCAAACAGACCTATTTAGCATGGGGCTGTGGGTCATGGCTTGCCAGCAGCTGGTACAAAACACTCGTGGGTGGAGGAAGCTGAACCATGTACTTTGGTGGCACTGCAGATCTTGTTTTAAAGCAAGAGTCTGGTTTTGGGTGACAGACGTAGCTTTGTGGTGCCACTGTCTGCTGCTGCTCGGCTGATGCGTGCTAGGTTGGGTTGTGCTGGAGCTGCAAGGAAAGGGGTGGCTATTGCCTTAATCTGCTTCTGAGTGCTGTGAAGAGCAGCCGTGGTGCAGGGGGGAGAAGCAGAGCAGGCAGCATGGAGTGAGATGTCTTTGAAGCAGAAGACTGGGTCTTGCATAAAGCACCACTCAGTTGCCCAGGGCAGCACCACCACCAAGTCTGTCTGCTTGTCCTGCCCGCCCTGGTGAGGAGTCCTGCAGCGCTGTGTGGTTACCTGTGTTTGTAAGCCTGGCTCCAAACAGGGAAATGCTTTCTTTCCCTTGTGAGCAGCCTCCGGAAGCAGGTTGTTTTGTGAAGCCTTTTTTCGGCAAGGGTGGGATTTGTGGCTGGAGGACATCTCTGTAGGACATCTCTCTGCAGCTAGCCAGGCTGGGAAGAAGAATGCTTCAAGCAGAGGTTCAGACCTTTCCCTTTGAGACCTGAGCCCTGCAGTGTCTGCATTCCTCCTCTTTTATTACTCCCAGCCTAGCAGACTGCAGTGCCCAGAAGGTTTCCGTATTATTGCTTCCTCCTAAAACCAGCTCTGCTTTTGCTTCCTTAAAAATGAGACCAGACCAGCAGCTCGGGAGCGGTTGTTCCTGGTCTGGGGAGTTCCTGAAGCAATCAAGAGGAAAAGAAACCGGGCTGAGTACTGTGGCATTCTGCCACATTCCAGCAGTGATCAGTCAGAAAATGCCCCTCCATGGAGTCCGAGCGGCTTTTGCTTTTCCTTTGAGGAAGAGGGATGGTGGGGCCCAGCAGCCCCAGTCCTGATGCTGGCAGCCTGCTGGGATTCGCTTTCACTTTGTGCAGTCCTGGCTGGGGCTGGCTTCCTGGGAATGTTGCACGTTGGGGTAAGGAAAACCCCATTGTTCGGGCTGGGTGAGCTCCCACCATGGATCATGGGATGTGAATTCCTGGGCTGCCAAGCCTGTGGCTTCAGAGGGTGATCCGATCCCTGGGGCTCATTGCTGTAAGCAAGCCTCCGGCAGGGCCAGCCCACTCACTGTGCAGGATTCACATCCTCTGCCTTTGTATCTCTGTTGGTCATTTTAAAGCAGGAATCATTTCCTTCCGCTGGTTCTATAGGGTTGGTGTGATGGTTGTGATGCTGGTGGCCATGGTGGTGATGCACATTCTCCTGGGTGGCAGTGGGGAGCAGCCTGGCCGTGGCAGCACGGTTCCAGCTCGCTCTCAAGCTGCAGCACAGTGATTTAAATACCCCCCTGCTTTCATCTTCCTCTGGCAGTCTCCCCTGCCCACTTGCTCTCATCCGCTCCTTCTGCTGAGTTGTCATAAGAATTCACTACCTCCAGGTCTTGGTGCCCTGCCTGCAAGCCTGGTGTTTGGCAGCCTCTGCCATGGAGCCTGGGAGCTGGTCCATGGCTGGTTCTCAACCCCCAGGGCTGTGCAGTGCTGTCAGGTTAGCTTAGACACTGTTGATACATCAGAAGAGAAGCGTTTTCTGGTGTTCAGTGTGTTCTTGTGTGGTTTGTGGTAGCTGTGTTTGCTCTGTTTCTAACCACCGTCAGGAGCAGGTCTGTAGGCCTCTCGCTCCTCCCCAGGTGTTTTTATTGGAACATGAGATCTTTCACTGCAAATTTCACCTTTCACAGCTCTCAAGGAAAGACCAAACCAGGACTGGGAGCAGTGGCCTGGTCCAGGCTCCTGTCCCCAAGGTGACAGCTCAGTCCCAGCAGCTCCTTGCAGAAATGAGGCTGTTCCTTGACCCTGGGCAAATCCTCCTTGACTCCAGCAGTGATGCTGCAGAAACCCTTCCCTCTTGCTGGGTCTTGTTGATGGTGAATTGTCTGGGCTGTGCTTCTGTCAGCTGGAGATAGTGCAGTTCCACTCCTGGCTGCTGCTGAAAGCAGCTCCCGTGGCCCCTCTGCTGTTATCTCCATGTTGGGTTCAGACCTTGAGTAGGAAAAACCTTGTTAAAACCTTGAGAATTGGGAATAGAGGAGGCTTTTGGTGGCTCCATCCGGCTGGAAGGAGAGAGCTCTGCTGGTCAGCGAGGTGGTTGGTGCAGGTGGCTCAGGTTTGAGTGGTTTATGCAGGAGCAGGGGAGCTTCCACGTGGGCTGTGGGCAAGGCAGAAAACCTCCTGGTTTGGGGTCTGGAGTGCGAGAAAACAGAGTTTGGGATTTTGGGATACCACAGGAGAGGGCAGCTTGTCCCCGCCTTCCCGGACTGACACCTGGGTTCATCCCAGTGGAGGATGTGGATGCCCTGGAGGATGCTCACTGCAGAATTGCTTTGCTGACCTGCTCCTCCCAGAGCCTCAGGTTTGGGGTCTGGAGCAGCATGTGATGTCCAGACTCCATTGAGAAGCAGGCTCAGGTCCCCAGCCTGCCTGTGACACTGTCCCCATCCGGGGGCCAGGCAGGTACCACGGCCAGGTTGGACACAGGGGCTTGGAGCAAGCTGCTCCAGTGGAAGGGGTCCCTGCCCGTGGCAGGGGTTGGAACTGGGTGAGTTTTAAGCTCCCTTCCAACCCATTCTAAGACTTCTCTGTGGTGGAGGTGCCATCGTGTCCCTGGACCATGTGTGTGCCACCGTGCTGGGCTCCATCCTGCCCATTGGTAGGTCCCCATCCCATGGTGGGAGTCTGGGGGGGATTTCATACCAGCTGTGGTGGTGCTGCCCACACCAGGACCCCCAGCATAGGAACTGCTTCTGCAGCTTCCTGCCAGCTGCTGTGGGCTCCAGAAATAGCCCCTGGTCAGCCTGGGCTGCAGCTGGATGGGGCTGCTGCTCCCCATGTGGACCACAGACAAGGAGGGGCTTGGCAGCACCCACAGAGCAGGAGGATGGTGAGACCCCCACAACAGATGTGTGTCCCCAAAAACAAGGCTGCTGTGAGGCCACATGTAATTACCTGCTGCCGAGGCGGGTGTTGTTGCTCCAGATAGGGATGCTGCCAGGTAACAGTTGTCATCCGGAAAGTCCCTGCTGCTCCTTGGCAGGTCACCTAAACCAGTGATCAGCCTGGATCACTCCTGGCATGAGCATTAGTGTGATGGTGAGATAGTTCAGGGTAGGGGCTAACCCTCCTTCCCCTTTCAGCATGCCCCTCCTTGACCCTCTCCTACTATGAGCACCTTGGCTGGTGGAAGAGCGCTTGGGGGTTCCCATGGGCATCCGTGTGCTCCACGTGGCATCACCCCCAGGGTGCTGCTCCACTTGATACCAGGCTGTCATCAAGGGAGGTAATTCAGTTTATCAGCCCCAGTAGATGGGTGAGACCTGGTTCTGCCCACACCTGGGTAATGGGGAGGCCTTAGGCCACTCCCGAGCACAAGGAATTATAAGCGCAGATAGCACACTGTGTGCAGCTCTTTGCTCTACTTGTACTTTGCTCCCAGCGTGGCTGTTTCTATGCTGGACCTGGGAAGCTGTGCCATTGGCAGGTGATTTTCCTGGCTGATCCAGGGGGCAGAGCATGTCCCTATCTGGCTGCTGGGGCTCATCCCCCTTGGTGCTGCCCAAACCACCCACCAGCTGCATTTAAGGCTTTTGGAGCTGCAAACACTGTCCCTCCCCAGCCAGCCCCCAAAAATACACTGTGATGAGCAGGATGCCTTGGTGACAGTGCCCAGGTCCATGCTGGTGCAGATGGATGCTCCAGGGCTGGGTCTCTGTCCCTCCTGGGATGCAGCAGCCCATGCTTGTGACCTCCCCTGGGACTCCCAAACCCCATAGGGGTGAGAGCCAGCCCTGAGCGTGGCTGCTGGTGATGCCTCCTCATGACACTGCTCATGGCTGTGAGTCACCCCAGCAGGGCTGGAGGGGAACTGCCTTCACCTGGGGCACTTCTCTGCTGGTGAGCAGTAAGGCACTGCCATGGCACCCAAAGCCCCGCAGGGTTGGGACCAGGTCCATTCCACGGTGCTGTCTGGAGCCAGGGGAAGGTGACGCTATGCCCCATTGCCTTGCAGGAATGCCCGGCTCGGAAGGAGGCGACTGAATGGCGGGCATGGAAGGGAGAGGACCCTACCGCATCTATGATCCTGGTGGGGGCTCGGAGGAGAATGGAGCCGCAGCCTTTGAGCGGCTGGTGGAGGAGAACACCCGGCTGAAGGAGAGGATGCAGGGGATCAAGTCAATCGGTAACTGCTGCATGGATGGGGATGGGGTTTGTCTCTGGGGCAGCTCACTCCATGCCCACTGAGCCTGGGGGTTCCTTGCTCCATGTAGGAAGCTAGAAGAAGCTGGGGGTCTTGGCACTGGGGCTGCAGTAAAGTTGTCCCCATCCTTGAGGATCCAGCAGGATGTATGGGCTTTTTCACACAGGGGTCAAAGGGAGCAAGGCTTTTGCTGAACTCCTGGGATGCTTTATGGTGGGATAAATAGCTTGAGGGGGGAAAAATAAAGGCAAGTGATGGAGCAAGGTCAGCTCCTTGGAGCCCTGCAGTGGCAGGTCGCAGATGCTGGGATCTATTCTGCTTCTGATGGAAGCTCTACCTTCTGCAACCCCTGTTGGGTCGGGGGATTTTTCTGCTCAAAGACCCCAGCGTTAGGTGCTTCCTGCAGGGATTGGTGCTGGCATTGAAACACAGCAGCTGAATCATGCCTCCCCCTTTCTCCTCCTTCGCTGCCTTCCCCCACTCACCCCTGGTTTTGCTTTTGGTCTCGTGACCCAGCTTCTGCTTTTGAGTCCCACTTCTGCAGCTGAATTTCCACCTGCCTCATGATTCCCATCATGTCACCATGGCCCTACCTGGGACTGGGACAGACTGCTGTCGAGAGGATCGCATTGCTGGTGCTAGATCCCAGTGTGGGCAGGCTGGACCTCTAGATCCACAGCCCAGGCTTAAATTTGTCTCTTTGGAGGCAGAGACCTCTGGGAGATGCAGTGCTGCCCTTCTGCCTCCTGTAACAAGTGCTCTGTGTGTCAGCATGGGGGCTCTGCAGCCAGTGAGCCACTGGTCACAGCTTTGCCATTGGATTTGGCCAACATAAATTGTGTCTGGATGATGAAGGCACTTCACGAAAGCAGGGGGCTTCTTGGTGTTGATAGGCACTGCAGGGCAGGTACTCAGGGAAGGTGGGTGAGCATCCTTCTGTTGCCCACAACAGGAGAGCTGCTGGAGGAGTCCCAGATGGAGGCATCCAAGCTGAGGCAGAAGGCAGAGGACCTTGTGAAGGACAACAAAATGTTGATAGCATCTTCCTTGGAGGACCTGGTGGAAACTGGAGGTAGGAGACAAGAGGCTCACAGAGGAGGAGTGAGCTACTGGCTCAGGGTCCTGGGTGCAGGGGAAGGGAGACTGGGGTAGGAGCCATCCATGGGGTGTCTGCTCTCCGCATCCCTGTGTGAGGCAGGGAGAGATGCTGCTCTCCAAAAGGCTCATGGCTACATCCTCTCCCCTCTCTGCAGCCATTGGCCCTGATCCCAGCTCCACACAGGCTGTCCCAGGCAGTGCCCAGCCGGACGTGGAAGCACGGAAACCTTCCCCAAATGTGAGTGTGGTGAATGTGAGAGCTGGCATGGCCAGAGGGAAAGGCTACATCTAGTTAAAGCAACAGGAGGCAGCCTTTAGCCTCTAGAAAGGAGGAGTCAGCTTCCTTGCTGTATTCCCCCTTGTCTCTGTGTGGTGGGCATCCTGGGTTGCCATTCCCCAAGGAGACCTGACCTTGCTGCCTTCCATTGCAGGGATCCTCTTCAGACTTCGAGGTCGTTCCTGTGGAAGTGCAGGGGTTTCCCCAGGAGAGTGGGAGAGCGGTGAGTGGTGCCTATGGGATTTGGAGGAGTAAATGTACTGCTTGCCTCACCAAGGCAGGGAGGGGGCAATGTGCAGGCTGCCCTCCAAGGCCAAGGGCTGCTGGGGACCTAGGCCAGGCTGCCTGGGCATGGAAATACCCATGTCCCAGTGCCCCATGACAGTTACAGGAAGGGTTGTGATGACCCAAAGAGCTGTCAGCAGGGCTCTGACACCTGTCTCCTGGCGCCTGCACGGGGTGGGAGGACCTGGTCACCCAGCCCCGTCATTGCTGACATGGTCTGGCCAGGCAAGGCATGTGCTCTGTTTGGAGCCATCTGAATGTTCCCCTGGCTGGCACTTACCTGCTCTGTCCTGCTCTGGCTTCTTGTGCGTGCTGAAAGGGAGAGGAGGAGGGATGTCGCTCTTGTTGCTCATCTCGGTTTGCACTGGCCTGGGGGGCTCCAGGAGGAGTTGAGTCCTGCATACCAAGAGCTATTGCAGTGTCTTGGTGCTGGCCCCTGCCACAGCTATGGGTGGGAGTCGAGGTTGATCTGCCCAAGAGAGGACTTTGCAATGCTCCTTAAACTGATCTTGGATGTTAGGAAAAGTTTATTCACAGAGAGGGCAGTCAAGTGTTAGAACAGGCTTCCCAGGAAAGTGATGGAATCACTGTCCCTGGAAGTGTTCACAAACCGTGTAGATGAGGCCCTTGGTGATATGCTTTAGTGGTGGTCCTGGCAGTGCTGGGGTAATGGTTGGACCTGATGATCTTAAAAGGTCTTTTCCAGCCTCCTTGATTCCATGATCTTATGGTGCTTCATCCCATCCCCAGGACTTGGAGCAGCCACCAAATGAGGATGCCAACCTGCTGCCCCAGCTACAGCAGCTGGAGAGCACGCTGAGCGGCTGTGCCAAGGAGGCCAGCAAGGACCAAGTCTTCATGCGCATGGGCTACATGGCCTCTGAGCTCAAGCGCCTGGCCTCCAAAGTGCACAAGAACGAGCAGAGAACATCGTTCCTGCAGGTGGGTGAGCGCTTGATGGGCTCTTCATGGGGGTTTTCTCCTTTGGGGTTGTTTTAATCCCACCAAGCTCCCTCCTGTCCATCTGGAGGTGGACACCAAGCTCCATGCCAGAGCTTGGTATGTGAGCAGGAGGGCTCCTGGGGCTGGCCAAGGTTCTCATGCTGCTGTTATTCACCCTCCAGACACTGTGTGAGACACTGCACAGTGAGAACAAGGAGCTGCGAACCAAGCTGGAGCGGGACCTGGAGCAGAGAAACCAGGCATTGGAGAAGCTGAGGTGAGGGTGGGAGGTGAGGGAGAGGACGGGGCTGCTTTGAGTGCTTCTTCCCACTGACCCATCCCTGCCTGCCTGCAGGTGTGAGAACCAGGAGCTCCGGAGGATGGTAACTCTGGGCAGCCAGGATGGTGGGAAGAGGGAAGCTGTGGAGCAGCAGCAGGTGAGGAGGCAGCATTGCCCTCAGGGAGGGCAGGGAAGGAGGCAGGGAGCCTGCTGACACACCAGCAAAGGTGGCCTCATTCTGATTGAGCTCCCAGTCTGTCCCAGTGTGACCAGCAGGACTCTCAGGGTCTCAAGGGGATGGGAGGGAACTGGCTCAGGTTTAGCTGGCCTCGGGCACAGCCTCCACAAAAGCCCTGAGGGTCCCCCCCATGCGTGTCCAGCAGAGCGGGGCCACTGTGGAGAAGACGCCGGGCAGAGGAGAGATGGAGGCCAAGGAGAAGAAGGTGAAGATCCTGGAGCACCAGCGCAGGGAGGTGAGGAACAGGGAGTGGGCAGGGCTGCGGAGCCGCAGGGAAGCGCTGCTGGAGCTGGGATCTCCATCCAGCACCTCCACAATCTGCTTTTGCAATGGGAGCCTGCTGGGGACTGATGTGGCTGGCTGGACGCAGGGGTTGGGCTCCTGTTCAGCCATTCCTCTTTCCCTGCAGCTGCTGGAGGTGAATAAGCAATGGGATCAGCACTTCCGAGCCATGAAGCAGAAGTACGAGCAGAAGGTAGGGCTCAGGTGCTTTGAGCACATCTCTGCTGGGTACAGGGACATGGAGGAGATTGGATGCAGGGGAAGGTTTGGGGCTTTCTGTGCCTCCTTCCCCCCCGGTGTGGCTCCTCCAGGCAGGCCAACATCCCTGCTCCCTCTCGGCAGGTCACGGACCTGCACCAGGAGCTGGCCGAGGCGCGCAGGGCACTGACAGAGCTGGAGTCGGAGCGGGAGCAAAAGCAAAGGGATTTTGACCGCAAGCTGCTGCTGGCCAAGTCCCGGATTGAAACAGAGGAGGCGAGTCCCATGGGAAGGGTGGCAGGGATCTGCTGGCCCTATGGCCCTGGCTGATCCCCCCCTGGGTCCCGCAGGCAGAGAAGGAGAGGCTTTCCATGGAGGTGAGGGACCTGCAGCAGAGGATGCGGTTCCTGCAGGAACAGTTGGCTCCAGTCACCAGGCAGCGGGAATACCAGGAAAAGGAGATCCGGAGGCTGAACAAGGTGGGGGCCAGGCCACAACCCTTTGCTGAAAGTGATGTGGTTTATGTTCTCCAGCCTCTTCAGTCTTAAATCCCAAACTGGCCCTGATCAACCCCCTCCTGTCCAGCTCCTTGGCCCGGCAGGGGCTCATGTCAGACAATGCCCACATCACTCCAGGCTCCCAGAAAAGGGGTTTGGGGGGGTCTGTAGTCCTCTTGCTCAGTTCTACCCACTTCCCTCCAGAGGTGTCATGGGCACAGTGCTTTACTCTGACCCCCCCACCCCACCCTGCTTCTCTTCCCCTCTAGGCACTTGAGGAGGCCCTGAATGTCCAGGCCTCTCCACCACCCATCTTTGCCAGTGCCATGGAGACGGCAGGGAAGGTGCCATCGCAGGAGCTGCTGACCCAGAACGAGCTGCTCAAGCAGCAGGTAGGGCAGGACACGGAGTCACTGGGGACAGGGATGGAGCTACATGTCCTGGACCTCCCTGGCAAAGAGCCTGGTGGGGCCAGGAGCAGCCTGGTGTGTGTCAGTGCTGTAGTGGTGGGAAGCAGGGGACCAAGCTCAGCATCCAGGCATTCAGCTGGGAGAGGACCATAGCTGTTGGCCATTGTGCCAGCCCATTGTCTGGGGCCTGATGGGGTCAGGGATGGTACCACAGTGATGGGGGTACTTGTGGAGATGCCTGCCCTCAGCAGATGCACCCACATCGCTCCCTGCTGCCAGGTGAAAATCTTCGAAGAGGACTTCCAGCGGGAGCGGAGCGACAGGGAGAGGATGAATGAGGAGAAGGAGGAGCTGAAGCAGCAGCTGGAAAAGCTGCAGAAGCAGTTGGTCATCTCCAACAACCAGGTGAGCAGTGCTGGGTGCCACTGGGAGCCCGGTGTCCCACTTGGATGTGTCCCCAGTATCACAGCCCCTGTGCTAATATCGGAGCAGGGTCTGAGGCCTGATTTTGCTGCTGATTGTCCACCAGAGCACCTCACTTGTCTCTTCCTTCTCCCCCTCTCCTGGGCATCTGGGAGCACACACACCTTTCTGCAGGGCATTGCAGCACCCCTTGTCCCACAGACACTGGGGTTGGCAGGGTGGGCTCTGCACTAACCCCCCTTGCTCTCAGCTGCGAGCTTCCAAGGATGACTGCCAGAGGGAAAAGGAGGAAAAGGAGAAGCTGAAGAAGCTGCTGAAACAGCACAAACAGGTGGGGATGGGGCAAAAACCCTTCTTAGGTGAGGGGCTGGGGGCTTCAGGCCTGCCCCAGCCTCTTACCTATGCTAGAGGTGCAGCTCCAAGCTGGGTGATGGTGGTGGGCTGCCCTTGGAGATCTCCTCACCATCTCTCCTGGCTCCTCACAGGCATCTGGGGAGAGGCTGCACCCTGAGCCGCTGCAGGGGCCACTGGGCCCTTCCTGCCCCGTGTACCCCTATCAGTACAGCTCCCCCGTGGCTCACCCCATGTACCATGGCTTCGAGGAGTGGCAGCAGATCCGGTACCCACCTGCAGTGCCAGGAGAGCATGCACCGGGACAGAACTTCCAACACTTCTCCCCGGTGAGTGTCTGCCTGTGCCAGCACGGGAGGAACAGCGGGTCCTGTGTGAGGGGGTCTGGGGCTCACTGCTGAGCACACATGTGCTGTTGGCATGGGAAGGCTCAGCTGCCTTCCTCCTCCTCACGTCCCAGCAATCGGACAGTGCAGTTTCATGCTCCACATCCCTGGTAACCCACTGCTCCTGCCTGTTCTTCTCTTCCTGCAGCCCGAGTACCCCTGGCACCCGCCATGTGCCATGGCTCACAGCCAGAATGCCCAAGCAGTGGCTGGGGTGAAACAGGTCCCCAAGGACTTGGGTAAGGTTCAGAACCTGTCCTTCACCTTGGGACCATGGGTGGTTGGTTCAATGCCTGGGAGAGGGATGGGGGGAGATGGCTTTCCAGGCAGTGTTCATTCCCACACCTCTGTTCAGCTGAGGGGCTGATTCTGCTCTGGGGATGGTCCCTGCTGCATCCCCTGAACCAGCCCAGCAGCATCTGAATCACAGAATGGTTTGGGTTGGAAAGGACCTTAAGATCATCCAGTTCCAACCCCCTTGTCATGGGCAGGAACACCTCACACCAGATCCTTCCTAAGGCTGTCTCCAACCTGGCCTTGAACACTGCCAAGGCTGGAACATTTGCCACTGAAGACAGGCATGAGCCTGAGCCCTAGTAGCCCATGGGGTTATGGCAATCAGTACTTGGGATAACGGCTATTCCATGCCTGGCATCCCTCCTATGGGCTTATCTGGGCATGCAGAGCTGTGCTCACCCCATACCACCCCTCTTGTCTTTCAGAACAGGCAGGTCCCAGACTGCCCTAACACCAAGACCTGGCTGCGCTGCGCTACCAGCAGAGGAGTAGGGTGTGTGTGTGTGCCCGTGTGTATGTATCTAGGAGCTTCCTCTGGCTGCCTCTCCCTGTGCGTGGACAGGCACAGCTCCGCACTGCATCCCTGCAGGAGTGCGTTAAGGAGGGACCGGAGGTGCCAGCACGGTGGGGCCAGCGCCCTGCGCCCATCCCTTTCCCCACGAGGCATCAGGCCTGGCAGCGCTGTAGCCCTGAGCCAGGTCTGCAGGGAAGAGGAGCCGGCATTTCCCAGGAGCTGCTGTGGTCCAGGGCCTTCGGTCCAGCCCCTGGAGGAATGGGTGCTGGCAGGGATGCTCCTGGCGGTGGGAGAGCCCATGCTCACAGGCGGGTGCCTGCCACAGCCGTGGCCCGGCCTGCGGGTGGTTGGTGTCTTTGTATTTATTTAAGGACTGAAGTGGAGCTGAGTCTCTTTGGTTTTATCCCAAAAGCTGCTTCCCCTGGGGCAGCCTCCGTGTGGGCACCAGGAACAATCCCAGGGCTCAGGTGTAGCCATGGGGCCAGAACAAGGGGACCCCAACCCTTATATGAGGGCACCCCAGCATCTATTGCCCCAAGTCCCTCTGGGTGCTGAGCTCAGCCTCTTGCCTTCCCCTCTCCTGACCCCCTGCCTTTGTCAGGGCAGGCAACTCCCCACTCCTCTATTTCCCGTTCTGCCTTCTCCTGCAGCAGTGGCCTTAGGATGAGCGTTTCCAGTTGCACAGAGCAAGCTCTGCTCCAGGAAAACAAGGCTGGAAGCAGAGAGGAAGAAAATAACCAGCCCTATTTGTGGGAGCGTGGCTGTCACATGCATGGCAGCAGGAGCCAGGCACCCCAGCATGCTCCTTGCTGAGGGCTGGTCCCTTGCTCCTTCTCCCAGCACACATCCTGTCCCCAAATGCTATCCTGTGATGATAAACCCCTGTTTAGGAGTTGATCCAGCTGGGAGCCAGCCCTCCTTACTGCTACCCCCAGCCTGGCCATTTTGCTCCCTACTCTTCCCCCAATCCCTGGTCAAGAAGTGGGGTTGCACATTTGCAGAGCCTTTATTTGGCATTTCGGTGCTGGGGACGAGGGGCCAGCTTCCCCTGACCAGGAGAGGAGCGCGTCTCTGCACCGGCACCACGGGCGGCTTGAATGCACTGAAGAGCTGCTCCGTGCTCGGTGGGATCAGGCCTGGCCCGCCCCAGGCCGGGGCTTTCGGGCCGAGCCTTCATGGAGACGTGGTCCTCCACTCCAGGGGCAGGGGCCCCTGCATCCTCCTGCTGTCTGGCAACGCGGGGTGATGGAGCAGCGGGAAAGCTGATGAGATGCCACTGCTGGGGTGGGCTATGGGTTATTGGGAATGTCCCCTTCCCGTCACCGAGGTCTCTGCCACTGGGAGTGCCAGAGAGAACAGTGATGGGGGAGACAGCTGCTGGGATGTATGATGGGATGGGGAGCCAGCCCCAAAGCAGCCATGGGGATGCCAGCAGAGGGGACAAGCACCCCTCAAGCCAGCAGCCTCTACTGGCCCTGCTCCTGCAGCTGCCTCATGTAGGCGATGATGTCGTTCTTCACGACGGCGATGTTGGCGCGGTGGTACCAGCGCATCACGGGCACACCATCGGGGCCCACCAGGAACTTCTCAAAGTTCCACTTGATGTCGTGGTTCCGCAGGGGCTCCCAGAAGAGGTTCTTGGGGTTCCCAAACTCCTCTGCCACCGGGGGACAGGCGTTCTGCAATAGGAGCCAGAGCATCAGTGCCTTGTCCCCCTCAAAACCCAACCTAGATGCAGCCCCCTGTGTCTGCTTGCCATGCACCCACCTTCAGGAAGGTGAAGACCTTCTGTTCCTTGGCCCCATTCACGTCCCCTTTCTGGAAGAGCTGGAAATTGGGGACGAAGCCACCACCTGGCCGGACATACCTGCAAGGGGAGGGTGAGCATCCTGCAACAGGCAGCTTGGTGCTGCACAGCTTCGGGGGAGCCCCGAGCCTTGTGCTTTGGGGGCCACAGCCCCTGCCCCAGTACTCACTTCAGCGCAGGGAGGATCTCCGAGTTCTGGCCGGGTTCCTGCTTCCCGAATTGGTTGGAGGGGAAGCCCAGGACAACGAGCCCGTAGGGCCCCAGCTCGGTTTGTAGTGCATTCAGTTCTGCAGGCAAACACAGCCAGGCCTGGCTTAGGAGGGGAGCAGGATGGACCACGGGGACCTGCCAAGGGCTACATGCTTGGGTGCTGCTGCCTGCCCTGTCCCTTGATGTGCCTGTACCCCACAGGACCCTTACCAAGATACTGCAGGGTGAGGCCTCAGTACGTGGCCACGTTGACGAAGAGCACCATCTTCCCTGCATAATTCCTAAACGGGATATACTCGTCCCCATCGATGGTCAGGGCCCCGTAGTCGTAGATGGTGCCCTCCACCGAGCCGTAGCACTTCACCTGTGGGCAAGGAGCGTCCCATGGATGGAGCAGGGGGTTCCAGCCCCATTGCCACCCATGCCTACCAGTCCAGCCCTGGCACTGGCTGAGTTGGCAGTTGCCAGCATTGTCTCTCCTGCCCCAAATACCACTGGCAGCAGCCAGGCCCCAGTGAGCCAAGGTCACGGTGATGGACAGGCTGGCTTGAGCATGTGCGGCCAGCGGGGCTGGCTGCAGCTGGAGGGATGTTTATCTGGCCACGGCCAGGCAGGAAGGCGAGAGGCTGGAAAACAGCTCCAGCTGGTTTGGGGACATAGCAACACCAGCCTCCCTGGGGCCATGGGTGAGCAGCACCCCAACACCTCTGCATGCACCCTTTAGGGTGCCCTGGAGCAGCACCCACTGCTGTGCTGTGGCCAAGCCGTGCCCAAGCAAGGGAAGAATCAGGGATAGATGAGACCCAAGCAAGGAAGGGTGTGGAGCAGCCTCTGCTCGCGGCACAGGAGGGGTTAACCTGGGGATCCAGTGTCCTGTTCCCATCAGGGAACCCAGGCTCACCCAAGTGGCACCAAGGGGCTATTTTGGGACCTGGCAGCAGATGAAGTCACGGGGGCTCTGCCCAGGCAGCTCAGCTTCCATGGGGTTGAATGGATCTGGTTGTGGGGCTCTGCTTCTCTCACCCGTGGTTGCGAGGTTGTGGGGACCAGAGGGGGACAGTGACCACTGATCCCTGCCCGCTGCACTGTGGGGACACAGCTGTCCCTGCACCCCCAAACATGGGTGCACCCCCCTGGACACTGCATGGACCAACAGCCCCGTGCTCTGCCTCTATGGGGGTCACTGTGGAGGGGACCAGGCTCTGTCTCCGTTACCCCCAACCCTAGGACAGCAATTCCCAAGAGACAGCTTGGAAAAAAAACCCCTGATCCAAGCACCGGGTCTGCCGGGGGGGGGGGGGGGGGGGGGGGGGGGGGGAGAGAGGGCGGTCACAGAACCACCGAGTCCACTGGGACCTCTGCAAGAAGCCTTGGGGACAGGAGGATCCCCAGGGTACCACATCCCACCCGCATCCCCAAAACCCCCATAGGGATATGTCCCGCTCCTCTTACCTTCTCCTTCTCCTGCCCCTGTCCCGGCTGGACGAGCCCAGCCAAGAACAGGGGCAAAATCCAGGCGCTGCGGAGCCAGCCCCCCATGTCTGGGGCAGGTGTGGGGCGCGGATACCCCGCTCACAGCGCCGGGGTGGGACACGGGCACACAAACACACCCGAACCCCCGTTCCCTGCCGCCTCCTGCCACCTCCGGCCCCAGAGCCGAGAAATAGCTGCTGGGCTGAGCGGGGAGCCAATCGCCGGCAGGAAGGACGGGCCGGGGCTGCGTTAACCGTGTGCGGCCGGGGACGGGCACGGCGCCGCGGCGGGGGGGCACGGGCGTGCCGTAACAGTGAGGGTCCGGTAATGGCACACGGGGAAGTGGTAGATAGATAGATAAATAGGTATATATAGAGATATAGAGATACATAGCTGTGTGAATATATAGTTATATAGATATTTAGGTATATAGCTAGATAGAAGATAGATAGATAGATAGATAGATAGATAGATAGATAGATAGATAGATAGATGATAGATAGATATAGATAGAGCTCAGGGTATGTGCAGTGTATTATAGGAGTCGGTGAGCTGGGGTTTGATACCCATTCCAGATAGGTGAGGTTTCAGGCATTGTTCTCACCCTGCACGGGGCACACAGAGAGGGGAGCCGGCACCTGCGGAGATGGGGGACCCAGCAGCATCCTTGGGGAGTCAGGGATGGGGTCCAGGATCCTTCCCCTCCCATGTCTGGAAGCTTTATAGCCCAGCAAAAGTAGGGTGCTCAAGAAGCAGCCCTCGAGTGGGGTCCCCCCCCGCAAGGGCTGGACGGTCATAGTGACCCCGCTATGGCCACCACTGTCTCTTAGCCCCTGGTGTCCCCACAGGGCAGGAGTTTCCAGGGCTTTGTTTTCATACCCCAGGGAATACAAACATTTACCCTGGGCTGGCTCCAAGGGAAATAACCGGGGGGGGGGGGTTGGGGAGGGTGTAAATTCCCTGAAATCCCACAATGAAGTTGTTTATTGGGACAATTAACTGGTCGGAGGGGAGCTGGGGCTGCGGTTTGGGATAGAATCAGGCCTATGAGGGAGGCAGGACAGGGTGGCCCCAGGGGCACAGGGATGCCACACAGTGTTTGGCTTTACTAGAAAGCAAGGTCAGCCCTGTCATGGAGCTGCAGGAGATGCCAGCAGGAAAGTGGAGCCAAGCCATAGGCTTGGGGGAGGCTGAGAACTATCTCCCATTCTTTCCAAGGAACACCATGTCCTGGGAACGGCTGATGTTATCAGGCTCCGAGTGCAGCCTTGGCTGGGGTGGGAGGGCTTCGGGTCAGGTACATCACACACACCCACAGGGAGCCCATGGAGCTGCACGTCCCTCTTCCAAGAGCAGCGTTTCCCAGTACTTTAAACCTGCACTGCTACTGGTGAGGCAGCTCAGCCCTGCCCCAGCATCAGTCCCCACATGTGGGGGCTTCACCCAGGTTCAAGCAAAGCCCTGAGATGCTCAGCTGCTGCCTGGGGACTGACCAGAGCCCAACACAATGCATCAGCAGTCAGTCAGGCTGCAGGGATGCTCTGATCACCCCTCATGGATGTGGCCATGGGTGGCAAGATGCAGCTCCTTGACAAAACCAGGGAGCCTGTGGGAGCCAAAACCAGGGGCTCGACCCTCCCCATCCACTTCCCAGCTCTCTGGGGCCATGGATCCATGGGGCTGCAGCTCCTGGCCTATGCGCTGCTTTCACCTCACTGCATCCTGCCCCAACAGTGGCTAGTGTGGGGCTGACTCTGTGCTGTGCTCACACTGCTGACCTGGGACAGAGCTGGGACAGAGCCACGGAGCTGCTGGGGGCTGCACTCCCGGCCCCACCAGCTGCCACCATGGGAACTGCAACACACTTTATTACATCCCCTCATTGCCTGTGTGGGGCTTTGGTGGCTCTGCTGTGGTTAACAGGGACTTGGGGGCTGCAGGGAGCACAGGGTGGTTGTGTCCCTTCCATGTGTCCCTGATCCCTGCAACACGCAGGGAAAGGCTGAGCCACTCCTGAACTGTGTGATTCTAAAACCCATAATAAGGAACTCATCTCTCCAAATCCCCTCTCCTTTGGTCCTGGTGCCAAACCAGCCTCGATGGAGGTGGGGAATGGGGCAGGATTTAATGAGCCATATTCAATGAACCCCATCTCTGCCACCGAGCTTCAGTGGGACCCTTGGCACATCAACGTGGGAGAGCTGAGGGAGCTGGGGGCTCCAGCACGCCCATCTGAGCGCAGGACACTGCTCCAGCATGCAGGATGGGGTCCCCCATCCCTCCCAGCAGGCCCCTGTGCAGGCTGACCTTGCTTGAACCTCTCTCCCTGCTTGTTTTTCCACCAGAGCCGGATTGGAGCCGCCCCCTCACCCCCGCTGCAGATGTTTGGCAGGAGCCTGGAGCAGGAGGCCAGCCCCCGGTCACTGCGCTGCCGCTGCCACCGGCTGTTCCCGAGCCACGGGATAGGGGTGCAGAGGCCTTGCGCCAGGCTGCAGGGAATGTGAGGGCCACAGGCAGCTGCTGAGCTGTCCCAGAGCTGAGAGGAGCTTCTGCCTGTGGAGAGGTGGGGACGGTACCAGGGACAGCACTGGGGTGCTTGGGCAGCATCACCCTGCTGACAGCAGCGCTGCTTTGCTCTGCAGCCCAGCATCAGTGCCAGGGCAACCTCTGAACTTTTGTTCTAGGTGTGCGGCAGCAGGCAAAAGCAAACCAAGCTTTGCTGGGCGAGAGGCCCAGCTCCCCCAGCACCAGGCTTCCTGCATGGAACCGGCTCTGCAGCTCATCCAGCCCTGGTCACCCTGCCCCAGTCCCTGTGCTCCCGCAGGCACTGCACGGTGCCCATCGCCCTTTGGAGTATGGCTTGGTGCAACCTGCTCTAGTGGAAGGTGTCCCTGCTGGTGGCAGGGGATTGGAACTGGCTGAGCTTTAAGGTCCTTTCCAACTCGAGAAGCACAGTGAGAGCATCCTGTATCACCTCCTCCCACTGGGGCCACCAGCATTCGCCTCCCACAGCATCCCAGTGGATGCTGAATCACCCACACCATGTAGTGCCTGCCTGCTGCAGCATCACCACTGCAGGACCTGCTTTTTCCAGGCAGAAAAAGACAGTTTTCCTCAGCAAACACTGCCTCCAAACTCCAGCACTGTTCAGGCACTGGAGCCAGGGCTGCAGGGGGATTTGCTTATCTTGCTCAGTCCTGGAGGAGGAATTCCCAGCAGTATGTACCAGTCTAAATCCACAGCCCTATTTTCATGCTTTAAAAATGTCCTGGCTTCTCCCTGCACTCATTTTGCTCCGTGCAGTTGCAGTCATGGACAAACCCATCTTTCCAAGGCTTTGCAATGCCTTTCCTGGAAACGTTTGCCATGACCTTGATACTTCCCAGAAAACTCCTGCCAGGAAAGGAAACCTCTCATCCCCCTGGCTGCTAATGACAAAAGGGCACGGAGAGGTGGCAACAGCCACCGGGTATGGCTGCAGGGACAGAGGGCGGGTGCGTGCTTTTCCTTGGATGTTTTGCTCCAAAGCAGGCTTTCTCCTCAAACCACTCAAGTATTTGTGGTTCCTTCCCTACTGCTTTCATAGCCAAGGAGCTCAGCTCCGGTTCCCGGTGCCAGACGCCACTGGCTGTCCCCACACCCGATGTGTCCCCAGGGAAGGGGCTTCAGGGTGGAACGGGGCGAGTGAGGAGGCAGAGCTCAGGCTGCTCCCTCCCAGCACAGCCATAATCTCCTCCAGCTGCTGCCACGGCATCGAGCCAGCACGGGAGGGAAAGGGGGAACAACAGGAAAATAACTCTGGTTATTTGCCTCCAACTCTGCAACTTGAGAAGGGGAAGAGAGACAGAAACGTGTTTGTGGGACAGGCAAGGAATACGTGTCCGAGCCCTCCTTGCGCAACCGCAGCCTGTGGCTCCTGTGTAGGCACTTATGATCCCTGGGGGCTGTATCCCCATCCTGGGCTTCCTCCCCAGGTCCTACTTCCCTGGGATACGCCTGCCCCTCCAGCCTCAACACCTAAAGCCAAGCTGTTTGGATCAAGCCACACAGGGATGGGATGCAGGGTTTCTAACACCACCAGATGATTGCTTTCTCCAGCAGAGCAAATGGGATTTAGCCAGTTCCCACCAGCATCACCGCAGCATCTCCCCACAGCCCAGCCTGATTCATCTCATTATGAGTGACCTTTCTCGCTGTGAGTCACCGCGACACCATCTCAGCCCAAGGATGCAGGACTGCAGCCACGTGCCAGCGCCCGGGATGTGATGCTGGTCACCAAGTGGGATACAAGCAACAGGACAATCCCTGGGGATCCTTCCCACTCCCTCTCTGATGGCTGCTGCCACTACCACAGCCAGATTCAAGTTTGTACCCCTGGAGCATGGGGCTGCAGCCACTGGGCTCAAAGGCTGGGTAAGAACCCCAGGGACCTTGAGCAATGCAGTGCAGGAGGCCAGCACGGGGACAGCTTCTGGAGAGGCAGTGAAGCATCTCAGCTCCTGCACACAGATACCATTGTAGTGTGGATAGAGCTGCACAACATCACCTCGGGTAGAATAAAATCCATTTATTTAATAGCAAGAGGCAATGTAAGAGCTCATATGGTCCTTGCCACCGCCTGGCACAAACCCCTCTGCTTTGTCCTCCCAGACAGGAGCACAGACCCCCCAGAGTGGGGTCAGCCACACTGTGTAGAGCCCCTCACCATCAGCGGGGGCACAGAGCACAGCCATTGTGTGGGCAGGATCTGCCCATGCTCCTCTGCCCCATGAGACCCAGGGGAACCAAGCACCCCACAGGGTTTTCCTACAGCTCCATCAGGTATCTGATAGAGGAGAAGCTGGTGCCAGCTGCATGCTTGCGGCACAGCCAGGCTGGGCTCTGTCACCGATGCTTTAAGCTGAGTCTCCTAATGCACAGTCAGAATTCACATCCATCTTGCTTTGAACCTTTTTTCCCAACCACCCTGATGGCTGGAACTCCAAAAGAGAAATAGCTTTGCTGGGCATTTCCACACCTTGCTGCTTGCCTGGGAGGAAATGGGTCACCAGCAAAGGTGAGACCAGCCTTGCTGCCTCATGGGAGCGAGTAATTTCTAGCTGGACAGGTTCAGAGAGTCACACATCTGGCTGGTGCCCAGGCCACCATCTCCGTGACAGTCCCCATGAGCTCGGCAAGTAAATAGGATGCAGTGGAAGAGCCATGTACAGGGGCAGGCATGCGGATGCTGTCCGACCCCAGCTCCTGCCTGTCTCTCCCCAGCTCTTTGGATGCTCCACTGGGCTCTGTGAGGTCACCAGCACAGGATCCCATGGCTGTGGGCTGTCCCTCATAGCCTCCACCTCACACGATGCCATTGCGCATGGGGTGAGTCCGTACCCGGTAGATGATGACAGCGGTGGCTGGGCAGAGCACCAGGGCTGTCATGACAAGGATGGTGGCCAGGATGATCAGGATGATGACCCAGATGTCCAGAATGTGCTTGGGGAGGGCAGCAGGAATTGCAGGGTCAGGAAGGTCCATCCTGCAAGTGAGAGGCAGAGGGGTGATGGGGAAGCACCCTCCATCCCTCCCATAGGCAGAAACACCCCACCATTGCTCTGAGCACTCACTGCTCTCTGTGGAGACCCCTACAACCACATCCAGCCTTGGCTCTGAGCTCCTTCAAGAGCAAAAGGCTCCTTGGAGAAGGATTTACAGCGTGCTCCCGGGATTTGCAGCGTGCTTTGGTGCAGCTGGATTAAAGCCCAGGGAAAAACTTCCCTGTTAATTACTACCGTTGTTAAAGGAGCGGATAAAGCAAAGCCACAAACCACGCATCCCGCTGGTCACTCGCCGGGAGCAGCGTGGCCGGAGCCGCCCCGCTTCGGGGCATCCCCTGGTGCTGAGTCACAGACTTTGTGTCTTCATTAGCAGCGGGGTTCAGGGATGAGGGGCCGGGGGTCACGATCGCGCCGAGCCCCCCCCCCCGTCCAGCCCGCATCCCCCCCGGCTCCGGCACAGTGGGGAGGAAGAGGAGGAAGAGAAGAAGGAGGCAGCACCAGCACCGCCCGTCCTGCCCGTGCCCCCCTACCTGCGGCGCTGCCCGGCTCCTGCTGCGGGTGTGGGTCCGGGTGTGGGTCCGGGTGCGGGGAGAGGCGGCGGCAGCGGCAGGATCCCCGCCGGAGGAAGGAGCCTCCGCTTGGCCCCGCCCGGCCCGCGAGGGGCGGCAGGGGAAGGGGCCGGAGGGAGAGGAGAGCAGGGGAAGGGGAAGGGGAAGGAAGGGAGGGCGGATCTTGTGTCTATGCCAGGATACAGCGGGAGCGCGCTCCAGCTCAGCATCCCCCAGCACGGGGTCCCAGCGGGAGGGAGACAAACTCGAGGGTCTCGGGTGCCAGGGAGGCACCGTGGAGACATCTCAGAGCGTTACAAAGGGCTTTTCCCCTGCCCCATCCTCCTGCCTCACCAGCAGTGGGGCTCATACGCACCCACCTGCCTTAGCAAGAGGGAATGGGCAAACCATAGGGAGAGCCTCCATAAACCCCCACAGTGAGGTGCGGGCAGCGCTCCCCAGGGCTTCGGGGCAGGGTTGATTTAGAGACACAGGCAGAGAGGGCAGAGAGCATCTCTGGGAGAAGCAGACCTCATCCCGCTGGATGGGAATGGTGTTCCTGCTGCCCAGTGGAATATTCTGCTCTGCAAGTGATGCTGAAGGGCAGAACCAGCAGCCCCAGGATGCTTTGATTTTCCTGCTGGGATAGAAGCCCGGTGTCACCCACAGTGGGACCCACACACTGCACCCTTCACCCTGCCTTTCCCAGGGAAACCTGATGGATTCCTGGTGGCAGAAACCGCTACCCTGTGCCCTCAGACACCCCTGGGCTCCAGGCATGCTGCAACCGCTAACCCTGGGAGCAGCCTCTTCCCAACAGCACATCCCTCTCCAGCTGCTCCTGTCGGATAAAAAGCATGTGGGGTTTTATCACGAAGTGGCAGCAGATCCTCATGGGCAGGGGTTTCCTCTGGAGGTCATGGGCTTACACCGGGCACTGTGTAGGGACAGGGTGAGGATGAGGAAGTGAAGCCGAAGTCCAGGCCATGCTTGGCAGCGTGCTGAGGAGCAGGGTGGAGGTGGTTTGCAGCTGCGAGCTGTGAACACAGAGCGCAGCATCCATGCTCCTCACACCTATCTGCTGGTCCCAACACGGGGATGTTTGGTTTTGTCGGGACCACAAAAGTGAGGAGAAGCCACCTCTGGAGTATGAGCCAGTCTGGTGCCTTGTGTGTTCAGAGGGTGCCTTGCGGGCAGTGAAGGAAGCACGGCAGAGGCTCAGGGCATCGGGTGAGCGTGTTACGACCATAGGATCACAGAACCAACCGGGTTGACAAAGACCCTGAAGATCAAGTCCAAGTCCCCAGCACTGTGGAGGCCACCACTAACCCATGGCACTGCGGGGCTCGCCTACACGGTGTGTGCCCACCTCCAGGGACCGGGATGGGTGAACCACCCCGTGCTGTCGGCCCCAGCCCCCCTCCCCCGGCACAGACCGCGCTGTGCAGACGCCCTTTAGGACCCAGCGCACCCAGCGCCGCTGCGGCCGGCAGGGTGCGCCGGGGCCGCGTGGGCGGGGCGGCGCGGTGACGTCAGGCGGTGACGTATGCGCGGCGGCGGCGGCGGCCGCTCCGGTGGGAAGATGGCGTCGCTGCTGCAGTCGGAGCGGGTGCTGTACCTGGTGCGCGGCGAGAAGGAGCTGCGCGCGCCGCTGTCGCAGCTGTACTTCTGCCGGTACTGCCGCCAGCTCCGCTCCCTCGAGTGCGTCTCACACGAGGTAACGGCGGAGCGGCGGCGCCGCACCGGGGGCATGGGGCGGGATGAGGGAGGAACGTTGAGCTCTCTGCGCGCACCGATTGGGTGGCTCTCCTGCTGCTTACTCGCACTCTGCTTTGCTATTGGTTGGTAGTGCAGGTGAGGGTGCCGGCGTACAGAGGGGGTGATTGGCAGTGAAGGAGTGAAGGGGCGGTGCCTTGTTTGGGATTGGCTCCGCGCGTCTGTCCGTCGGCGGAGTACGGGCTGTGATTGGCTGAGAGGAGACTTCCCCTCGCAAGACATGTGCCCCCCTGCCGGTGTGGGGCCCGGCTGGGTGGGAGCGGCCCCTTCGCGAGGCCCGACTGGGGCAGCGGGACCCCCAGCTCCGCCTCCTACCCCTCTGTGGGTCTCAGCCGGGGCAGCGGGGCCCCCTTCCCACACACACATCCCCATCGCCCCCCCGGGTAGGGCAGGGGCACCCACTACCTCACTCCCCGCTGTGGGGCCCGGCCCGGGGTGACGACCGGGCAGGGTCGGGAGCTTCCACCACGGAGCCCCGTTCACCGGTTCGGGCCGCACGGAGGGAGCTGCTCTGGGCCGGGCCCCAGGGCTTGCTGAATGCGGCTGCGTTCGCAGCAGTCTAACAAAGCCCATGCCCATGACAAAGCAGCGTGCTCGTTACGAGAATGGCGTCAGGCTTAAGGTGCTGTGAGTTTATCAACATCACGGCAAGCTTGTGCCCCACAGCGGGGTTTCTGCTGTGGAGGGCTGGTTGTTGGACCAGGAATGGCTGGAGCCTGTAGGTGATCGTCAGGCTGGAGCAATGGTCTGGTGCATGGGGCACCGCTTTTGTGCAGGCCTTGAACCTAGGGCTGCTCCTGTGACTTCTCCCATCACCATATTCCAGTCAGTACAGCTCACTCTGTGGCAGCCTGCGTGAATTAAGAAGTTACAGTAGATTTGAAAAGCCTTGAGGGAATGACTCTGCAGCCCGGATCTCCGAGAAGATCTCTTCGGAAATGATAAAGCCTCCAAGGAGGAGAAAATAGATTTGTCACCAGGCTGCATCCGTCATGATTTTGCTATAGCTTGACCGGTGTAGTCACTGTGCATTGCCATGTTTAATGATTGGTTCATTTTCCCCTTCAAGAAGGGGGCCCCCTTCTTGTTAGTGTTGTTTTAATTGACAAAGTTGGTTTATGACAGCAGATACAAAGTGTTTTCTGCAATATGTGTGTATCTGACCAGTGTAGCTACAAAGGTAGAATAAATATAGATATAAAAGGAAAAAAAGCATGTTAAAACCTGTTGTTTCCTGTATGGAATTCTGAGCACTGCAGATGGTCAACACCCAGTTGTCCTTTTACCATTTACTAAGTGGAATAGTTTGTTCTATCCTGACTTAAGGAACATGACTTGCATTATTAAAGATTAAAATCTGCCTGAGATGGGTTAAGATTTCAGATACCAAAATGCGTCTCAAGTCCTTCCTGGCTTCCCCTGTCTGCTGGCAGACACAAAGCCCTATTAAACTGTGTGGCAGCGTTTCAGGCTGCTGCCAGCATGCTGCTGCCTAGACAAGTGTGTGCCAGGAAGTGTGATGTGGCCCTCTCCTTTATCAGGTGGACTCTCACTACTGTCCCAGCTGCCTGGAAAACATGCCTTCAGCTGAAGCCAAGCTGAAAAAGAACAGGTAAGCTTGCTTTAGCTTTATTTTCATCCAGGCTTACTATTTGAAACAGTTCCTTCTCCTGTTCTCATAACACATTTTAGTATCCCACAGTATTTTATAGAATCTGAAATGGTTTGTATTGGCAGGGACCTTAAAGATCATCTACTGTGAACCATTCTTGTTCCTTTTGATGGCTCTGTTGCCCTAATGCTGTTGCGTAAGATGAGAAGTCTGTTGGTTTAATCTTGATTTGCTTGCTCAGAGCATTTTCCTGACCCTTGTCAGAGCACTGTCTAACAGACCTTCCTCCTTATAGGTGTGCTAACTGCTTTGACTGCCCCTGCTGCATGCACACCCTTTCCACCCGGGCCACCAGCATTCCTGCTCCACTCCCTGATGACCCGGCCAAGACTACCATGAAGAAAGCTTATTACTTGGCCTGTGGATTTTGCCGCTGGACTTCCCGGGATGTTGGCATGGCTGATAAGTCTGTCGGTAAGTGACAGTTAAAGACATGTATTACATGATACATGCAGGATCTGCCTAGGTTTTGAGTCACAGTTGGAAATTCACAGGAAAACAGTTCATTGCTGAAGTCTTCTCTGAAGAGCTGAGTTAATGTAACACATGACCCATTCCCACCCTTGCATTACCTGACTAGTGTTCTCAACTGGGCTTTTTAGTTGGTGCACTCTCCTCACAGCTGAGATCTTATGTACCTGCAGAGGCTTTGAAGCCACTCAGTCTGACAGCATAAACATCTCATTTATTTTTTTATCACTTTTGTTCTCTTAAGCTTATTCCAGAGTTGCCAGTCAGTGTTTGTAGTTGGTTTTGTTTTCATGGCAGCACTGGAACAAGCTTTCATCTATTTCTTGGTGCATAAGACATGCAGAAAATATCTGTCAGGCTCTAGAAATGGGGCTGAGTAGACCAAGCAGATCCTCTGACTTCCAGTGTTGATGTGACTGAAGAGTGGAAGCTGAAGATGCAGAGACATGGGCAGCCAGTAATGAGACCATTCTTGTGAACTCATGTTCCTGCTGCTAAAGTGACTCCTGGGTGCGCCTCTCCTGAGTGTCTCTCAAATAACAGTTGTTTAAAAACACAGTAGGAAAGCTGCCAAAGCTCCTTCAGCCCAAACCTGCCTGTGAAAAGCTTTGAAAGGTGAATATCTGTGCAGGTGTGAACTTACAGAATTGCAGTGGTAATTGTAACAAAATGAGGAATGTCATTTCATGAATAAAACTGAGGTAGTTGGGTGTTAGATGTGATTTCTGTGTGGAGTCTGGAAATCTCCTGAGGACTTTGTTTTCTCTCTTTCTCTTGCAGCTAGTGGTGGCTGGCAGGAACCAGAGAATCCTCACACACAGAGGGTGAGTGAGGGGAAGGCTAAGATGCATCAACTAGAAAGAGCTGTTAGAGGTGCCAGGTCACCTCAGTCACTTCTTCTGCATCTATATGATCCTTCAGATACCAGTTCCTAATCTCAATTCAATAGAGGGAAGGCCTCTTAGAGGCCCTCTTGTGGATATTGCAGTATAAAATCTGCTTTGCAGAAGACGTCATTTCTAATAGAAGACATAATTTCTAATAGTTGAAAACATCAGATCTAATAGTGATGTTAAGTCAACACCAATGAATGTGCTGTGTGTGTATGTGATAAAAGCTCTTTTCCAATCAAGAGTGTGTCTAGGATCTGGAAAACAGATTTTTGCTGTTTGCTACCCTTCCCTGTCTCCAGTTAGGGCTCTGCACTAAGAGTGATCAGCCTCAGATCACTCAGGTTTGCCCATATGATATTGCTCCATCCAGTCATGGCAAATGTGTGAACAAAGTGTCAGTTGCCTGACTGCGCAGTGGGAATTGGACACTGCTCTCTGACAAATGCCAATTCCAAAGAAGGGTCTGTTTGTCACCCGCAACATGGGTTAAGATACGTTAGGACGCACAGGCTTGTTTAATGTCTGTCTTTCAAAAGAGAACACTAGGAACAGAGCAAAACAAGTAGCAGGAACCCCAGCCCAGCTTTTTCTCAAGCAAATGCTGCAGCTCATGTGGCATTTGTTCTGCTTTCACTGGGTTTCGTTTCTTTCATCCCTCCAGATTAACAAACTGGTTGAGTACTACCAGCAGTTGGCTCAGAAAGAGAAGATCGAGCGGGACCGGAAGAAGCTGGTGCGACGCCGAAACTACATGCCCCTGGCCTTCTCGGTGAGCTGGGAGCACTGTGCTCACAGAGAAGAAGTGATGCACAGCAGCCTCACCATGGAAAATTACATAGTTGGTAGCACAATAGGGCTGCTCAGTTCTTTGTAATTGAGAACAATGTGGAGAAAATGAGCTAGGGCACATGGGTCTCTTTAGGGACAAGTAGGTTTACAGCCATTATTTATTGTGTGTTACACTGTCTCTCTCTCTAGTAGTCCTCTCTGATAATACAGAAGGGTTTACACTTGCCATGTGAAGGAGTATGTTATCCAGCAGTGAAATGTAGTGCAGCCATTGACAATCCCAGTGGTGTAGCCCTTTCTCAGGACAGTTGCATACCATAGCTCAGTAATGATTAGCTCAGGATTGTCTGGCACTTCTGCATGAAGTCTCAACTGAAATTAACCTTAAGACTTGACTGTGGCTTGAATGACTTGTTTATTGTAACTTGCAGGTAACTGCTTACTTTGTTTAGCTGGGTGACTGCATATGCTTGCTACTTCTTAATTAATTGTGCTTGCTCTGTGCCCTTGCTTCTGTCTTATGGCTGCATTTTTTGTCTCCGTTGCTACCTGCTGCTATTTTGGGGGCTCTCCACAGCAACACACTATACACGTAGTGGTAAGTCTTTTCACAGTTTCTGCTGGTGTTAAAGCTCTTCTGGTACCTAGTGAAGGGAAGTGACAGATCCCACTCTTCACCCTGCCTCAGGGCCCCTGACGTGGATGTGCCTAGAACAAATGTACATGAAGGCTGACTCATTAGAGGGTCACATTGGTTACAAACCCAAGTGTCTATTGCTAGTTTACAAACAGGGAATTTGGGTAAGTAATGTATAGTTGAAGAGCAGTCCATCACAAAGCTTGGCTGGGACACAGCTGTCTGCCTGCGTGAGGCAAATGGTACTAACATTAATCTTCTGATCTTTGAAAAAACATGAGGGTAGGCTGATGCTTGCAGCTTTGAGAATTCAGGGTTTCAGTCCTGCCCAAAAGGAAGGTTTCTGCCTCCAAGCATTCTGCATACAGTTCAGCTGAAGAAAGCTGAGGAGTAGCTCAGCTATTCCTGCCAATGGGTAGTGCTTGCTGAGAGACACCTGCAGACAGCAAGGCATGTAGGAGGCTCAACCTTCCAGCTGCTTCTAGTAGTGCCCATGTTGACCCTGTTCTTTTGGCACTTGAGCTCTTATTCTGGACTACTTGACATGCAGTTGCTGTGAAGACTAGGGTGAGTGAAAATATGTCAGTAGTGGAGGCTGGTGATTTAAGGAAAGAGTAGAAGCTCTGTAAGAGGTGGCCACACACATCTGTCTCTCCCCATCTGCAGTGCAGTGATAGTTGTTTTCTCCTTACTAACAGTTTGAGCAGGAAAAAAAGTATCTTGGGAATCATTGAATACTTTTCCCTTTTTGCTTTCTTTTGCTTGTCTCCCTATGCTTGTCATGCAGGATGAGTTTGCAATAGGTCTTTTTGTGCTGGCAGGAAGCAGACCCAAGGCTGATAGTTCCTTTTTTCCTTGTAGGACAAATACGGCCTTGGAACCAGGCTGCAACGCCAGAGGCCCGGTGCACCCATCAGTGCCCTCGCTGGACTCTCGTGAGTCTCGGGGTTGGGTCTGGGTAGGAGGCATAAGGAGGGAGAAATAAAGCGAGTTCAGGAAGATGCTAACACATTAGCAGACAGCAATGAAAGGGGCTCTCTTTGGAGCAGTAGAGCTATGTCAAATCCTCCGTGCAGCAGCTCCAGGTGATTTGCTTTCTTCTCAGAGAAACAGGAGACTGCTGACATCCTTGTGCAGTTACTGTTGTCTCACAGTTGCAGCTCTCGCTGCCTTCTGTGTTGCAATGCAGTTGGTGGCTGTCAGAGCACACATGCTGTATTTTATGACCAAATTGTCCCTCACTTTATTCAGCCTGAAAGAAGGAGAGGACCAGAAGGAGATCAAGATTGAGCCAGCTGATGCAGTGGAAGAAGTGGAACCTCTTCCTGAGGATTACTACACAAGACCAATCAATCTGACAGAAGGTAACACCTTATTATTCTGTTACTTTAATATTCTCCCATGTTGCATTATATAACATGGGCAGTGCTTGGAAACTTGCCTGTAGGGTTCCTAATGGCTTGTGATTGTAGTAGTTTTTGCGCTGGGATAGAAATGGTGGGAACTTTGTGCCTTTTTAAATGGTAACTTTGCAGCCTCAGTTTCATGCTGTACGTGGAAATCTTGGAGCCAAATACGTCAGGCCTTTTAACAGTTGTTTCCTTTTCTTGCTGACCTTAATTTCTCTGCATGTGAAGTGTCAACTTTTGGATGGAGAAAAGAGCTGACATCCTTTTTCACATAATAGCAAGAAATAAGGAGTAGCTGAGCTGCTGGGGTGCTGGAACCAAACCTGACCTGTTAAGTAAACAATTGTGCATTGCTCTGACACAGCTAGGAGCAGCTTGTGTACACTTGCCAGTTATTTAGCTCATGATTGAGCTCAGTTATTGGCTCATGACTTAATAAGCCAATACTGTAAATTAACCAGTGACACTTGGGAGTGAATGGGATAAAACAGCAGGTACAGGAAGCAAAGTGGGCTTCCTGCTGAGGTGGCTCTAAGTAGGACATATGTTCTTGGTTGTTCTGCAGGCCTACAGAGTCCACCAGCGTTAGTTCATGAAAGGTTTATGGGAAGTGGTAGGTCATCTTGGTCTCCTTTTGTCATAAGACCATCAGCATTGTGAGTTGCTGGTAAAGAAGACAACTTTCGTGATTCCCTACAGAGAGGAAGAGGCTGCCAGGTGGCTCACTGCCTCTTAGACACTGGGAACAGTGAGCAGACTGTTTTGGGGAAGAAATCCACGGGAAATGTTGGCTGCTAGGAGTTCCTTGCCTTGGGAACTATGCAGTCACTAATTCTATGCCTGAGTCTGAGTTACGCAAACTCCTTGCTGAGGAGCTGTGTATTGTACTCATGCAGCACCCAGCCGTGAGGGTAACAAAGCAACAAAAACTCATTTGCCCTTGGCAGGGAAAGAACTTATTTTCCGGATGATTCCCAAATTCTGTTTCCATTCCAGCTGAGCTTTGAATAGAGATAAGGGTCCCTCATTTCTCCTGGGCTGACACTGGTCCTGTGTTAATGCACCCAGTCAGGGCAGTCCTTTATACAGCTCCTACCTTCCATCCATTCACTGCTGGAAACAGTGATCATTTCCGACGGCTTCTGGATTATTTGGTGCAGGTGAAATTGAGTTTCTTAGAGATTGTAGCATGTCCACACAGTGTGTGTCACACTTGCTCTTAGGCCAACACCTGTGTAGGTTCTAGCTCAGGTTTCAGTGCCTGAGACATTGATTTACCTGGCTTTGTTGTGCACTCAGTGACGACCCTGCGCCAGCGCCTGCTGCAGCCTGACTTCCAGCCCATCTGCGCCTCCCAGCTCTACCCTCGTCACAAGCACCTCCTCATCAAACGCTCCCTGCGCTGTCGGGTGGGTAATTGCACACAAAGAAGTGCCTTTATTCCTGGCTCCCACAACTTGGTTTGTGGGAAATGTGGATTTCTTTTCAAAAGAAACTACTCAAATGCTTTGGGTTGTTGAAGTTCTCAACCAAAGTCATGGTAACAGCACTAGGAGATGAGGGAGGTTGTCACATCTCTGACGTGATGAAGATTGTGCAAGGGGGACAACATTGTGCGGAGATGCATAAAAACACAAAGTGGGTTTACACAAAGGTCTGTGTGCTCTGCCAGGGAACCATAGAGGGCTGCCAGTACACTCAGGATGAAAATATTTCTGCTATTATAAAAGACAAAAGTCAGCAAACAACATATTAGTGAGAGAGTGCAGAATACTGCAGATGTCCTTAGGGTGAAAGCAGAAAGGGGGTATTTCAGAGAATAAAAGCAGAGAGCTGGGAAGTGAAGACAGGCAAGAATTAAATTCAAGTTCTGCTGTTGGCTTACTACATGGTCTTTAAAGAGCTGCTTGCGTTCTCAGTGGTTTCTCTGGATTTATCTAGTTCGCAGAGTAATAAAGCAGTCTTCTTGTAAGTATTTCAGATGCAGAATGCTTTGCAAATGCAGAATATTTCCTCAGCAGTGAGTCATGTTGGGCTGAACCTGTATCTCAATGAGCACCTTAGGAGGAAATCGGTCTTGAGTTCTAACTCTTTGATTTTTTTAATGGATTCCAGAGCATGTATCGAAGGGCTTACAAGTGCTTGTGCATTCCTCCTGCAGTCAGTAAGCATCCATGTGTTTTTAAGCCAAATCCCATGTTTCTGACATTGCACAGACAGTGCTGGGTATGACATTTTTGGAGTGTCTATAACTTGGCACAGCAATGGCTATATGTGCCCCAAGGTAGTTTTTATGTGTATTGTATTAGAGGCTGGGTAATGTCCTGGCTAGTGGCAGTGTGTTTGCAGCTCTCATTCTTCAGTGCGTGACTGCACACTGTCTTCTGGTGCTGACTGAAATCTCTTTGTCTCTGTAGAGTTGTGAACATAACCTGAGCAAACCAGAGTTCAATCCAACATCTATCAAATTCAAGATCCAGCTCGTTGCCGTGTAAGTAAGATATGGGGACTGGGGAGAACAACTGCCTGTCTGTGCTTAGTTGATGCCTTCTAGTTTCATTTTCATTTCATGTGCTCTTGAATTGACCTCTGCATGGTTGTGTCTTCTCTTAGGGTGGTATAATCACCTCTTAGAATACATTTAGATTATCTGTAATAGGTTTGCTTCCTGATCTGCTAAAGAAAAGAGATTGCATGCTGTGCCAGCTCCAGACAGCATCAGGAATTTGTAGGATTTGGCTTATATAGCAAAAGGGCACTTAATTTGGTTTTTAATATCAGCTAAGCTCTAATAGCATTGAATGAGTGAGATGGATGCATGTGAATACATCCCTCTATTTTGAGAAGTTGGCTATAGACAGCAACAGAGTCCATCATGGTCATTTGCTTTGTTCTTTCTGTAGTAACTATATCCCTGAAGTGAGAATCATGTCTATTCCTAACCTGCGCTACATGAAGGTCAGTAGGCTTTCCATAAGTCTTTTAGCTGGGAGGTGTGGATGTGGGATCTGTTTGGAAGATGACACGGTGTGACGGCTGTTCTCTGAGGGCTTCACTCACTCCATTTAGAGAGTGAGCAGGGTTGAAGGGACTGGTCAGAATAATGCTGCTTATACTTATCACTGCACAGTGTGACGTCTGGCATCACAGGCACACGTCAATATCTGGAGATTAGAAAGTGTAGAGTTGAAACCTTGGCTACATTTCAAAGATGTTTATTTCTTACATTAAGAAAAAGTGCTGTGTGGCATTGGCACCTTTCTTACAGACTGGAGGTGTTTGCTATCCATCCCTTGAGTGTATGTGGTTTTTGAAGGTGTTCAGTCACAGAAGATGGGAGGTGCTAACAGTGAGTATGAACTTTAGAATATTTGATTCCTGAATCTCCCCAGGAGAGCCAAGTCCTCCTGACTCTGACTAATCCAGTGGAGAACGTCACACATGTCACGCTGCTGGAGTGCGAGGATGGGGACCCTGACAACATCAACAGCACTGCCAAGGTATTGTACCCTCCTGCTGTGGGAGCCCAAGGGTTACCACTCCCATTTATTCTTCCCCTGATCACACTTTTCATAGGGCCTTCAGTCCCCACTGGACTGTGTTGCATTTTCCTCCTTGGGGCTTGAATGATTGTCACCAATCAGTAGCTCATAAAAGTAGTTTGAAACTGCCTGCTCACTGAGATCCAGAACCGGAGGGAGAAGTGCATGATTTCGCTGGTAGAGTGGTAACCTCTGGAGCGAGCAGAGAAGAGCTGAGGAAGAATCAGTTTTCTGTTAAACCGTGATAAAGAAGCCCTTGGAAGGGGAGGGCTCTCTCCTGCTCACACTGTAGGTGGTGCTCAGAGCTGAAAAGCTTCTCTTCATGTTCTGTTTCAGGTGGCAGTTCCTCCCAAGGAGCTTATTTTGGCTGGCAAAGATGCTGCAGCAGAATATGATGAGCTGGCAGAGCCTCAAGACTTCCAGGATGACCCTGAGTGAGTGTTGTTTGTCCTGTGGGGATCCTGTTCCATAAAACTTGATACTTAAACCAAGCAATTCACTCTCCTCTGTGTCTTCAGCATGTTTTGTTTGGGTTATTTTCCAGGTTTTTGTGCTGGTGGTGGTTTTTGGGGGGGTTCAGAGATGTGGTGTGGGCTATTTAGGAGACATTTGTTCCCTTTGAAGCAAAGCGTGCTGTTAGAGCACTTGTTATTGGCAGTTGCACTAATTCTCTCCTGGAATACTGTGTCTAATCCTCTTCCTTGCACGTAGGGGGTTCACCATAGTAGTGAGAACTACACAGTAGGGTGTGGAACAGTTGGCCTTCAGCCTCCAAAATGGAATGTGTTCTGCAGCCTCTTACAGAGCAACTCGAGCTGTATACTATGGCTCTTTCCTGGGGCAGAGCCACACACAGAGCTCCCAGAGCCAAAGCAGGGTGTTCTGTTTGACACATGTGTCAACAGAAAGGCGGATACTGATGTTTGTGGGGCAGGAGGAGCCTGTGGAGTTAAGAAGCCAGAACCCAGGACAGCTGTGCTAACAGGGCATATTCAGTCATAAACTAAGCATCTCTCTTGTATGTTGTCAGAATAAATCTCCCAGAGCTATTGTGTGAGACCTTGGCTGACCCAGCCTTCCATTGTGTTCTGCCTTGCAGCGTCATCGCCTTCAGAAAAGCCAACAAGGTCGGAGTTTTCATCAAGGTCACCCCACAGAAAGAAGAGGGTGAAGTGATCGTGAGTTTCAAGATGAAGCACGAGTTTAAAAACCTCGCTGCTCCCATCCGGCCCAGCGAGGAAGGTGATCACAGCTCTGAGGTCATCTGGCTCACCCACCACGTGGAGCTCAGCCTCGGACCGGTGCTCCCATAGGTGCTGCCACCGCCACTCCCTGCTGGCTGCAGGATGGGCTCTCCCATCACGGTGAAGAGAGCATCGGGTGGAACGTCCTGTGAGAGCTCCCTTGTGATGTGTGGTGTGTGCCACGGGCCCCACTGGGCTGCGAGGAGGTGGCTGAGGGTGCCGTGGTTTGGGATGGTTTGTTCTCTCTCTTCTTGTCCTAGTGCCCACTAACTACTGCTCTGCTTCCCCACACTGCCACAGGCTAGTTTAACTTGCAGCACATGTTTCAGCACAGAGAAGGATCTTGCTTTTTCCAGATGTGCACTACACCTGGCTGAATTTCGGTTTATTGACAGAAAAGAACCCGTATTTCTGTTTTTTCTTCATGTCAGTCCACAAGCCCAATGTTCAGTAGTGAACAGCTTCCTTTCCACACAGTTATGCTCTTCCCAAACAAGTGTTTTAAAGAAGTGGCCAGTTACTGGTAGCAGCACGATGCTTTTGGTTTTCTCTTTCCTCATAGGATACCTCAGCTGTGGAGGACCGGGACATACCACCCAGCCTCTCTGGTGTATGTAGCTTGCTTAGCCAAGGCGGTAGATGCCTTTTCACAAAGGAAATGATCAGTTTGCCTTTAAACCCCATATAGTGTGTACTGTAGAGTACATGGATCTGACTGGTAACGGTGCCTGCTGCCAGCTCGCCATGCTGCAGGTGGATGTGGCAGCGTGATGTGCTGCGAGCTGGGAATTTGGGTTCTGCTGCAGCTTCAGGCTGAGGCTAGGATGCTCCAGAGAAAACAAGTGTTAATAGGGGTAGCAATCACAGTGTGAAACCTGAAGCATTAAGGTTAGATCTGATGTACAGGGAACTACAAGGGCTGTTGGCTGCTAGGGTGTGTGGGAGGGAGGTGTAACAGACAGTTCCACATTAACCAGCAGACACTGTACCATCAGGTAATTTATCCAGGCTGCCATTTGGCTGTGGTCTCAGCTCAAATCATTAAGAGCAGAGTCTCCAGGACACAGAATTACCAGTAGCTGCATAGCTTGGTGCAGGCAACTGTGATCGCTCACCCTGCAGAGCATTCCCAGTTCCAACACACACCCTCTTAAACCTTCCTGATGGGCTTTGATGTGCTGGAGGAGGCTTGAATGCTGCTGGCCTGGAGCTGCAGATCCTCTGCACGGCATGGCAGGGTGAAGCTTCCAGCTTTAGTTTTGGGGTGGTGCCGCACCCCAAAACCATCTCCCTTCGCACCAGAAGCCTGCCACGGCACACCGGCGCCTCACGTTTACAACCTCGCGTAGGATACGCACAGATGTACAGCATGAGTTGAACACTTGTAGTAGGTAATGTCTAGTGCTAGCACCTGCTGTGGCTTTACCCATCCGGATACAGCACTTCCCCTTTGGCCATCACTTCTCTGCAGGAGCTGCTATGTTTGGGACATGATGCAGGGCTGTGCTGGTGCTTGCAGGCAGAGAACACTAACACGAGGTGCGATGTCTGTGCTGTTCCGTGAGTTGTTATCTCCCTTCCCTTAGGACTTCATAGGTGTCGGCGTGTCCCTGCTCCCCGGAGCACTCACCCCTTCCCCATAGGCGCCTGTTGCCTTACTGCTTGACGTCGTGTAGTGACCTTCAATAAAGCAAACGTGGTTCTCGGATCCTTTGCGCTGGTTTTTACATGGGTTTAGTACTAAAAAATATTTATTAAATAAATAAGGGTTATTAGGGCTAAGCGCCCTCCTTCCCTTCCCAATGGTCGCGTCCCGTCCCGTTCCCCCCTCGCCCTCTGATCCCGATGGTTTCGCCCGCCGCGCCCTTTTCGCTCAACTCTCTGGTTGGCAGCTCCGTAGCGGAAGTGGCGTCAGTTCCGGCCGGCGCAGGTGGAGGCGGAGCGCGGGCCCGCTGAGGTAGCGGCGGCGCCATGTCCACATCGCTGGGTTCCAACACCTACAACCGGCAGAACTGGGAGGATGCGGTGAGCCCCGGGCCGGGCACTCCCGGGGATGGGGCAGCGGGCGTGCTGCCCACACCGCTGCCAGGGCTGGGAGTGTCCGGTGTCTGGGAAGGGCCGGGCCCGGCGTGTGCCTGTGGGGCGGTCTATAGAGATGGGGCCTTTCCTGGGTGGGCCCTGTGCAAACAATGGGCGCGGGGGTAACGAGGGGGGGGTGACATCTGCTGCAGGCAGGGCTGGAGAGTTGGGGTCACTGGGATGTGCTTTCCTGGTCTTTGTTTTCAGTTTTACTTCGAATAGACCATGGGTCGTAGTTGTGTCATAATATGGGCCTTGGGTCGTGGCTTGATTAATGGTCTGATTATTTTTAACTCCACAGCATTGTTTGAAAAGTGTGTTTTGAATGGTTGTGATTATGGACTTTGTTGCAAAATCCTCATTTTCCTTCTTTTTTTGCTCAATTTAGGACTTCCCTATTCTGTGCCAGACATGTCTTGGAGAAAACCCATATATTCGAATGGTATGTGCCTGTTTGACCTCCTTTTGTTTGTTATGGCCCTGGATCTTTTTGGGGTCTGAGGACTAAAATAAGCCTGACTACAGGAAGAGATGCTGAGGTTGATGTGCATTCCTCATTAGTTGGTTTTGCTCAACAGGGTTTGGTTTCAGCAGTTTTTGGTGTGCAGTTTAAGAGCAGATCAATCGAAAAGGAGAGCAGGATGATACAGTCCAATGTCTGGAGTGCAGGAAATACTAGAACACAAAGCTTTGGTAAATGGTGTGTTGTAGAGAACCATGAGCTGCTGATGTAGTAAATAGCTGAGCACAGCTTCTAAAGCATGAAGAAATGCACCTGTAAAAATAAAGTAAAACTCTTTTATGAAGGCTTCCAGCAGTGATTTAAATCCCTGTTTGTTTTCCTTGGTTTCCCCCATGCAGGAAGAGCCAGTCCATTTGTGTTGCTTTTCTCTGTGCTCAGTTTGGTTGCATTTGACCTGTGTTTGTATGATCTTTCCTGATCGTTTGCTGAGAGAGATGATGATGTTTTTGTGAGGCACAGCCCCACTGCTGGTATAGGTGATATGACAAAGCCTACTTCTTTCCATTGCCTTATTTCCTGTAACATCATCTTTGCTTAAAAATAGCTGCTAAAGTTCTGTTTCATTCTCACCTTTCAGTAATGTCTGAGGTGAGACTTACAGTGCTGTGCTTTTCATAGGATCACAGAATAGTTAGGGTTGGAAAGGAGCTTAAGATCATTTGGTTCCAACCCCCTGCCATGGGCAGGGACACCTCACACTAAGCCATATCACCCAAGGCTTCATCCAACCTGGCCTTGAACATTGCCAGGGATGGAGCATTCACAGCTTCTTTGGGCAACCTATTCCAGTGACTCACCACCCTCACAGTAAAGAACTTTGTTATAGCTGATCTAAACTTCCCCTGTTTAAGTTTGAACCCCTTACCCCTTGTTCTGTCACCACAGTCCCTAATGAATAGTACCTCCCCAGCATCCCTGTAGGCCCCCTTCAGATACTGGAAGGCTGCTATGAGGTCTCCACGCAGCCTTTTCTTCTCCAGGCTCAACAGCCCCAACTTTCTCAGCCTGTCTTCATACAGGAGGTGCTCCAGTCCCCTGATCATCCTCGTGGCCTCCTCTGGACTCGTTCCAACAGTTCCATGTCTTTTTTATGTTGAGGACACCAGAACTGTACACAGTACTCTAAGCGAGGTGACCTGATGGCCACGCTCCTTTTGATGCAGCCCAGGACATGGCTGGCTTTCTGATTTTACATTTAATGAATTACTTAATGAATGAATATAAATAAAAAATTAATTGAGAGGTTTTTACCTCTCTTATTTTTCGGTCCTGTTTTTGTGCCAAGGTGAAAGCCCAAAACATGGGGGTGGGTGAGTCAAAATGCAGCATGAAGGGAAAAAAAAACCCATGCTGTAACCTCAGTGATGTGTGTCATGGTTTATGTGAAATTGATGATACTTAATTTTTTTCTGGTTTTGATTGTATTTCAGACCAAAGAAAAATATGGAAAAGAATGCAAGGTATGTTTGTTGTCTTTTGAAGAAGGGATGTCAAAACTGGCACACATCTTGGAATAACACATTTTGATGTTAAGAAAACCATTGGCTTATTTGGGTTAACAACTTAGAGCATTTGTGTAACTACATAAATCTTGAGGTCAGTCTATGGGTGTTAGACAGCCTTAAAATAGCAAAATTATGAAAGAGTGCTCAGACAGATTTAGGATTGATTCATGTTAATTAGAATTAGATATTACAAATATTGTTATACTAGATTTGAAGGTATTTCTGTGGTTTAGATGATCTCATGTTTTCTCCTGAAGTTTGTTTTCACTCATGAGTGGTGCGTAAACAACTGGAGTTTAGGTTTTGCTGTGCATGTGCTGTTCACGGCTATGTGTTAGCTGTCTGAGACATAAGCCATGAGTATTTCTGAGAGAGCAAGAAACATTTGGCGTTATTGTGACTGAGAGAAATTAAAGGAGTGTTTTGCTCCTTCTGTCAGTTGTCATCTGAGGCAGGGAGAAGGTATGTGTTGGAATCCTGCTTTCCTTCCAAAAACTATACATGCAATGGAAGCAAAAGCATCATTCCACCAGATGAGATAGAGAAGAAGTAGTTGTCTTCTGGACCAGAAGCCTCATAACCTCTCACTGGGCTTGCTGCTGAGCTGATGACTGATTTATCTCTAATTTAACTGGTGATCTATCTCTAATAGCTCGATACTGACCTCACCTGGAATGGAGGGGAATTTCTTTCTCCTTTTGAGTTAAACTGCTTTTAGCATTCAGGTTATTGTAATGAATCAAAAAACATCACGACAGAAAACCTTCCTAAGACTTTCTCCTGTCCAAGTAAGGCACCAAATACAAACGAATACTTAAGGTCTGAATCTGTGATAGTGATACAAGTGTTGACTTTCTGTTGTTAGATTTGTGCCAGGCCTTTCACAGTGTTCCGCTGGTGCCCTGGTGTTCGCATGCGCTTCAAGAAGACAGAAGTGTGCCAAACGTGCAGCAAGCTGAAGAATGTCTGTCAAACCTGTCTGCTTGACCTGGAATATGGTGTGTACCAAAAATGTGAACTAAGAGAAGGAGCTGCTTGCTCCTCTTGCCTCTGAACTAAGAGAAGGAGCTGCTTGCCTCTGAAATGAAAGCTGGTGCAATGTCTCACTGTGTGCATGTCTCTGGATAGTCTTTGAGAAGAGCAAGTCTTGATGAGTAGATCTCTGCTGAGGCTCAGGGGCAGCATGGTCTGCTTGAGCTGTTACATGAGTTATCTCTGGCCTATGCAGGTTGCAGTAACTATTTCTGCTCTTTCAGCTTGTGCTTCATAAGGATTTATTTTTGTTTGATTTGTTTCATTCCAGGTTTGCCTATTCAAGTACGGGATGCAGGACTCTCCCTTAAAGATGAAATGCCTAAATCTGATGTCAATAAAGAATACTACACCCAGAACATGGAACGAGAGGTAAGAGAGTGTAGTTTATAGTCATGCATTTTCTGTGTTGATGCATATAAGAGAGGAATGACCTAACTTATCTTAAAATCATTTGCTTGCTCTTATTCTGTGCATGAGTTTTCAGTGGTGTTTTATACGTAATTATTTGCATTTGAACTACTGTTTAGATATCCAATTCTGATGGCACTAGGCCAGTTGGTGCCCTGGGAAAAGCTACATCTACTAGTGACATGCTGCTGAAGCTGGCTCGGACTACTCCTTACTACAAACGTAATCGTCCTCACATCTGTTCCTTCTGGGTAAAAGGAGAGTGCAAGAGAGGAGAAGAGTGTCCCTACAGGTACAGAGACATCTTAAACACTTAATTTGTTAACCACTGTCAGATACAGCTCCCCTTGGGGTAGTAAAACAGGGAGTGCTGCAGGGGACAGTAGATATAACGGTCTGATTGGGGTCAGTTTGAAACCTGGGTTTAGTTGGGCCATAGCACCAGTGGATGAATCTTTGTTGTGGCAAGTTGGTTTGTGAGGAATCAGCTGTGTGATCTTGAACGGCTTTGCTGAAGCAGTGACCGTAGCTCTGCTCTTGCATAGTTCATTTTTTCCCTTTCTGGCGTCAGTCCCCTCAATCAGAGATCTTTGTCTCTGAACAAGAGGCCATTTGAAATCCAGCTGTTATATTGTGTAGTGTTGAGCACTGAGCTGTCAGAAGTGCCATTCATTCACAGCTTGAGGCAGTCCTGGTTCAGTTTAAGCTCCTGTGGCTTTTTGTTCGTTTTGGCATGTTTGTGTGAACAGGGTTAACGTATAAGTGACCAGAGGGAAGAGGGAAGTTACAGTGATTTTAATGTGATGTGACTGTGAGTGATGTTTGCTGAACCTTAGACATGAGAAACCCACAGATCCAGACGATCCTCTGGCTGATCAGAACATCAAAGATCGTTACTATGGAATTAATGATCCTGTGGCTGACAAACTCCTGAAGCGAGCATCCACCATGCCTCGTCTGGACCCCCCTGATGACAAGACTATCACTACACTGTATGTTGGAGGGCTTGGAGATACCATCACTGAATCAGATCTCAGGTGTGTTGATGAATTTGTATTGCCCTTGACGTGGTATTTGAAGCTTTGATTACTGCTCATCTCCAAGTGAGAAGATCTCTTGGAAGAGGAAAAAAATCAATCTGGTTTTCAGTTTTCCTTAACGGGGAACTGGTTGGTGGGGAAATGCAGAGGAGTGCCAGCTTAGTGGGGAACGGTAAACAGGCACATTTCAAATGCTTTGATTAAAATTTCTCTCTATAAAGATGAGTCATCCTGACCTGTTTGGGATACTGTGTTACATTTGATACAAGAAAGTCCCATAGCCTCTCTAGCTCCTGAGAAAAGCTGCTGCAGAGTTTTTATTGCTCCGTAATTTTATAGAGGGATAAGAGACTCGACTTCTAATGGTTACTCTGAACTAGTTATGGAGAAAAGAAAGGATTTGAGCATAACTATTTTGGCACATGGTGAGATACACAGTGCTGTGTGCCCTGTGGCTGGAAGGAGTGAGGTTTCATAACCCTCATTTTTCCCCACACAGAAATCACTTTTACCAGTTTGGGGAGATCCGAACGATCACAGTGGTGCAGAGGCAGCAATGCGCCTTCATCCAGTTTGCCACCCGCCAAGCAGCAGAAGTGGCTGCTGAGAAATCCTTCAACAAGCTCATTGTGAACGGCCGCAGGCTCAATGTCAAATGGGGAAGGTGAGTGAGGGCGAGGAAACCTTGAGGATTCTGCCACAAGGTTCTTCACTCAGTTGTGCAGCCTTGAATAGCAGGGTTGGGTGTTACCCTGGACTAAGTACTGATCTGTAAATAGTCAGGGACCTCTTACAGTTTGGTTTTCTTTTAACAGTGGGATCTGGGTTGGAGATGACACAAATTGTGTAAGGGATTTCCTGGTAGAATGTTATGGATGAGTTTCTGTAGTTTTGTTTCTCACTGTCTCCTTTAAGCACTGTTTGCACACTCTGTACCAGGTGTTGCTGATGGGCTGTGAATTTTTCATCTTTGGCCTAAAGCAATGGGTCTGGGTTAGATAATGTGAAACTATGGTGGTGTGAATATCTGCTATCTTGCTTTTTCTCATCCTTGTTCTCAAACTTTTGTCTGTTTTTCAGGTCCCAGGCAGCAAGAGGAAAAGATAAGGACAAGGAAGGTACTACAGAATCTGGGATAAAGCTAGAGCCAGTTCCAGGACTCCCTGGAGGTAAAGGAGTGTTTGCATCTCTGAAAAACTTATGCTGACCTGAGAGAGGCTGGAGCTAAACCTCAAGAGAGCAGTAGCAGAGTTCATGGCAGTAGAGGCAGTGGTGAGCCCAGAGCAGTTACCTACAATAGGTTTGCAGCAGATCCAGCTGGGATTGAGAGGCAAGCTTTGTCTAGAAGCAGATTCTTGATGAAAAGAGTTCTTTATGTGATGAGTGAAAAGGTAAAGCTGAATTCAAGTTACTTAGGTCTTGAGGTACTGGCAACCCACACATGGTTAATGTCTTCCTTATCCACTAAGTGTCATATGATGGAAAAAGTAAAGCTAGTTTTGGGTGAAGGAAAATGGTGACTGAAGTTTCAGTGCAGTCCTTATTGCTCTGGTTCATACGTGCAATAGTAGTATCACTTTGTCCTTGTGGAAGAGCTTCTTGCGCCTCTCTCTCTGAAGGCAGACGCCTCTGCATGTCTTGATTGAGAGATTTTCCATAACCACCATGTACTTTTTGTGCAGCCCTCCCCCCTCCTCCAGCTGCAGAAGAGGAGGCTTCTGCAAATTACTTCAACCTACCTCCGAGTGGCCCTCCAGCCGTGGTTAACATTGCCTTGCCTCCTCCTCCTGGCATTGCTCCACCACCACCTCCAGGTACTTGTGTTTCCCTTACAAGTGGGGGTTAGAATGATCAAGTCCTCCTTGTTCTGCTGTTCTCTCGCACTGATGCATACCCCGAGCTGAGTTTCCTCATCCCTGATCATGCAGTGTAAACTGATGACCTAAAATGAGCTGTCAGCACAGTTTAATTAAACTGAGCTGGCTGTCATGGTATGTATTCACTTGCAAATTCTCAGGCATGTCAGAGATCCCTGTTCCTGGTACTGAGACCTCCTCAGTGCTTTTGCTGGCTGTGTAAATGCCACATTAACTTGAACTTCAAAGGTTAATTTTGCAACTGGTTGAATGCCAGCCTGCGTTTGGCTGTGTATGTATCTGTCTGGAGACCCTTTGTTTTATGTGACATCAGACACTTGTGGATGTATTTGGTTTACTCTGTGCTTCAGTAGAAAACATTTGATTGCATTTGAAAGCATCAGATTGGCATCTGTGAGGAAGGATGTGTGTTGGGTGAGGATTGCCCCCAGTTGTACTGGATAGAGGGGAAGGCATTTGGGGATTTGAAGAGTCTCAGGAGAAATGCACATTTCTAGGCACAGCTGTAAGACAGCTGTTTTCTGGTGCCACTTTCAAGCAGTGGTACATGTGTTGCTTGTTCTGTTTGTCTGAAGCTGCCAACTTTGTTTCTGCAGGTTTTGGACCACACATGTTCCACGCCATGGGACCACCACCTCCCTTCATGCGAGCCCCAGGCCCCATTCACTACCCATCTCAAGATCCCCAGAGGATGGGTGCCCATGCAGGGAAGCACAGCAACCCCTAGCACCTCCTGCCACCCTCCTCCTTGAAGTAAATGTTATTTTTTAGTTACTATGATAGCACCATATGTCGAGCTGTGGGTGAGCTAGAGCAGCCTTATTTCCCTGCTTGCAGACGCTGGGCAGGCCGAGCTCCTTGTCTCTGCTAGCTAATCAGATTGTGGATGCATCCCAGATCTTCCATGTAGTGTTGAGGGGTGGGGGGTTTAGGGAGAGAAGGGGCAGACAGAAGGGCTGTCAGGAGTCTGTGGATCGGGTGTACCAGAATGACTGCTCTCGTGTATCCCGTTTGCACACTTTTAAATAAACTGCTGGAAGACACAAAACCAAACCCTTTTAAAGCCCATCTGATGTCCTCAGTCTGAACACCATGGACTGTGTAAAGGTAACCAGAGACTCTTCTCTGTCAGGTAACTAATGACTTATTATTCCAATGAGGTATTAAAGACCGAATAAGAGCCAGAAAACAAGCGTATTGGATGTGCCAAACCCATGAGCTTTGCCTTACTATTGCCACAGAATTTCCCCCCTTCTTTTTTTTTGACTTCTGGTTTAAAAAAAACCCCAAACCAACCCCTTTTTCATGCTTCACTTCTAATTCTGCATGTCTTGAGCAAGATAAGATTAGGTCATGCGAGCAGGTGGTGCATCTGTACGTCAGCTGCGTTCATGCAGCGGATCTGTGGACATTTTTCTGTACAGCAACACGTGATGGGACCTGTTGTGAAGCTTTGCTTGGTTTTTAAAAAAATACATTAAAATGCTTGAATTTTTCAACTTTTTGCTTAGACCCTGCTTGGTGGAGACAGTGTCTGAGGACTTGGGAATTTTATTTGGCTGCTACCAAAGCCAAGGTAGAGAGTGGGTGATGACAGTGGGTGTTACCTGCTGCCCTCAGTGATGCCACTGGTGCTGTCAGGCTCTGGGATGTGGTACCAGGGCCATGGTTGGCTTCCTCTGGAGAAAAAGCTGGGCTCTGGGCACAGGTTACTGCTTTAGCTTCTGTAAGAGCCCTTCTAGGGCAGTGTTAGAGGCCAGGCAGAGGCCTGCTAGTGCATGAGGAAGGGCTGCAGCCTTTGTCACAGCTCTGGCCCCAGTTTGCATGCAAAGCTGTGAGCGCTGAGCAGGCAGATCTGGAATTCAAACAGGCTTTATGTTGTCACAATTCATTTATTACTTCCAGCCAGCTCCCCAGGGGTACACAGGTTCTACAGCTAATGGGCAAATTGGAGAGAGAGAGAGCTTTGTAACAGTCCTTGATCATCGGTTTTAATGTTTAAGGAGAGGACCTTTTTGCTTTCCAGTTGCATTTTCCATTTCCCTTCAGTTAAAGTTTCCTACCTGAATGGTGTGTTGTGGCAGCAGACTCCCTGTGTGGGATCTGCACAGCACCACACATACACCTGAGGCAGCTGTTAACTGCTTTTTTACCAGCAAATTTACTTGCCCAATTCAACCACGGTGGTGGAAGAAGAAATGTTTATGCTGATGCTCCTGCTTTTGGAAGATAAAATGAAGGTAACATTAAGAACCTGATGGAAGCACTTGAAGTTAGAGATTCTTGTTAGCAATGAGCAGGAATTTCCAGATGCTCTGATACTGTCCTGTAGCCTGTTGGTAGCTGTGTCCCCCACAGTGTGTCACTGCTGATGCTCACATTCAGAGAGCAGCCTGTGCTTACTCTGGAGTGGCTGTGCTCATTTTCCCTCCTGCTGATGTTGAAGTTACCAGAATACCCTAGCGGTGTCTTCAGACTGGTGCAGTTCTGCAGTGCAGTGATTCCAGGCAGGACGTGATCCTTACTGCCTGGCTATGGGAAGCAAATCTGGCATAAGTCAATCAAAGGGTTTAGATGTTTAAGCAAGGCATGCAGATAGCAGCGGGAAGGGGAAAAGATCAGCTGCCAAGTGCCAGCCAGAAGCTTATGGAAAAGGGGACACAAGTTTCCAGTTAATGTTCATCTCCCATATACCCTGGGTGTGCTGTGCTCGTGAACAGGCAGGTTTCCAGTTCCTCATTTGTTTTTGTTGTCCAGCCAAGCCCTGGGTAACAGCTTTTAACATGCCAGTGCCTCTGGTGACTTGTTTTGCTGCTGCTCTTCAATTATCACCTCCTCTTGCTATCCTGACCGGAATGACAGATGTAGAGTTGTCCTGAAGATGGAATTTCTCCATCTGTTGGAGCAGGTCTTGTGTGTCAATGCAGCAGCAGCAGTGGGACACCTTGGTGTGCCACAGCCAGTGCTTCTGCCATTTTCCATGAGGACAGGCTGTACAGGCTGTTTTGTATGGAATTGTGCTTGTGTTAGTGACAGGAGCTTGGCTGCCCTTGTGTCAGTGGCAGGTACAAGGGGGGTTCAAAATGGTCCCAACCTTGGGCTTGTTCAAATCCTGCTGAAGAAGGCAACAACCAGAGACCAGCAGCTTGGCTTTCATTGAGAACACTTACTCCTCTCTCCCCTACAGTGTGAAGTGTGCTTGAGTCTAGCAAGAGAAGCATCCGTGGTGATGGGGAAGGGAGCCTGTGTGCTACAGCTCGTCGCTCTCCGGTAGAATCCGCACCCAGCCTTGCGGCACCCTGTTGAAGTTACGCCTGTGGTCAATCACTTCCAGAGCGCTCAGGTTGTCCAGCTCCGTGGCAGGCACAAAGAACAGCTCACTGAGCTGTGTTCTGTCAAATGGGGCGGGAGTCCTGCAGCAGAGAAGCAGCAGATTTAGTGTGTCACAAGGAGGGATTGTGAGTAGTGAAGGTGAGAGAAAAAGCAGGTCTGGATTTAGTAACTGAGCCCATCGGTAACCTAGCAAGGCCTGTAGAAAGTGATAACCCTCCTCTTCCTCCCCAGGATGCTGTTAGAGCCTCTGCCAGCCCAGGGAGGTGCTTGTACAGAGCCAACCTCAGCTCAAGCTTTAGCAAGCTGGAGTGGGTTTTGGTGCCTGAGTGATTGTGGAATGGGAGGGAGGAAGCATGTTGTTACCTTCACTGTAGTTTCTTTTGATGGGCTCCACCACCGGCAATAGAGCTGAGCTGTGTGTGAAAGGGGTTAGATTAAGAGAGCAAGTGATGGTAACAAACGCTCTGGTCTTTAGGAAGTGACTTGTCCACAGCTGATGTGTTCTGCAGAGGGCTGGGGCCGATAGTGCTGCCTCTTGATGGCTCTAGCACGTGTGTAGGCAACTGCCTCTCTCTTGGCCTTGGCTCGAGGTTGCCTGTGGGACAGCTTCTTTTCAACAATGACTAACAGGAGGAGCAGTGTGGGGGCAAGAGCTGTCATCCCTTTGTGGAGAAATGTGGAAAGGGATTTGGGAAGAGAGTGACAGCCTCTGAGAAGCCAAGAATGTTGGTTTTGGAGCAGCACATAGAGGCTGAGCTATCAATGAGGCAGAGCTGGGAATATTTGCTTTGGGAAGCACTGCTCGAACATGAGTAACGTGGCACAGTTTTGCAACAGAAGAGAAATAAGGGGGGGAAAGGTAAAAGAGAGAGGTTTGTTCCAGGAACTTTCTCTCTTCTGGGAAATGACAGTCATTTCCAAAGCTTGGGTTTACTCTCTTAAGGCAGTGCAACTCAGCAAACTGTCCTCACATCACAGCCTGGATAAATCCCAACTTTAACCAGACTTAACGTCTGCTTTAACACAGTTGCTGTTGAGATGGTGAACATGCCCTGTGACCTGGGTGAGCTGAGCTGGGATCCACCTCGCTTTGGGCAACACCACTGGCTTCTCTCTTAGCAGATTTTTTCCCAAAAAGCTTGTTTTTCTGCAGTTTGGTATTTGATGAAGTGAGAAGTGATTTAAAAGCCAACAGCTTGGAAGATCATGAAAAGCCCAGTTAAAAGCAGATTGGCTCTCTGAAACTTCATGCCTCAGTGAAGAATTAGAGGAGGTGGCGAGAGGCTTGGTGTTAAATTAGCATCCATCTGTATTAAATAACAGTTCAAGACTTTAAATAGAAAGGCAGCATGTGAGAAGGGAGAAACAGAACAGGGGAAAGCATTATTCAGAGACATGCCCTTGCTTCAGTCCCCATCCAGAAATAAATCCTGAGGCAGGAACATGGGTAAATGTTGAATAAAAGAGCTCAGTGTGTGCAGCAGCTCCTTGTTCTCCCCCTATGGCACCTCCTTGGATGTTACTGCTCCAGGGAAGCTTCTGGGAAGGAAAACCTGAGGGAGCAGCTCTTGCCGCCCCTTTGCTTGTCCCTTCTGTTATCCCTCTTCCCCCTCAGCCCCACTGCAGCGCAGACCAGTGCCCTGCAGCACTCACTGGTGTGGAAGGGGAAATGCAGGGGGGCTGGGTGTGCAGCAGCCTTGTGCTGTGCCCCTCGCCACGCCACACAGCAAAGCCCCAGGGCTGAGGAAGAGAAGAGCAGCAGGGGGATGGTGGCAGCATCATCTCAGCTACACCAGCCGAGACCTCTGCCCTTTGGAACACCATTCCCATGCAGAGGGGTTGTAGTTCCCAACAGCTCCTTCTGCCAAGAGCTCAAAGCCCAACACTTGTGTCCCCCTCAACTCGAATACAGCTTGACTGTGGGCTCAGGAAAGCTGCTGCCAGCAGAGGCCCACCACCAGGGCAGATGGGGGTGTGACAGGGAGCAGTGCTGTGCCCTGGAAGGGAGCTCCAGTGGGAACTTGTCCATTGGAAGGTGACTTTGGCCAGGCCAGCAAGGCTAATGTACTGTCATCCTCATGGAAGAAGCTTTTGGGAAGGAGGAGAGCCAGGACCTCGGTTTGCAGATTCCCTGGGATGATGTTCAGCTTAAAAACTCAGTTGTCTTTATCCTACCTTTGGGCTGCTGATGCTTTGCTACCACCAGATCTCCATCTCCTGGATCCCCACCAAGCACCTTTCCAGAAATGAGATTATCCAGGGTCCCAAACTCTACCCCAGCGTGATTTGGAGGTGCAAGGAGGCAGCAGCCTTCCATACTCCATTGAAAGCATGGATCTTGCCAGGCTGAGCAGCAGGACCTCAATGGCCTGAAGACTTCAGTCTCAAGCAGGTGTTTGGAAGGAATCTGGTGACCTCTTAGCACTTTGTGGGAAGATTAACCTTATCCCCCCCACTGCTTCCAGCAGCTGCTTGGATACCTTAGTGACATTAGGAGAGAGACTTGACACTATCTGTGCCATTCCTCCACCCAGCCCAGAGCTGAGCCTGCCTGCAACAGCAGCCATTCCTTCTCCAGGACCATGTGCATGGGAATTAGTCCTCCCACATTTCGTCCCTGAGGTTACCCAGTGAGATCAAGCTGCACGAACACAGTGGTGGACCTACTAGGAGATGTGGGAGCTGCTGGAGGCAGGGACCTTTGCAGAGGGGCCGCAGAGTGCTGTATAAAGATGGGATGGAACAGTGCATTTCCCTGGCAGGATGCAAGCTGCTTCCTGAGGTAGGGCCAGACACCATGCTGGTGCCTGCTGCTTGGCCAGCCTTACCTGTTGAAGCTCCTGAAGTCCCACAGAGAGGGTCTCATGGGTGGCAGGTACTCGCTGAGCACAGCATCGGCCTTGTCCCCAAGGAGGTCGTGCCATGGGGAGCGGTAGCCCTTGGGGATGGCGGTGGCATTGAACTTCTCTGGGGGCACTTCTTTGAGGGGACCTGAGTACCCTGCGCAGGCGAAGAGATGATATGGGCTGATGTGGGTACAGGAATATGAACATACAACAGATATACCTGTTATGTGTCTATAGATATAAGGGGTTTGGTGCTCGCTGCACGCAGCCTCTCACTGTGAGCCGACAGCGGTGTCAGCTCTGGGGTGCAGGTGCCCTTTACCTGGGGCCAGAGCGTCGGGGTTGAGGATTTTACTCATCTTCAGGACTTTCTCTGTCTTCTTGGGCACCTCAGGGGGGCCGCCCTGGGGCGATGCTGCCACGTGGAGCTCGGAGTGGTAACTCTGCTGGCCCCCAGCATCCTCCCCTGCCTGCAGAGGGGAGACTCAATGGGCACAGGGTGCTCCCCCTGCCCTGGCTGGGGCTGAAGAGGGTGCTGGAAGCATCTTGGAGCCTCCTTCACCAACTCACCATCCACTCATTTGCTGCTCCCTCCCTGTGACCTCCCGCTGTGTGCTGTGAGCCGCCCGGCCCTGGGAGCTGCAGGAGGCGAGGAAGGGGTTAGTGATGCACACAGGGACTGGTGCCATCCCCTTGTTCTTTGGTGGATGCTGAGCCTTGCCCCTATCGTACCCATCCCACCAAGCCACCCCTGCTCTCCCATCTCCATGTAACTGCATGGCTGAGACACTCCTGAGCGCACCGGGAATCGCTTCCCTGCTGGGAAAGGGCTGTCCCCGCTGGAGCTGGGGCTGAGCTGCAGACCCACCTCCCTGTGGCTGCTGAGGTTCTCAAAGGTGAAGCGCTGCATCCGCCGCTGGCGCTGCTGGAAGAGCCGGGACCCACGGTTGTGGGGCAGGGAGAGCTCCTCTATCATCAGGTCCCGCGTGGTGCTCACCTTCTTGCCCAGGTCCAGCCGGGGCTCTGGGGGGGGGCAGGGGAGAACACAGCCACAGATGAGGCTGCTGCAGGGCTGAGGACCCCCATGCCTGGTGCAGGGACAGCGGCCTCCATCCACTGGGGTTCCTGTTGCTGTGCCTACACCCGGAGCTGTGCCAGGGACCAGTGGGTGCAATTATCCTGGAGTTAGCTCAGCTCCAGAGGCTCTAACAGCTCCTCCACCCCCATGCATGGACCCCTCCAGCCACCAACATGCAATGGCTGCCCCTTGGGGCTATAGTGTGAGAGGGGACCAAGGCACAGAGACGCTGCGGGGCCTCAACCAGAGCTGGGTCTGGCCCCTGGGCACGCAAGGCAGCACGGACCCGGGACTGGCAGCACCCCCAGCACCCCCTTACCATCCTCAGGGCCTGCTCTCATGATGGCCATTCCTTGCTGCTGTGCTCCTGGGGCAGCTCTGTGCGAGGGGGATGGATCCTGCCTGGCTGGAAGAGAAAGGCAGCCCTGGGATGGCACAAAGCATGGGGATGCATCAGCCCCAGGCATTCCATGGGAAGAGGTCAGGCTTGGCTGAGCATCTGCCCTGGCCAGCATCATTCCTTATTCGGCTCTCCATTCAGTTATTGGATGCAAGAGAACATTCAAAGCACGCTGCCCTTCAGCCTCTGCCCGTTGCCTTTCTGTAGGGCAGAAAGTGTCCTCCTTGCCCACAATGAGCCGGTGTCCTCATGGCCTGAGCCCCCTGGGAGCAGCCCCCACAGCCTGCAGCTGAGCAGGGCACCTCTGCTCTAGCAGAGCTATTTTCAGCCCTGAGGCTGTGGAAGCTACAACCCTGACCCTGCCGGAGCTGGGGACACAGCCAGGAGCTCCGCACTGGGCACCCCACTCTGGGGACACCATACCCGGACCCCATGGTGGTGATGGCCCCACCACTGAGACTGGAGTGTCCCCAAGCAGCCACCCACCCGCTGACCCCAGTGTGGGACCTCACATCCCCTACCTGGCCAGGGGATGTCCCTGGGGACCAAAGATGCTCTCCTGCTGGGCTGGGGATGAGGCTGCAGCCAAGCTGTGGTCACCAGCTCTTGGTGGCCCCGCTGGTCCTCCAGGACACCCCAGGGCTCCTGCTGCTCGCCCCAACCCGTGCTGGGCTCCAGAGCAGATGCCAAGGTCCAGCGCGGGACAGCGGCTATTTCTGGCTCAGAAAGGGGGCGGAGCAGGGCTGACCCTTGGGACCGGGATCTCTCACCCTGCATGGAGCAGGGATGATCCTTGGGGACGATGCTGTCACCCCAGCACAGAGCTGGGATGACCCCTGGGGATGAGGATGCTGTCACCCTGCACGGAGCAGGAATGATCCTTGGGGACTGGGATGGTGTCCATGCAGCAGCAGCAGGAGGTGACCATGAGCGCAGGCCCCCTCGGAACAGATCAGAGCCAGGCCGGTGGGATAACGGCAGTTTATTTCCAAGTTGGATATACACGTGTGTGGCGCAGGCGGGCTGTGGCTGGTGAAGCAATGGGAGCTGTGTCCTGAGCAGGACAAGCTGCAGGGATGGGAGCAGGAATGGGCTGTGTCTGACAACATGTCCTGGGGAAAGGGAAGGGGGGACAAGGGGTTCCTGAACAGGGAACGTGCCAGAGCCCCAGCAGCATAAATGCATCCTTTCTTGGTGCCTGTCTCATGAGCACTGAGGCCGTAGGCTCTGCATGGGTACCACTGGTCTCTGCTGTAGCATCCCCTGATACCCCAACCTGCTCACCCTTGGCTGGGGACAAGTGCTTTGGATGCCCATTGCCCTCCCTGGGCACCACAGCTCTGCCCATGCTCTGCCACATGTGTCCCCCCTGACACCCTCCCCTCCCCATCACCCATCCAGAACCTGCCTCTGGCACTGCTGCCCTCAGGGACCTCTGCCTGCCCCCAGCCCCCTGCAGGGCTCCCCATGAGGACACCACATCCCCAAGACACTCTCATCATCACCTCCTGCATCCGTGCCTCCTTCAAACCCTCTGCAACCTCTACCACTTCCTTCAGCCCCCATAGACCCACATCCCCTCTCTCAACCCCTCTGCCACAGTGCCCACAGGTCCCAGTGTGCCCCTCCATCCCACAGGGATGGGGACAGAGATTGACTGAGGCTGCGGATAGGGACAGGGACTGGGTATAGGATGGGGCTGAGCCTCTTTGCCTGGGCAGGGTGTCAGGGCACCTTGACGTGGCAATAAATATCTTTGGCTCTCTTTTTGGTCACTAGGGAAGGATTTGGGGGAATTTCTTTGAGGAAGGGTTAAAAATAAAACCAAAAGAAATAAAGAACTGGGGGGGGGGGGGGGGGGAGTGGAATAAAAAACATAACTTTTCCTTCCCCAAATCTGGTTTCAATGGAAACCAGCCAGATCTGGAGGCTGGGAGAAGCCGGGAGAGGGGGCACAGCTTCCCCGGGAAAGCAAAGCCGTTGTGACACTCTGGTGACACCTTTGCATGGGGACAGTGGCCCAAAGAACCTACCCCATCCTGGCTATGGGTCATGGGCTGCAGAGGGACAGGGCTGTGCTCCCCCTGCTCCCGCTCTGCTGCTGACCACGCAGTCCTGCCCCGAAAGGTTAAGGTGTAAAAATAGAGCGTGGCCATGGGCTGACGGTAGGCAGGAGACACCCGACCCCGCTGGCACGACGAGGGGCTTGGGCAGCCCCACAGGGGAGAGACGGCACCGGGATTCGGGGACCTGAGCCCCGAGGGTTGATGTGTGCCCGGTGGGGCCAGTCCCGGTGCTGGTGGGGCTGGGGAGAGGGTGGCCTGGCCTGGGCTGGCTGGTTTAGGAGGTGCAGGGGGCCCCCGAGGGCAGCCCCGCCGCCTTCATCCTTATGCTGCCGGTCCAGCCCCGCGGGCAGAGGTTGAAGCTGTGGATGCCGGGGCTCTTGGTCCCCGAGTCTTCGGAGTCAAGGGAGACGTCCGAGTCCGTCGGGGACCGGGATGTGCAGCGCTTGGCCACGGCCCGTGCGCCCACCACGGGGGATGGCAGCGGGCTCTTGGGGCTGGGGGACGGGGCCGTGCTGGGGGGCAGCAGGAGCCGGCGACCCTCTGCCCATGCGGCTCGGGGCATCCCGGGGGACACACAGAACTGGGGGCTCTCAGCCCGCGGTGACCGCAGGGGGCTTTTGCGGGTGGTTGAGGGGCTCCCCATCACGCTGCCGGCAGCCTGCAGAGCCGGGGCTCCAAACCCCTCCATCCGTGCCGGCCGCGGGGACTGGGGCAGGCTGGGGGGGCCGGCGGGGATGGGGGTGAAGGGCCGGGAGCCCTCCGGCCCCACGGCTTTGGGAGAGGAGCTCTTCCTGCGGGCGGCGTTGATGATGTTCCTGGCGAGCCGCGCCTGCATCTGCCGGCTGGCCCGCGGGTCGGTGTCCGGCCGCAGCGGCGACAGCGACCGCTCGCTCCACGGAGGGGACATGGGGGGTCCCTCGTCCTGCTCGGGCACCGAGGCAGGGCTGGCCCAGCCGTCCAGGCTGCCCGTGCGCCGCGCCAGCCGCGGGGTCCATGTGGGTGATGCGGGGAGGGATGTTCGCCTTTCCTGGAGGGACAGAGAGCGGGTTAATGAAGGGGAAAGAGAGACAAGGGCAGGATTGGTGCAGGGCAAGCTTCATGCATTGCACTCCCTGCGAGGGCTCCCCAAAGATGCCTCTTTACCCCTCATCATCCCAGGAGCAGGCTGAGCCTGCAATCAATGATCCTTGAGCAAAGTATGACTCAGGACCTCTCGCTACCTGCAGCATCCTAAAGCCTCCTCCAGGTCCATCACCCAGGAGCTGCTCCCCAGCCGGCAGGAAAAAGAAGAGGCAGGTCTGACAGCGCAGAGTGTATTCAGAAAGAGAGGGAAACAAAGGAAAACACAGGAGAAATGAAAGCACAGTCTAAAGGCAGATCAGTACCGCCGGGAGCGCAATGGGAGAGAGGGATGGGCAGAGGCACGGCTGGACCAGGGGCTGCGCATCACCCAGCACCCTGCCTCTGCCCGGCACATCCCTGGCTCCCGGCTGCACAGGGACCCCGCAGCATCCCGGTCCCAGCACCATGGAGCTCCGCTGTTCCCCCGGGGATGTGGCTCTTCCTCCGCAGCGTGGAAGCAAACGAGGAGAGATCCCGAAAGGGCAGCAACAGAGACAGGAGCAGGCACAGTGAGGCGGAAAGGCGGTGTGTCCCCTCCGGGTTTGCTTTGGTAGGAGGCGATAGGAGCCGGCAGGAGAGAGGCTGCGGGTGAGCGGGCAGGGCCAGGCTGCGAGAGCTGCAAAGGCAGGAGGCGAGGGAAGGATGGAGACAGCCAGAGATGCGATGCTTCAAACAGCTTCCAGGCAAGAGAAGAGAGAAAGTGCCGGTGGCCCCATGGGATGGGCAGGCTCCGGATGGCTCTTTGGAATCCTGAGGGCTTTACACCCCGACCTCTGCCACCTTCCCAGGACCCCTCTGCTCCCATTACACCGGGAGCTCGGCCGTGCCTGTTTCACCACTGTCCCAGCACTGCAGCCTCCCAGCTACTTCTATGTCTTTTTTCCCCCCCCTTTTAGCGGTTGGTTCAGCTTTTGGCACCCCCGTGTGCTGTTATGGAGGACTTGGCCAGAGGAGAGAAACCCAAAATTCCTGTATTTTCCTCTCAGCCACCGTTACTTGTAGTACAAAGAAGGTTTCCACACCTGTGCCTCGATGCCGGCATTCCTGGTGGAGTAGGAGGGCCGGGGTGCCTGGAATCCTGCCTTTGCCCGGGGCGGCAGCAGGCGGCATGGGGAGGCCAGCAGCACCTCGGCCGGGGCTCCGGGGCCAGGGAAGGGGCTGGAGGTGGTTTGGCCAGCACTGGGCACGGCAGAGGGATGCCAAACAGGGGAAGGAGGCAATGGAGAGGTCGGGCAGGAGGTTTGCTGTGAGTAGGGATAGGCATCGGGAAGAGAGGGTCTGGGTGGAGGCATCTCCTGGGGCATGGACCTTGTTGGTGACTTGGATGGGGAGAGGATGAAGAGTGAAGGCTGGAGCTGGTAGGGCTGGTGTTTGGAGATCTCCAGCTCCTTCTGGGACACCTCATTCTCCATCAGGTTGCCACTGTACAGAGATGTTGGGGGGGTTTTGAAGGATCTGGAGGGACTCTTGGGGGGGTGTCTGGAGATCATGGGTGACAGGCAAGCGCTGGCATCGTACTTCCAGGAGGGAGGCAGGGACATGGTGGGTGATGGGGACCGCAGCAGCTCGGGCTGCGGGGGAGCATTGACGATGAATTTCTCCATCCTGGACTGCCGGCGGGCAAAGAGCTCGGCTCCCTTCCCTCTCGCTTCAGTGAGGTTGTGGGTGGGCTGCGGCTTCGGCTTGGGCTTGATGGTGGGAGACTTGAGGCAGGAGGACCACGCTGGAGCATCATCCGCAGGCAGGAGGTGCTGCCCGCCCCTGGCCGTGCTGTTGGGGACAAAGTTTGCGGCTTCAGCCCCGAGGGCAAAGGGCTCATCCTCAGCACCGGGCTCCCCCTGCTCCTTCTGCTTCTTCCTGCTGTCCGCGCTTTGAACCAGGTCCAGCAGAAAGGGGTTGGGACCCAGCTTCGGCTTCTCAACAAAGGTGAACATGGGCTTCTTGCCGGTTCTCCGGGCAGCTGACTGCTCCAGGATCCCTGTTTTAGGCAGGGGGTTCGGCCCGCTCCCCCCACAGCCCATGGGGGGACCTGACAGCATCTTCTGCTCCTGCGGGGGATACAGGGCTGAATAGGCAGGGGGTGAGCGGACACGGGTGAGTGGCGGGGGGCTGCTCAGGGTCTCTGCATAGGTGGGTGGTGGGGGCACCTCGGTGGCGGGGGGTCCCTCTGTGGGCTGGCTGCTGGTGGGGGATGCCTGGGTGCCGAAGGGTCTGGCTGTTCGGTTCTTCACCGGATTGGGCTTGGCCAGGGTGAGATGGACCTCATAGTACTGCCGGCCCTGAGCCCCGTTGTGCTGCTGGCCGGCAGGGGATGCTGTCCCTGTGGCTGTCCCTGCAGGTGCGCTGGGCACCTCGCCGGGCACCTCGCCATCCTTCCCCTCCTCGGGGCTCCGCGGCAGGCCAAGAGCCGCCGTGCTCGGCCCGGCAGGGGCTGCCGCATCCCGGAGCGCCCCTGCCCCGCTCTCCATCCCGCTGGCTGCCCGCTCCTGCACGCCGTTGCTGGCAGCCGATGCCATGTTCTCCTTCAGATAGATGCTAAGCGGGACCTGCTGAGCTTCAGCCGGCGGATCCCTGCATGGGGACGCATTTGCCTGCAGCCCTCCTGATGGGGTGCCCGGCTCCAGCTTCACCCCCTGCCCCTCGCTCTCCTCCATGGCTGCCGGCCGGGGCGCGGGGCTCAGCGGCTGCCCCACTGCATGCCCGGCCCCAGAGAGCCCGTCGACGCGCTGTTTGCGGCGGTTGAATAGCAGGACGCCCTTGGAGCTGGGGCCGGGCGCCGTGGTGAGCTGCGCCGCGATCCGCCGGCTCCGAGCCTTCGCCTCCCTCAGCTCCTTCTCGGAGAGGCTGGCGCTGCGGGACAGACCTGGGCAGAGAGGATAAAGGGTTAGGGGGACTAAGAGGGAATGCGGGTCTCAGCCCTCCCCAGCCAGGACCCGCAGCCCTTCCTCCAGGTATCCACCAGCATCCCAACCCCCTCCCTGACAACAGGGGGATGCTCAGGGCCTGGGGTACACAGGAATATCACAATCCAGGGGTGATGGGAATCCTCTGCAGACCTCACTGAGATGCGGAGCTGCAGCTCTGCACACTGGGTGAACAGACAGCAAAGCTCAGGGGCACTCAGGACCTTTCCTCCCTTCCCACCCCGCATTTCAGCTGGGCTCTGTGCACCCACCGCAGTGACCCCACGGGAAAGGAATTTCTCCCAGGGCTCCAGCATGTCTCATGTTGCAGCTCACAGCTTTGGTCCCCGGCTCGAAGAGGCAACAGGCAGGGAAGAGGCCAGTGCGTGTCCCCCCTACCAGCCTCTCGCCCCTAATCCCGGCACTCTCAGCCCGGAGCGGGCAGGAAAGCAAACCCAGCACCAACGGGAAGATGACATCCCACCATCACCTCATGGCAAGGCCGGTGGCCAGCCCCATTTGGGGACGGATTTAAGGAACAACACGAGATGGCAGCAGCCGACAGAGGCTGTGCAGATCCTGACCCACCGGACACACTCAAGGAGCCAACCTCATGGCTTGAGAGCCCAAGCAGTGTTACAAGCCCGGTGAAAGCCGCGCAGTGAGCAGCCGGGGTACCGCTGTGCTTCTCGTGTGCTGGCCAAAAGGTCATGGCACCAGCCCTTCCCAAAGGCCAAAAGGATGTGGAGCTGCCGGGAACACATTTTCTCAGGGTGAGCAATTTCCTTCGATCTCGCCCGTGGGAAGGGCGGCATTCCCCGCCCTGCCAAGCCCACTGCTTGGGAGCATCAGCATCACCCCAGTGCCCACCAAGGGTGCAGCCCCATCCTCAAAGGCGCTGCTGGAATGGCTGTGATGGGGTGTCCCTCCTCCAGCCCTGGCAGGGAGGTGGGTGGTGAGGGCCCCTTCCCTTCCTAACTCTTCCTTTATTCCCTTCCTTCATGTGTTTCTCATTTTCTTGCCTTCTGTGCCGCTTGGGAGCCTTCCAGGATATTTTCAGCAGTGGCTCAGCCTACCAGCGAGGGAAGGGATGGATGACTAAGCCAAATCCTTCCAGCTAGCCCACGGTAAAGCAGGAGGGCTGTGGAAGCTGGGCATCTCCTCTTCCTCACCCTTCCTCCCTCCCACCTCCTTCTGCACCTTGCAAGTCCCTGCCCTGACCCTAGCATCGCTAAGGCGTGCAGGATGGCCCTGCCTCACTGGAGAGGAGGAGGATGAGGGTGGGTGAAGCATTCAGGCTGCCGAATAGGAGAGGTTTGGCTGGGCATGGAGGAGGAGAGGCAGAGATGCCAATGGAAACCCTCCCCTGGAGAGGCAAGGAGAGGCAATGGGGCCGCGGAGCCGTCCCGCAGCAGCAGCAGCGTCCCCATCCCCTTTAGCGCCCGGCATTGTTTAAGGCCCCGCTCCTGTTTGCTTTGGCAGCGGCACAGAGCGGGGCCGTGGTTTCCTCTGGGTCGCCCTCACCGCCTTTATCTCCGAAGCGGAGCAGGAGCAGGGCCAAGGAGCCGTTGAGAACCCAGCCACAGGCTCCAGCTGTCTGCAGCCTGCGTGCCCGAGCCCAGCATCCCACTCCCTCGGAGTCCTGGGCCGCCGAAGAAGGCGAGATCTCAGCGGAGCCATTTCGCAGCCTCTCGCTCTCGCTACTGCCTTTTAACAGCAACCGAGGGGCCCTGGGGGATCTCCTCCATGCTGGAGGGATGATTCAGCTCTTGGCCAGCCCGTTCCTGCCTGGACAGGCCGCCGGATACAGTCCTGTATAGCCGGGACCGGCGCCAGGATTTGTCCCACAGAATTTGCTCCCAGGTACCCCCATCCCTGTTCCCCCATCCCTCTGGACCAGGGTGTGCTGCAGAGTGGGAGCCCCCCACCTGAAATTCCCTGCCTGGCATCCATTCCCAGCATCATCTCACAGTCCCCTATCCTCTATGCAATTCCAGCAGCTCCTCTGGCCCTGCCCTCCTGGTACCCACCATTCCTGGGATGCTCCACCTCAGCCTGCTGGAACTGAATCCCTCAGGATACTAAATGGGGATAAGAATTGCTTTTCACACCCAACTTTTATCGCACGGATGGAGAGCACCGACTCCTCCGGCAGGCCAGGAAGTTACAGAGCACACCCTGCACACCGCCCTGCCTGCTCAGCTGCACAGGCAGACAGACAGACCCTGCAGCCCTGCAACCAGCTCTGCAGGTACCACTGCACATGGGGCCCTTCCTCTATGGACCAGGGGGACATACCATCCACAGGCAAAGGACAGGGACCGCCTCCCTGCCCTCTTGCTCCAGCCTGAGCCATGGGATGACGTTATTCAACCTGGTGTGAAAGCCTTTTGCCATCTCCCACCCTAGCCTGAGGACGCCCTCCCTGGCAACACCCCTCCTGGCCACAGGGAACATCCCTTCATCCTTCCCCAGCATCCCAAGCCAAAGAGGGACTCCCAGACAGACTCTGGATGGGTGCTTCCCCCAGTCCCAGGCAGGAAGGAGCTGAACACACTCAGAACATGGAGATGCTGAGGAGGAGGAGAAGGAGGGTTGCGGGGCTGAAGGCAGCCTGAGGAGCACAGGGAGGAGGTGAAAGCAGAGCTCTGCTCAGCCAAGAGGCTCACAAGGCACTGGAAACTGGCTTCCGCCCATTAACGCAAGTCCAGTCCAAAATCCAAAGGGTGACTGGCTCTTCTTGCGCTCTTCCACTCTTCCTTCCTTCCTTCCCACGCCTCACACTGGCTCACCACCACACCACCCTTCGGGAAGGAAACATCTCCCCTCTCCAAATGTCCCAGCTTCTTCCAAGAACAACGAATCCAGTCCCACCAGCCCTCTCCACTGCTGCATCCCTGCACTGGGAGTCCTCTGTGGTCCAGGGATTCCAGGGAAGGAGATGCTCCATGGTTCCCACAAGGCCCCTGGGCTCCCAGCACATGTGAGCTGAGCCAGCAGCCTCTGAGCACTTCACCTCCAGCCAGAGGGGCCTTTAGATCCCTATCTATGTATTTATACAGGCACTTGCTCCGTAGGTTTCCTGTTGCTCCAAAGGTGACTTCCAGCAACATTCCCCAAGCACAGTGCTTAACAGCTTCTTACCGAGCTGTCAGTCATCCTTCCCACAGCACGTTCTGTGCTTTCCCCTCCAGAGTGAGGATGACGAAGGTGATGAAAAGCATTTCTGTTGCTCTCCCCTCCTGGCCAGATGAGGGGGAAAAAATCCCTTCCAGCTCAGCTTTCCATGCAAAGGATGGGTTTCCCTGTACAGCGACACTGCAAAGCGGGTGGAGACACCATCTGACCCCAAAGGATGGTGAACAATGTATTAGGCCCTGCCTGTGGCCAGTCCTGCCATGGACTCCAAGAGCTGGAATGGGATGAGGATTTGGCTCCAAGCTGCAGGGAAAGGGAGCCCCAGGGCTCTCTGAGCTGGCAGATTCAGTGTACATTGCTGGTCTTGATGTGGCTGGGATGTCACAAGAAGAAAAGCAGTGATTTGGAAGCTGTCACCTTGCAGTGGGTGGCTGTGAGCACAGGCCATGGTGCTGAGTCCTTGTATGGAGAAGCCAAGAGCTACCAGAGTCCTGGTGGGGCCGGTGGGATGCAACAGGCTGTGAAATTCTGGACTCCAGAACCTTCAGGTTGGGCTCTATCCCTACCCTGCTCCTGGTTTGGATGCTCATGGCTATATCCATCCCAACACTGCAGCCCACCTTGGCCAGCTCACAGGGTGATGCTCAGAATGTCCCATTGGACAATCCGCCAGCCCCAGGGCTGCCCATTGCCCTGCAGAGCATGGACCAGAACCCCAAGATCCACCTTCACACAGTGCAGCAGCCATCTTCCATAACCAGCAGGTGCTTCTCTTGCTTTTCCAGCATTTCCTGGGCTGCTGTGGGTGATCCCAAACGGTGCCTTTTGCTGGCAAAATCCCACTGGCAAACCCAAGAATTAAACAGAGACAAACCCCATCTCCAGAGGGACACAGGCCTCCGTGTCATCCCCTGCTATGAACACGTCTGCAGTCAGCAGTGCTGGAGAAGGGGACTCCAGTGTTTTCACCCAAACATTGAGGGCTTTGGACACCGAGGAAATGGAAGCAGGTTTTTTGGCAGAGAAGCCAACTGGCCTTTTGCCCCAGCTACATCTGTGCAGGGCTTTTGCAAAGCGCACTAATTCACACACATTGAGATCTGCACTTCCCTCCAGCTCCCAGAGTTATCCCAAATAATCTGCTGCTAGGCAAACAAGGAGGGTAGCACAGGCAGGCAGCTGAGCCAGCTAGGAACAGATCTGATTCAAACATATGGATAAAACCATGACCATTTTCTGCCTCATTCTCAGCTTCCAGCCCTCCCGTACTCCAGATATAAAACCTTCATGAAGTTTCTATCCGTGCTGGCCCTGCAAGTCTCCATCTGAAGCAGTGGGTGCTGTGGTGGGAGCAACCCCTCCTGCCTGGCAGGATGCACGGTGCTGGGGCCTCTCTCCATGGGTGCCTTTGCCAGTGACAAAATCTGGCACAGCGAGAAAATCCGATGCGGTTGCAAGTTTTCCCTGCACTCTGCTCGCGGGGGCTTTGCTGGATTTGGAGCTCTTTGCCTCCCCACGCTCCTTCCGGCTCACAGCCGTGCCCCTGCTTTGCTCAGCACCCAAATCCTGCTAAAAGTAGTCCTGCAGCTCCCATCTCTTCCTCCCGTCCAGGGACTGGGGAGTAAAGGCTGCCTCTGCCCCAGCCCCATTGCCCCCCGGGGCATGCCAAGCCCAAGGAGCAGCCCCAGCCCTGCTGTATCTGTGCTGGGGAAGAAGAGGCTGCTGCTATTGCAGAAGCAGAGGCAGCACCTTCCCCCAGCCAGCCTAAATTAAGCTTTGAGCTTTGCAGAAGTAGGCTGGAGCTGGGCAGATCTCCTCCGGGCTGCCCTGACGTCCATCCATCCTGAGGGCAGCACAGCCAGCACATCCCATGGCTGGGTACCACAGGACCCCATCCCTCCTGGCAAGTGAGTTCTACCCCGTCAGTGCTCGGACTCGCTGTGACACATCCCAGGCTGCAGGGTGACAGCCCCATGGCAGCGGCCTGGCGAGAGGTCACCTGGATCGGCCGGACGGAGCAGGGAGGGAGCGGGATGAAACGGGGCCTTCGCCTGTCCCTTGCACAACCCGTAAGGGATCCATCCCGCTGGCTGTGCCAAGCCGGAGGCACAGACCTCGCGTCTCCAGCACAGGGTGGCACAGCCAAGGGAGATCACATCCCCCGTCACGGGGAGCAGGGGACTGTGCAATGGGAGGACGCTCTGCAGAGCTGGGAGCTGCGACCCTGCTGAGCCCCGGGGGAGACCCCTACGTCCCTTCACATCCCCCCGCTGTGCCCCCCCCGCCGGATCCCCGGGTGTGGGCAGAGGGACCCGACCCCCGCCAGGCTCATCTATAGACAGGAATCACGCTCTGCCCTCCTCTCCGCTCGCCTGCCTTTCGCCCACCATCAGCACCCAAGGGGGGGTCTGGACGTGCACTGCGGGACCCTCATGCCCCCTCCATGCACCCCCCCCAGTGCACCCCCATGCACTGCCAGCAGCCCGCACCCCCGGACATCCCCATATCCCAGCACCCCCTCCGCTCCCACCTGCCCCCCGATTCCTTACGGGCGCCCCTCGCCCCCCTCGGTACCTGCCCCCGTCCCCCCCCCAGCCCCGGCCCTACCCGCGGTGCCGGTGCCGCCGCCGCCCCTCGCAGCCCGACTGCACCGGGGAGGAGGCGGCGGGCAGGAAAGTTGCGGCAGCTCCGCCCTCGGAGCGGGCCGGGGGGGCGGCGGGCGGGGGCAGGGGCCGGGGGGGGGCGGGTGCCGCTGGTCCTGCCCCTGCCCGCCCCACCGGACCGAACGGGTGCCCCCCGCCGCCCCGCTCCGTCCAGGGTGGGTCTGCCCTGAGCCGGCTGCCGGGGGAGAGCAGGCGGAGCATCCCCTTGCCCAGCCCGGGCAGCCCCTGACTCCATCAGGGACACCCTCCTTACCCCATCCTGGGGCACCCCGTTTCCCAGCCCTGTACATTCCCTTCATCCCATGCTGGGGCACCCCTCTTATCCCATCAGGGGAAACCCCCTTTCCCAGCCTTGTGCATTCCCCTCATCCCATCCTGAGGCATTCCCCTTTCCAAACCCTGTGCATTCCCCTTTCCCAGTCCTCATCCCATTCCCTCCTCCTGGGATTGCTGGGGACCTGCAGCACCCCACGTTTCAGGCACTGACAGGGCAGCAGGGCCTCCCCTTGCTGACAGTTTCCCCAGTACATAAAGGGTTTGGGGCATTTGGGGCAGGGCAAAACCCCAGCACTGGTGTCACTACCCTGGGGACACCCTGGGACCAAGAACCCTCTACCAGGGGGTGCTCTGCTCCCTGTGACAAGGGGATCAGAGCCCCGGGTGTGGAGCGAGCATCATGCTCTGCTTCACCGCCCTGCAGAGCTCTTGGGTGCTGCTGTGGATGGGACCGGCCTCACCCTCTTCCCGGCCTGTCCACACCACAGGATGAGCTCTTGGCTTCACTTTTTTGCCTAATTTCCTTTCTTCCTGCCTCTCTTTGCTTTTTTGTGCTTTTCTGGTTTTTGAGGGAGACTGGCGCAGGCCTGGCAGCCCCGGGAGCAAACCCTGCCGTGTATTTGCACACCAGACAGAGAAACCAGTCCTGCCTCCTGCATCTTCCCGTCCCTGCCTCTACCCGGGGCTCCTGCACTCCCCAGCCTGCCCCAGAGGTGCCAACCAGCCCGGGCCGCTGTGCCGGATATCTGGGAGCAGCCAGCCTGGCCTTGGGCTGCTGGATGGGGACCAAAGGGGCACATGGCACCCGCCTGGGTGCGTCTGCAATGCTCGGGGGCACCTGCTTGGCTCCCAGCTCTCAGGGCCACCCCTGCATGATTCTGGGTGCAGATGGGTGCACTCTGACATGGAGCAGGGGTTCTTGTTCCTCAGCCGCGTAAGGAGAAGAGAAGCAAATCCCTAGCACACCCCATGGGTGCTCCTGCAAGCAGCCTGCTGCAGTGGCAGCCCCGATGCTGATGCCATGAGCTGATGCTGTGTGGGGACCTGCCCTTCCCTTCCTCCTCTGCTGCCATCCCTGCTCTGATCCCAACCTCCCCTTTGCAACCCTGTAGGGCTCTGGGGAGATCCCATCCCTGCTGCCAGCACTCAGGACCCTCAGTGACATCCTGCCCGGAGGCTCTGGAAAGTGTGACGGGTGCCGCAGGCAGCGGCTGGTGGTGATCTCACTTTGGAGGGGGAGGAAATGGGACAAACTCTTTCCAACAAACCTGTGGAGTTACTTTAAAATTCCAGGCTGGCAGCAAAAGCGCTGGATGGAGGCAAGGGGTGGGAAAACGCTGAGCCTGGACACAGTCAGGCCTGACCTTTCCCCACCGCAGTCCTGCCATCCCAGCGTGCAGGGAGGAATGGGAAGACTATTTGGGTCCATCTGGTTTGTGTGCTGAGCCCTGAAACACAACACTCGTACGGCAAAGGGAGCTGCTGGGGCAGCAGCGAGCCAAAAGGCTTGGCTGCGCTTCACAGCCCTTCTCCCATGCAGGGAGCTGCTGGGTTTTGAGAGCGTCTGACACCCCAAAAAGGCAGGGGATGGATTTTGGACACCAGGTTTGTGTCGAGCATCCCCATCCCTCCCCGTGATGGGGGTTGCCTGGGAAAAAGCAGGCTGTGAGCAGGGCAGCTGCATCTGATAGAGCATCCCATGGGGACAGTGACACACCAGCCCAGCGCCGCATGGCAGCCGAGATAACAGCTGGGCAGGAGCAAAATAGACAGAAGGGTGGAAGCAGGGTGTGAAAACGGGTCTGATGTCTGTAAGAGGATGCGTCTGCCACCGGGGGGGATGGTCCAGGCATGGGAGCCGCCACAGTAACACTGAGCATGAGCCTGTATTTGTGTCACTGTGGCTGCAGGGACAGTCACGGGTGGAGAGGAGCGGCTGCGATGGCAGAGAGCATTGTAGGCAACAACCGGCCCGAAATAAAGTGCTTAGTTTCTAACCCAGGGGCTGAAAGAGAGATGGCTCCAAGCCATGCAATGAATGCTTGGTCATTCCCACCCCAGCGGAACAGGGAGAGGAGTCCCTGTCCCATGCAGCACCCCAGGAGCTGGCTCTGATCACCCTCTTTCAGCAGGGTCCTCCCAAGCCCCATGGCCAGGGTGAGGGCCGGGAATCCCACCCCATCCGTGCCCCACTTTGGGTTCAGCTGAGTTCTTGGAGACCGCAGGAACCCTCCCGCTGCCTTCCCACCCCCCTCCCGAGAAAAGCCACAGATTCCTCCCTTTTTTTAAGGCCACAGAGATCATCTCAAGCTAAAACAGTCCCAGTGGCTCAGCAGGGAGCCTGGGACCTCAAACCCAGCGGAGGTCCTGCCTTGGGAAGAGCTGGGTGTTCCCAGCACCGTGCAGGGAGCATGCAGTGATCTTTGGGATGGGGGGCATGGCCAAAGGGGGTTTCTCTTACCCGCTTTCCTCGGCTCGCTGGCGGGCTGGATGAGGACCCGTTGGATCTTCACCACTTTCCACTCCTGGCTGGGGTTGGCTGTGGGGCTGGTTGCTGCAGTGGGCACCTCTGGGGCAGAGCTGGGGCATTTTGGGGGGGCTGAAGGTTCAGCCGCCAAGGCCAGGCTGCTGCCATCCAACATGGGACCCATTGTGTCCCCATTGAGCCCCTCGGGTTTCCCTCCCTGTGGTCTCATCCATCCCTGCTCCTCGACCGGCTCGGAGGCAGGAGCATCCTGGAGCTGATGGCATCTCTGCACCCCTCTGCTCCCCATCTCCTGCCAGCAGCCGGTGTCCCCCGGGGTGTCCCTCTCTGCTGTGCCACAAACACAGGGGTTATGTGCAGCCTGGCCGGGCTGGCTGTGCAGGCAGGGCTGCCGGAGCCTCCCCTTCAGCATCCTTGTTGCTTCCTTCCACTGGCACTTTCAAACCTGCTCTGCATGGCCAGGGGGGTGGCTCCTTCTCTGCAGCATCCTTCAGACCATGGGCAGCATCCCAGAGGGAAGATGGACACGTGCTCAGGGCTTTACTCCTCTTGCAGGCAGGAGGACCAGGCACGATGCCACGGGAGCAGGCAGCTTTTGGAGATCCAGATGCAGGGATCTGCCCAGGGGAGAGACAGTAAGAAGGAGGATTTCGCAGGAATTTCTCTTTTCCAGGCAGGCGGAGGAGCAGTGTCCAAGGACCTGTGCAATGGGAAGAGGGAGCATTGAGGATGCTTGTGCATGCACTGATTTCTTCTGGACACAGCCAGTGGGGTGGCTCCCAGTGTCCCCAGCCTGGGATCCATGAGGAAGAACCCCCTGAGATGCAAACACTCCTTAAAAGCTCATTTGGCAATGCCCCCCCCCCCCCCCCAGCATCCTCATCCATCCATCCTCATCCTGGGGACAGCACCCAGGGCTGGACCCCTGTGCCCCTTTGCTTGTGCAGTTTGTGCAGACACCCCAGCTGGTGGCCAGCACTGGGAGCCGGCTGCTGCTTGCGAGGTGGGAGCATTCAGGGTTAGCCTGATGGCTCCCACCTCCATCCTGCTGCGGAGCACAGTTCCCAGCATCCAGCTGACAAACCTGTCCCTAACCATGGAGTGACGCAGGCGGTGCTGGGACAAGCTCAGACAGACCCACTTCCCTTGTGCTGAGCGTAAATCCTGCTGAATGACGGCACACATCGACACAGCTGAGAGCTGAGGTACCAGCTGGGAGACAGGGATGTCATCTCTCTGGGGACAGGATACGGGTTACAGCACAAAGGGGGAAATTCCTGTGCTGTGAGTGCTCCACAGTGTCACCAGCTCTGCTCGCTGCAGGGCTGGGATCCAGGGAAGCATCCGCTGGGCATTGCTGGTGATGGGAAACACGCAGAGCACATGGACCATGCTGGGATTCCCAACCAGCAGCCAGAGGAGAAGAGGTTTCTGCTCAACCCAGACTCCTCCCTGAGTTATTGCAGGGTTTCTGGGTGTAATATTGCTATAGTCCTCTTCATCAGGGACTGCAGCAACAGGACAGGGGAAATGGGTTTAAACTTAAACAGGGGGAGTTCAGGTTGGATATAGGGAAGAAGTTGTTTACTGTGATGGTGCTGAGGCACTGGAATGGGTTGCCCAAAGAAGTGGTAAATGCCCCATCCCAGGCAGTGTTCTAGGCCAGGCTGGATGGAGTCTTGGGCTATATGGTCTGGTGTGAGGTGTCCCTGCCCATGGCAGGGGTTGGAACTGGGTGATCTCAAGGTCCTTTCCAACCCAAACCATTCCATGATTCTATGAACAAGAAAATGCCCCAGGTCCATGCCCCAGGTTGAGCTCAGGCAGGAATTCACCCTGCTACAAAACTTTCCCATCTTTAGCAGGGTTATGCTGGAAGCAAAGGCAGTTTGAAAGCAGCTCTGCTGCTGAACTCAGGCACTTTCCAAACGCAAGGCTGCATTTTTTGGAGAATTCCCAAAGGAAATCTTCTGCTCTTTCAGAAATCCTTCCTCTGCCGCAGTTACTCAGCACGGATTTGCAGGGAGATCCTGGGGGGAACATTTCAGTGTTCCTCTCTGAAAGAGTAATCTCGCCCTGCTCTTTATGTAATTCCCCGATAGTCGCGGGAAGCCACCCACATCTTTCCTTAGAAACACGGCAGGTTGTAGAAGCTGGAGGGAGCTGGCTTATCTCAAATGAGGACAAAGAGAAAACTGCTGTAAATAGCCCCGGCCCAGCCTGGGTCAGCAGAGGTGCTCTTGGAGCAGCTCTGCTGCTTCCCCACTCCCACCTCCTTGCCGCATCCTTAGGGACAAGGTTTCTCAGGAAGCACGATTCCCATCCATCCTACATCAGAACTGCACTGTCAGCTTGCTGGGCAAGCCTGTACCACCCCCAAAATCACCTTCCACAGCCACCCCTATCCACTTCGGAAGCACTTCCTGCAGATGGGAATATCCCAGGGGAGGACACCCAGGATCCCGGCACTCCCTGGGCAAACCTCTCCTTGGTGAGACGGGAGCAGCGGTGTTCCCTGAGGACACACTGCAGGGATGGGGCCTCCCACACTACCGGAATATGGAATCCTGCGTCTGCTGCCTCCCTGGGGCCAGTCTGAGGAGGGGAATGAGCAGGGGAATGAACAGGGGAATGAGTGCTGCCTTCCCCCCAGGACATGGCTCTTGTGCTCCACAAGCTGCACAGGAAGGGAATAGTTATGAGTAACAGGCATCTCTGGCAGAAGCTGCAGGGCTGATCCTGTCTGCTCTGCAACCGACCGGGTAGGATGGGGTACACATGCCCTGGGTGCACCATTGCACCAGCATCTCCTGCCATATCCCCAAACCCCAGCTGCGATAACCACCCACAAATGAGGCTATAAAGGGGTGTGAGGGCTGTTTTGGGGACCATTTCAGGAGCTCAGCACCAAACTAAACAGCAAAGGATGGGCATTAGTGCAGGCTCACAGCCCCAGCAAGCAGCTACCCCCCACCAAGCACCTCATCCTCCCCAGCAGCAGCAAGCCCCTACAAGAAGCTACAAAATGGTGCCAAATGAAGGAATAATAATAACATTAATATTAATAATGATGATGATGATGAAAATCGCCTTCAGTTCACAAAGTGCTGAAATCTGGCAGTGGGAAGAGCTTTTTCTCTGTTCCTTTCCCTGCCCACTCCCTGGCGGGTGATGCACAGCCCCTGCCTGCCTTCCTCACACCCTGCTGCCCCCCCCGCGATGGAGAGAAGGGAAACCAAAGTTAACTTTCCACGTCCCACGCAAGTATTTTTGGCAGGCGTCGCTGGCATCCAGGCTGCCGAGCCTGGGGGAGACGGGGTCTGCTGGAAGTCTCCATCTCCATCTGTTCCCAGCACCCGCATGGGGGACCCCACAGCGCAGGAGGTGGCACCAGTGCAAGAATAATGGGGTGCAGCTCCAGGACAGCCATAGAATAGGGGGTCAGGTTTGCAGCCGGTGTCATCCCGAGCCACATCCTTGGTTTGCATCACCATGGAAGCAGGCGGGATGGGGGTGGGAAGGGGTGGGAAAGGTGTCAGTGCCCAGCGGGGGCTCTCGGGTTTCCCCCAGGTCAGGCAGCGGGTCGCTGTCACTCAGGCAGGACCCTGCTGACCAGATCTGCAGTCCCCAGCTCCGGTCACAAGATCGTCTCTGTCCCTTTCCAAAATAGCCCGGCAGCAATGTCCGTCCATCAGGGATCTTCACACCTCCCCCCTGCCAGCTGGGGAACGTCCCCTCGGGGGAGATGGGCACCTGCCCCTCTCCATGGTGGGGCAAGGAGCCTGGGTCAGCATCATCCCCAAAGGGCAGCTGCACATACCTGGAGACCCCGTGTGTCTTTAAGGGAGAGTTGCCTCCTGAGCTGATACAGGAGAGGTCTTTGCTGTGTAGCTGTCACCCAGTGGCATTTAGAGCCATGCCTGGGCCACCCTGTGCCCAAAAGCACCCTCTCATCTCCTGCAATCCAATATCTCCCCCCCCCCCCCCCATGCTCACTGGGTACCTGGCCAGGACCTGCTGCTGAGCTGTGTGCTGCGGGAGGCACAGTGAAGCCTGCGGGCCCCACAGCTGAGCCCCAAAGTTCTGCAGGGCTGGGTTCAGCTTGGTGTCACCCCAATGTCTTCCATGGGAGAGAGGGACTGCTTCCAGCATGGAAGGGATGGCAATGGGAGGGATGCGGCTGTGGGGTGTGGGATGGCTGAGGGCCCTCCACAGGGATCCAGTGCCAACGGAAGGGGCACAAGGGAGCTGGGACGTGATGTGATTGCTTCCCTTGGCACCACAGGTCCCCAGCCCCACTGAACCAGGATGAACCCTGACCCCAGAGCAAGCCCTAGGAGTGGGGGCAAGGATGGCCGCATCCTGGCTCCAGCAGGCAAGGCAGGGGCTGGCAGGCACAGCAGCCAGCAGCGTGCTGAGGCAAACAAAAGCCTTTTGCAGGGCTGATTTACTACCTTGACGGAAACCGGGATGGAAAAAACAACATTCCTGAGTGCCTGTCCCCATGCAACCCCCGCCGTCCCCAGCCTGCCTGCAGGGACATGGGCTGCCAGTCCCGCATGCGGGAGCTGTGCCCCCATCCCTTGCCCACACCGAGATGTGCCCCCATCCTGTGCCCATGCCTGTTGGGAGAAGCAGAAGGAGAAACACCCTGGATAGCACAGGGGCTGCGGAGCTCTGGAGGAGTTGCTGTGATTGAGCAGTGAGCAGAGTGAGGGAAGAGGAGGACAGTGGCATCCGGACAGCTGGACCATGTCCTCCCTCCCTCTTCCAGCCCACGCTGGAAACAAGGATGGGGCTGCAGGAGCTGCTCAGCATCTCTTTGCATTGCTCTGCATCCCTTTGCACCACTGCGTGATCGCTCACACAGGCCCTGGGCCACTGCTCAGCCCACTTCATAACCCCAGGCTGGGGAGAAATCCAGCAAACCTGGATGGTCCACAGGGATTTACATCCATTGAACATCAGCTTGTGCACTCCACCCAAGTGACACTGACCCTGCTCAACCCTTCTGGCTGGATTCGGAAGGCAATTACCTCTTCCCATCCTCCTGAGGAGGGCAGGTCCCAGCCTGTCCTGGCCTTTGCTTATCTTGGACCCTGACTTCAGCTTCAGCTGCTGCATTCCCGGGGTGAGGACAGCCCCAGCCCTGCTGTCACAGCTGCCTTGAGCCCTTCTTGGTGCAGTTTTCGGTCCTGCTGTGGGACCCCAAGCCCAAGGTGCCACCGAGGTGGGCGACCATCCCCAGGGACCCCTGGAAACAGGGTTGTGATCCCTGGCTGCAGATCCACTGCAGGAAGCCAGGGGTGAAAACTGCAGCCTGGCCTCTCCAGAGCCCAAATGAAACAAAAAACAGGTCTGAGGGAGAAAACAGCCCTAAAGACCAGCCCCTGGGCTGGGGCGCTGGGATGGAGAAGCCCATCCTCACCATTATAAACCAGCTCAGAGCTGAGTGATGAACTGGGGGCTCCTTCCAGCCCCTGGGACACACAGAGCTGAGGCTGCTATCCCGGAGGAGGCAGGGCAGGAAGGCTCACACCGTGGTACAGCTCTCCCCATGCCTGCCATGCTGGGGTGAGCTGGCTCAGTGAGATGGGCACTGGCTGCTCCCGCACATCCCTGCTCCGTTATCCATCGTGCAGCCATCAGCACAGTGGGGCTCACACCCAGGTCTCCCTGCAGAGCTGCAGCAGCAGCAGATGCCAGAGGGATCTGGCATCTTCCCACCTTTCCCAAGCAATCCCATTGAACATCTGCCCGGGCCGATGATGAACGCTCCCTAATTCAACAAAATCCCACTGCTGGGGGAGAGCACCGTGGGAATGGGGTCACTCCCTGCTCCTGGGGTGCCTGTTGCTGGCTCTGCCAAAACCTGCCTGGGTGGGGAGGGCAGGACGGCCTCCTGCAGCAGGGATGGGGCTTTCCCTGCAGTGCATGTAGCTCTCAGCTTGCCCAGGGTGCTCAGCCTCAGCAGACACAAAGCACGACCCATTAACACTGAGTGAGCAGAAAACCCCACAGGGCTGGACAAGCCAGTCTGAGCAACGCCTGCTCATCTGGGGCCGTCTGAGCTGGGAGGATTGACAATGGGAGCATCTCAGTCCCCCAGGGTCCAGGGGCTACTGAGGAGCTTCCCGGGCCATCCCATGGGATAGCACAGTGTGATCCCGATTTCACAGCCAGCACTGAGTCCCTCAGCTCCCTCCAAGCAGACAAACAAGGGGGCATGACCCCGGGATCACGGCACACGACCTGCCCATGTGTGGATGCAGTCAATGGCAGAGCTGATGGCTTGGATGAGGTTTGCTGAGCTCCAGCAGGCCCCTGAACACCAACCCCCCCCCCCATCCATGCATCCCTGAAGGCTGGAGGAGGAAAATCTGAAACAGAACACTGCTGCTGAGGGAGAGGGACCAGATCCCACTGGATCCTGCACCCCCATTCCTGCATAGTCCCTTCTCTCCAGCTCTAGTCCCAGAGAGGAGGAGACTCCAGAGAAGAAACGGATGCACACAGGCTGGGGACCACCAGGATAAAGGACATTTCAGCAGCACAGATAGGGACTGAGTGCACCCAAGCACAGGGTCTGTCCCATCTGAGCCTCACGGGCAGGGCTTGGGCTGGTCCATGGGAAACAAAGAGCATCCCAGGGAGGGGGGTGTTTTCTTTCCAGCCCAGGAAAGCAGCCAAACCCCAGCACATGCCCATTGCCAGGCCTTGGCCCCAGCAGCACAGCAGGCTGGTGGCCTTGGGACATGAGGTTTGCTCCCATCCGTCTCGCTCAAGGCTGAGAGCCTGGCTAGAACAGAGCCAGACCCTGGGGGTCCCCAGGACTCATTACCCCCATGCGATGGGCAGATGGAGGAGTGGGAAGCCCTAGGATAGAGCCGTGTATGCTGAGCGGCAGCAGCGTGTGTGTGTGTGCAGCGTGCTCAGCAGCCGGGCTCTCCTTCTGGCAGAAGTGCTTGTGCAGTAGGAATAAACACGCCGAGGACACATCCAAGCCAGTGCAAACAGCCCCTGACCGAGCCGCGCTCTCCCAGCCCTCTGCTTTCTTTCTCTGCTCTTCCTCTCCTCCCTTAACCCCTTCGGGAGCCCGCAGGACCTGGGAACCAAACCCCATCGAACCCCAGGGGTGCGGGCATGGGGAAAGGCGAGGGGATAGTGATGGGGTGCCTGGGTGCCCACAGGGCACAGGGCTGCCTCCCTGAGCCACCAAGCCCCCATCCTGGCACTGCTCTCCCTCTTCTTGTCCCCTACAGCAGCTCATCCTCCCCCCAGCAGCTCCAGGGGGTCCTGGGGAAAAGGACTGCTTCCCCCCGCCCTAATCCCCATCCCACCCCATCAAGAGCAGGCTGGATGCTAGCACAGGCACCACGTCCTGTGCAGCCAAGAGAGCCCCACTGTGGGTAAAACAAGCCAGGGGTCCCATGGAAGCCCACCTCCACCCTCTGCTGGGTTCATGCTGGGCAACACCACTCTGTCCCCATTCCCATCCAGCATCCCACTGGGGCAGCTACAGATCCCAGTGCAACTCCAGGATGCTCGTGCTCGCCACGCTCACCTCTTTCCACTTCCCTTTTCTCCCATGGGGAAGCACCGCTCGCTGCTCTCCATGTGCTCCAGATGAGCTGGGGGGGGGGGGGGGGGGATCAAGCCTGTGCTCCCCCCTCCATTCCCGGAGCCCAGGGTCCCAGCCGGGAGCTGGGGGTCTCGCTGCCTGCTCCTGGTGCAGCCGCACTGCTCAGGGCAGGGTGAGCAGTGGGGAGAGGGGCGGGAGGAGGGGAGTGGGGAAATGGAACTTTAATAGCACAGAGCCCCTTTTGTTTCCCGGCATATGGGATATTTCATACATGCTGAAGGCATTAACCACCGATGCTCTTCAAGCGCGCAGCGGCTGGGAGCACAGCTCCACACTCAGCTATGGGGCACGGTGAATGTCCCCAGGGGATGCAGGCAGCAGCAAGCGGCCCCTCTGCCCCAACACCCCTCCCTATGGGGGGGGAATCCCTTAATCACAGCCTGGAAACTGCTTGGCTTCACCAGGAGCCGTTCAATAGAGAGTCCAACCCCCAGACTCAAGGCTAGGAAGGGGTGTCCCTGGTTTTGGGACATGCTGCGTGTCCCTGTGTTGAAGTGGGAGGAACTGGTCCTGCCATCCCTGGGGAGCTGAGACCTCAACAGCCTTCCTATCCTGGGGGCACAGCAGAGCCCCATGGTCCACGGAGCAAAGGTGGCAGAGAGGGGCTGAGGAGGGCTAGTGGTGTGTTCCTCCCTACTTATACCCCAAGGACACAAGAGCATCCCTGGGCACAGAAAGCAGGAAAGGTGCTGGCAGGGGAGGGCTGGAAAACATCCATGTTGGGTATCCTTGTGCTGTTCACCCATTTCCCCCCTCTTCCCCTTCATGGAGCCTGGGGACCGGCCATGGTGCCTGCAAACAGGGTGACACCACTTTCACCAGCAGGGAAAGGACACCTCCAGGTCTGCAGTCCAGAGAACAGCTGGCACTGCTCCCTGCAGAGCCCACCAGCCACCTCAGCCTGGGGCAGGGACATCTGGGTCCCTGGCATTGCATCTCTCCCTTATTCCCATAGGAGAGGTGTTGACTCCAACCTGCTGGGCAGGAGAGGACATCAGCTGGTGGCAAACCTTCAATAAGGGTTTGAGACAGACGGGACCACTGATGTGCTTTGGTTTTGCCAAACTGGGGGGACCCTTCAGCACCGGGGCCTTCCAGTGGAGTCCACCCCTGCCATGGCACCCATGGGAGCTCTCAAAGTGGGTTCCCCTTCCCCAGGCCTTGTGTTTTTGGCTGACCAAGACAGGAAAGGCATCAGCCCAGCTTGTCCAGGGAGAAGGGACACGTTGTCCACGCTGCAGGGCCTGTCCCTGAGCCCTCATCCCCACGCCATGCCTGGTGCCTGCTAACTCCCTACTTTGCCTGTGTTTATCCAGTCCCACTCTGATTTGGAATAAAAAGCACATCCAGTAAAAGGCCTTTACAGCTCCTCAGAGCCCATAAAGCTGCAGCACAGGGGGGGGGAGGGCAGCAAACTGGGGGCTGCAAGGAAAATTTACTGCAAGTTTTGGTTAAGTTAAACATTACAGCTCCATGAGCCCGCGGCTGGATGGCGGAGCAGCTCCCAGCAGCAGGAACGGAACAAGGGATGCTTTATTGGGGTAGGGAAAGGGAGGGCTTGCATGGCTCATCCAGACCCACATTAACACCAACCCAGTTTGCAATTGGCTCGCTTTTAAGGTGAGGCAGGCTTTGCAGAGCCTGGATCCATCCTTGTGTCAGCCATGAGGCCGCATCGGCCCAGGATGCAGGCAGTGAGCATCAGCATCCCTGGGGCGATGGCGAACGGGACTGTGCCCACATCTCCTCGTGCCACAGCCCCGGGCTCGGGGGGTGACCTCGTGTCAAGCTCTGCTGTGGGCAGGAAGAGCTGGGACAGGGAGGCTGAGCTTGTCGTGGGAGTCAGGAGAATTGGGAGAGAATGAGAGGAAGCGGCCAGGGTGGGGAGCGTGCGAGGGGAGGCATTTTCCCTGCCAGTGTCTTGGCTGCTTCGGTGTGAACTGCTGCAAATCTGCTCCTTATCTCTGAGGCCATTTAATGCTTTCATGAAAAGAAAATAGTCTGCAGGAAAAAAAGAGCCCCGCTGATAAAATATCCCTTTGGCGTTGGAGGAATGTGAAACGTCTCCAGTCAGCGGGGTCTGCGGCTCGGGGCATTCCCGGAGCTGGGAAGTTGTGCAGACGGGGCAATGCTTGGAGCAGGCTGGATGAGCACCCTACCAAGGGGGGGGGAGGGGGGGGGGCGTTGGTATCTGCACCCCTGGGTGCCCCTTGCATGGGGATTGTTGCCCAGGGGATGTGGTGGCTGGTATGGGACAGCAGTGGCTGTAGCTGGGATGGTTCCAGCCCTGCAGGTTCCAGCACCTCACCAGGGACAAATTAAACCAAATACCTCCAGAAAGAATAAAGAATGGGAATGCAAGGGGCAAATTCAGTGGGAATAGGGACATGGATCCAGATCCTTGTTGGCTGCTGCCGAGGGACAGGCAGGGCAGGCAGGGGCTGTGCCAGGGACCCACTCGTGGCTTAGCACCTCCAGCTCCTGCAGCCCTTGCCTGTGCCTGTGCTTATGGAGAGCCAGGCTGGAGTCCCTGAAGTCCTGCAGGGCTGGAAGCATCCTTCATTGGGATTGCTGGCCACGGACAAGCTGCGGTTTTGATTTACAATGGCAAAAACAAATCCTGCAGGAGCTTCCCATTGCACAACCAGGTTGTCAGGTTGAGTTGGGTGCGATGGCAGGATTCACCCTTGGAGCATCCCCATGTGCTAACCATCCTCTTGTTCCCACTGGGGACTGGGATGCAGGGCTGAGGACACCAGCTCATGGCCCCCTCACTCAAGCATTCCTCTGTGCAGGATCAGACACTGTTTGGTTGCACTCCTGCAACAGTTGAGCACTGAGCTACATCCATGAGGTTTCTTCCTTCCTCCAAACACCAGGGAATGTGACCGCTGTCATCCCACACTAGCACATCTCTGGCCAGGAGGAACCCTGCAGTGTGGCTCCCCAAAGGCCATTCCCACCCAGCAGCAGGGCCATGGCATGGGGACATGTGAGTCCCTGAGGCACAGCTTCATGCCCAGGCTGGAAAGCAAACAAGCAAGCAAAAAATGTGACTGCAAGAGGGGATTTTTCGGGGTGGGAAGGAACAGCTCGTGCTGATTTTCCTCCTTTTATTTTCCCTTTGGAAATGTTTCATTTTATATTCCAAGCGATCAGAAAAGCCCTTTCAAGAAATTAAACCCTTCTGTTTCAACACACTCCCCAACCCAGCGTCCTCACTCACCAGTACACCCACATACCAGCTTGCCTCCCAAACACAGCCCTGGACCACCCGACCCCGTTTCCAAGCAGCGTTCTTCTTTGTCCAGCCCCATATCCGAGCACCCCAGCTCCCCTGCCAGCCCTGCTCCCGACCCCATCCCACCGCCCGCATCCCCTCTCTGCAGGCAAACGCGCTCTCCCGCACATCCATCAGATGGAGTAGGATGTGTGTTTCGGTGCCAGAACACGCACGGCGGCCGCGCCAGCAGCGCCTTGGGGCTACACAGAGCTGCCTGTGTTGTGGTGGTCACACCGTTGGCTCCTGTGGGAAGGTTTTGGCTGTACCTGCTTTGGTGGGGAGGAGCCAGGAGCTAGCACTTGCCATTGACTCCAACCTGCTGGAATTGGTGTTGAGCCAGGTCTTTCGCTCTTTGTTTTAACCTCTCTGTGCCCACTCTCACCTTTCCGTGGGGCATTTTTGTGCCTTTCAGAGCCAAAAAAACCCCAGCCTATTTGTCAGAGGTGCTTGGCGTGTGGGATGGACTGACAGCACCGCGAGCATCCTGGTTGCACCATGGGGTGAGGACAGCGTCCCTGTGCATCCAGCATCCTCTTGCCTACGAAGGCATCCTCGGGCTGGGGGATGAGGGTCCTGGAGTCTGGCCTCAGCAAAGCTCCCGCCGGCAGCTCCGTGCAGCCGCCGCCGCCGCTTTTCCTGCCCTCTGGAAGACCCCCCCCATCCTGCCGCCGTCTGCCTCTGACGCAGGCGGCTTCGATTCCAGACGGGCTGCGCTCCCCACAGCCCCAGCCAACAGAAAGCCCCTTTGTTCGGCTCAGCAAAAGGGGCCCGTGCTGCTGGCTGACCCCACCACCCGAAAACACAGCCCCTGCTGTCCCTTGGATGGGCTGTGCATGGGGATGCGGATGGGGCAGCCCTCGGGTCAGGAGCAGCACCCGGAGATGCCGGTGTGAGTCGTGAAGGGTGCATAGGGATGGAGGAGCTCTGTCCTGCTGGGAAGGATGCTCTACAACTGAATCTCTTCTCATGGCTGTTTGAGGCGGGCAAACCATCACTGGGAAATACCAGAGCTGCTGAGCTCGCCAGGCTGGGATGGGGGAGCTGAACAAGCTGCTTTAATGAGAAGCAGGCGGAGAGCCCAGCGCTGTCTCCCCCCCAGCCCTGTCTCACCTCTCGGGGTCAGCTTGTATTTTCTTAAGTCTTGATTGCCGAGAAATTGGAGGCTGGTGTGCCAGTGAGGTCTGGTTAGCTGACGGCTGGCCCGGGGCAGGGAGACCCAGCGCCACGGATCTGGGTTGTGTGCTCCAAAGGGAGCTGGGTTTAAGATCTGGCAAGGATTGGGGTGGGATTCTGGCACTTTACATCCAGAGCGGGGCGCAGGACCCATGGGATGCCGCCTGGCCAGTGCGAGCATCCCGAGTGCATCAGGTTGGGAACGGCAGCAGCTCATCAGACAGGCTCGGATCTGATTTGCACATGAGAGATGAGGAGCCCTGAGCTGCGGACCCGGGGAGGAAGCAGAGCAGAGCAATGTGATAAACAGCTGGGAAGCCCGGCCCCGGCGCTGCGCTGCTCCCGCCGTCGCGGGTCGGCCCCTCAGACTGTTTATGGAAAGCCCAGTTTGCCGAGAAATCCATCTCCCGTTTCCTGTTGATCGCTGGGAGCCAAGGGCCGCGCTCAGCCAAGGGCTGCCGCTGCAGGCACACGGAGAGAGGGCTGAGCACAGGTCAGGGATGCGGGGGACACACAAGGGGACGGATGGAGCTGTGTGCCCCTATGAACACATCAAAGCCCTTGGGTGATTCAGGGCATCCCCATCCCCGGGGACAAGGAGGGGTTGAGTGGGACCTTCACGGGGGTGCTGATGGGATGTTCAGTGTTCACCAAACACTTCCAAGCCTCCAGCTGGGGACAAGCAATGGGTCCCCCCCTTCACTCCCTCCCTGCCTCAGCCCAGCCCGGTCGGGTGCGGGGGGAGCCTGTCTCTCTGTGAAAGCTCGCTCAAGGCCAACACCATTGTTGCTGAAGCTGTGCCGGGTGGGAGCAGAGCCAAGCAGGGCCGGAGCCGCGGATGCTGCCGCCGTGGACTGAGTCATGGTCCGGAGGAGCGGTGCGAGGGAGAGCCAGGTCTGACCTGAAACACGGCCCGTATTCTGCTATGAATCAGGGCAGGGAGGGAGGAAAAGAGGCTGGGGAGCAATGAGTGGGGTCAGGCTGCTTGAGTCAAACTGATCTGGAAGGAGACAGGGCCAAGGCAGTGGGCACAATGATGGGGACATGATGGGGATGGTTACACCAGGGTCTGCAAGGAAAAGGGGGGGCTGAGGGATGCCCATGCCATGCTCTCACTGTGCTCCTCCCAGCTAATGCTTGGAGAAGAGGAAAGAAATGGCAAGAGCTTCCCACATCCTGTGCCAGGTCCCTCCCTGTGCTGCGGTCCCCATCCAGGCAAGGATGAGGATGCTCACCCTGCACGCGCCTCATCCAGCCCCAAGCACGTGGCCAGATCTGAGACATCCCAGCAAGGACCAGCCCAGCAGCCCTGGGGATGGGCACAGCTTGGGGGGGGGGGGGGGGTGAGGGCAGGTCTGGTTCCTTCCAACCAAGGAGGGATTGATGCACCCCAAAAATAACCTCTGAGCCCACCCCATTGTCAGCCAGGGCTGTGCCTCCTCCTCTTAGTCTCTCCTTCACCCTCCCCCAAGTACATCAGCAATACAATAGACTCAAGGGCTCCCAGAGCCTCATCAACCCCAGCAGCAATATCCATTGTGGGAAACCCTGTCTCTGCTCCTTCCAGGGGGCTTTAGAGACCCCACAGCAACCCCAGCATCAGGGGAGGACACCCACCCCCTGGCCCCTACCCCATTGCTGCTCCCCATGGGCAGGGAGGAGCCCACCAGCCTGGGCAGGGGCTGTCACCCATGTGGTCCCCAGCTGCTTGGAAACCTTCTCCTGGCTCCGGGTCACAAAGACAGATTTTTATAATTATTAGCCTTGGTAATTTACTGTAAAATATTTATTCTGGCTCATTCCGAGGCTTTGGATTCGTGTTGGGTCTGGACGGCTTTGGGGCGGCACACGGCCACGTGGGGCTGGTTGCTCTGCTCCCATCCTGTGTAAATAGCCATGTGGATGTGTGTGGCCCAGGGAAGAGACCCCAACAGCAGCTCACTGTGATGCTTCCCTCCCTCTTCCCAATGTAACCCCCCCATGAAGACCTCCAGGTGCCCATGGACTGCACCCACCTTTGCTCCATGAGGCTCCTTCCTATCCCACCCTGGCCAATAGGACCCCATGCTGGTACTGGAGTGGTCCCTTAGGACAACCTGCTCACCCATCTGGGGGTGCAGAGCTGGGACCCCTCTACAACATCCTTTGCAGCTCCAGCAGCGATGCCACTGCACTCTCCATCTCCTCACCAGAGCCAATAGCTGTGGATCCATGTCAAGGAGGAGCCCAGAACTGCTCTCCCAGTGCTGCCAATACAAGGGGACAGCTGCTGTCCCTCAATGCCAGGCTGAGCATGGACCATAGCAGGGGCAGGAGGTGCTGAGGCTGTTCAGACTGCAATAAGGGGTGGCCCCTTATTGCTAGGGAGCCCCTAGCACCCTTCTTTGTGCTGGGGCTGAGTGGGAGCCCTCTGAGTTTTGGGAGCCCTCTGCCAAGTCAGAGCATCTTCCCAGTGTCCCTGGGGATGTGTGCTGCAGGGCAGTGTGTGTGCGCATGGCAATGGCACTGCACGTGGACAGGACCACCTCACCCCCTCCCTGCTGCAGGACACGGGGTAGGGGAGGATGGAGGCGATGGAAGGGATAGGAGAGTGAAAGCATCCCGGGTGAGGGCAGGTGGATGGAGGTGATGGAAAGGATGAGGAGCCAGGGTCCCGGCGGTGTCTGCGTGCTGGGTGGTCGGCAGGGCTCGTGCTGGGCTGTAGGGGAAGGGCTGAGCCCCCCATGCTATGGGGGAAGCCGTCCCCGAGCATCCTCCTCTGCCTGCCCCAGTGCTGGGATCCACGTCACAGTCCCCCAGGCCCCAGTGGCTCCGGCAGCAGCGGCCCCACGATGCACGGGGAGGGACCAGCGGTGAAACTCAACCCAGATGTGCAGCAGCAGGAAACCTCTGCACCGAGAGCTGCAGAGCCCCCCCAGCAGCCCTGGATCCCGCGTTCCTCCCTTCTCTGCTCCCCCAGCGCCCTGCAAAGGAGCCACAAGCGTTGTCCCAGGAAGGGATGAGGACAATGGCTCCCTAGGGATGCTCCAGCAGCTCTTTGGTCTCTGCTTGGGGTCAGTGGGCAGGGGAGAGGTGAGCAGCAATCTGAAAGCAAACTATCAGCACTGAGTCCTTGCGGGGCTTAAAAAGAGGGGGAAAAATATTAAACTGGTTGAAAACTGTATTTTATGTGGGCTGAGATACACCTCCACAGCAGTGCCAGCCCCTCGGTGGGGGGAGTGTGCTGGTACCAGCATGATTCTTGTTGCTGCCTGAGCCCACAGCAGTTATATCTGTGTTTACACAGTCTGAGGAATGAAAAGCTGCCAATGGAGATAGAACCCGGTGCATCTTGGACACCCCCAGCACCCAGAGCCCTGTTGAACGCCTGCCCTTACTTGTCGTCAGGGCTCAGCACCACCTCCCAGTCCTTCCTCATCCCAAAGCATCCCTGAACCTCCCACCCGGCCCCACTGCTCCTGCCTCCCATCTGGACCCTGCATTATTAAACCAGAGCCACCTTATCAGCCTCTATCTTTTTCCACTGCTGCTGCAGCTCTGCCAGCCGGCAGCACTTGCATTAGGAGGCAGAACACGCTGGGACACCCCCTCGGTGCTGACACTGATGGCTTTGGCTTTGAGCAGGTCACTAAGCAATAGGTCCCTAGGGAGTCCTGTTCCTTGGGGAGCTGGAGCTGCCCCCCCATTTCACCCCTCTGCAGCCCCTCTGCAGGAAGCCTGCTCCTTCCCTGCCTGCAGACCCTCGGGAAGCGGCTCGGAGCCGCTCCAACACATGGTTTTAATAATAAACAGCACGGGAAGGGACAAAGGCATCTTGTGGGAGGGCAGTGGGAAACGGGGGGGCAGGAGGAGGTGATAGGTGGGGGGAGAAGTGGGACATGGGGCTGGGATGAAGGGGATGCTAAAGGGGCATCAGCCCAGAAGCTGGAGGAGTCCCTGAGGTTACAAACCCGCGCTGCCCATCACCACATCTCTCTAGAGGAATTCCACTCCAGAACTGGGTTAACTGCAGCCACCGGAAAACCAGGATTAGTGGAAATTGGTTCTAAGACAGTTTTCCCCGATGGAAGAAACATATTGTTGTCATCTGTCCTTTGACATTTCAAGCCTATTTTATGTCTCCTGCGATTTCTCGTATAGGCTGTGACATTTCAATGGGTGATTGGTATTTACAGTGGTAGGCGTCGTAAATATCTTGTATATAAATGTCTTCTAACATATAGAAAACATTCTATACATTTGTAGCTTCAGAAACAAGCGCTATAAATCTTTACTGGAAAACACAAAACGTCTACAAAAAGATCTCTTTGCAATCTAGGGGCAGATGAACACACAATAAAACACATTGGCGTGGTTCAGACGCCGGAATTCAGCATTGCTGTATCGCCAAGTGTAAACATGTCACTTCCAAATCACAGGAGGCATCAGAACTGCTCTGCATGGCTCTCGTTCAAGGGCTTGGTGACTTGCATCATCCACCGCCCCGCCTGGGCATTGTCCCTGCTCTGCTCACTGCTCCCACCACAAGGATGCAGCAAGGGCCAGGGCTGAGAGCCAAGGTCACGTCCCAGCAGCTCAGGGGCATGCAAAGGCTCGCACAGCCACTGTCCCCTCCCAGCGCACAGCACAGGGTCTCAAAAGGCTTTTGGTGTCCCCAAACCTGACTTTCCATGAGGGTCCCATCAATCCAACAGGAGCCTGACGGCCACCGCACCCCCACTGCCACATCCCCATCCGTATGGGTCCCTTGGTGTCACACCAGCTCCACCTCCATGGCAGTATCCTCCAGAGGAGGTCCCCATCCTGGAGGAAAGGGCTGTGGAAGAAGACAAAGCCATTTTGCTTTCCCAGTCCTGCCGCAGGGTGGAATATTTGTGTCATCTGGTTTTAACCTCCAGCATCTGGCCCGGGGATGCCTGGATCAGGGACCTCCGGCATTTATAGGGTGCAAACCCACCCTGGCTGCTCCCCTCCTGCCTCCCTCCTTAGCTTTGCAGGGCTGAGGTCTTGGACAGGTCAGTGCTTGCCACGCTCGGCCCCTTTCGGGTACCTCTTTGGAGGAGCAGAACCAGAGGTGGTTCCTTGGTGGGCAGGGTCACAGCAAGATTTCTCCAACATAAACCCAGGGGACAGACATTTTCTGCTTCAAATAATTCTGATTTCATGGGATCCCAGAATGGTTTGTGTTGGAAGGGACCTTAAAGCTCCTCCAGCTCCAACCCCTGCCACAGACAGGGACACCTTCCACTGGAGCAGCTGCTCCAAGCCCCTGTGTCCAACCTGGCCTTGAACACTGCCAGGGATGGGGCAGCCACAGCTCCTCTGGGCACCCTGTGCCAGCGCCTCAGCACCTTCATAGTGAAGAATGTTTTCCTAATGTCTAATCTAAATCTCTCCTCTTTCATCATAAAGAGATTCCCCCTTGCCCTGTCACTCTCTCTACCAGATCTCATTGCAAAGTTTGATTTAAATGCTGAGCTTCAGCAGGCTGCGAACACAGCACAGGGCTCGTGGAGGAGGAACACACAGTACCCACAGTGCTCCTCATCCTCCCAGGCACGTTGAGGCCATCACAAGGGCTGAACTATCCTCCTTGCCCTCTTAACTAACAACCAGTTAACCCAGGGCTAAGCTGGGCAGCAGCTGGTCCCACCTGGGGCACATCACTGTGCCTGGATGGGGATGATGGGGAAGGCATCCTGGGCTTGGGAACTGAGGGGAATGGGCACAGGGTGCATGGCCTGGCTTTGCTGCAGCACCGTGTCCAGGCAGGCAGCACACTCCCCAGCGCTCCCCTCGCAGCCCCCTCTCCTCCCGCGGCGCTGCACATCATTTGTCACCCTGACAGGTCCAGACAAACCCGGCTGGGATTAATTAGGCTCCATCTTCATTTCCTGCAGCACTGAGCAGGGGCCGGGCTGCCGGAGGCAGCACATGGGCAGGCTCCAGCAGGCAGGGACTGGTGCGTGGGCCAGGGGGGGGAGAAGGCAAGCGGGGGTCCCCTTGGACCCCCAAATCCCTGCTCCAGTGCTCACACAGCCGGTGGTAGCACACCGGCATGCTAACACATGCTGGATGCGAGCCCCATCACAGGAACACGAGGCTATGGGCAGCTGTGCAACATGGCTGGATCCAGGACTAGAGAGCTGCTGCCACCTCGTGCATGGAGGGCTGCCCCTTCCTCCCCAGATATCCCCCCAAAATGGGCCCCAAACACAGATGGGATCCCCTAGGGGAGGATGTGATCATGACAGTGAAGAGAAACAGGCAACAACCAGCAAGTAAAACCAGAGCCCCCCCATTTATTAGCAGTTGGTTCAACAGGACCTTCCACCAGCACCTGGGAGCTTCTCCCAATACAACCCCATGCAGGGCAGAGGGGATGCAGCCGCCCAACGGCTCCATGTATGGCTGCAGGGGCTCCTGCAGAGACAGTGGAAACCCCCCGTGCCCGTGGGACCCCTCTCACTGAGGGTGAAACATCATGTCCCTCCTGCTCCAGAGGCAAGGGCAGCATCCCGGGTACCGAATCCACCTCCAGCAGCAACTGCTGCAACCCCACATCCCTCCATCCGAGGGGGAATTTGGGTGCTCATCCCAGTAAACCTGTGATGGCTCAGTCTCATTTGCCATCCCCAGCAGCAAACCCCAGGGGACAGGACACAGGGATGCAGCTCTGTACGGCACCACCACCAGAAAGCCTCATCTCCGGCTGGGAATCCATCCCCTGTATCTGCACTGACCTTTGTCCAATGTCACGTGTAACAACCAAAGAGACCACATGAACCCCTCAGGGCTTCGGTACAAATTCTGGCACTGAAGAAAAACAACCCCCTGCAAAATGAGAACCAAACGAACCCTCCCCCACCCCAACATTATTAAAATACTTTTTATTTTTAATATTCAAGAGGTTTGAAGTTCTCAGCATCCTTCTGACTGCCATTATCCCAACGTCCGCCCTGTCCCCGAGATCCGGCTCCCCTCTGTGCCAGGGGACACTGGGCACCGCTTGGCTTTACCACAGGAAACACCACGAGTGAAGAAGATTGAGGGTGGGCTGCGAGGAACAGGAGCACACTGGGACCTTCAAACTGGGACCTGCACACTGGGACCAGCACACCTGGACCGGTCTCCTGCTCCACCACAGTCCCATCATGCTGTCCATGGAGGGAGAACAAGAAGCCGAGGAGCTTGAAAACCAATAGAGATGATGAAAGAATTCATGCCTGAACCTTCCATAGAAAAATCCACTTCTCTAAGTAGATGTTGGGAAATCCAGTAAACTCCGGTTCGTGCAGTGGGGCTGGTGGCAGGAGCGGCTCAGGGTCCCTCTGTGCTCTGGGTCCCCACCAGCTCCATTCTTCTGCTCCAGCTCAGCAATGTCACCTCCAGCATGCCCAGAGTGGCTCCTCCACCCTCAGACCAGGAGGTGAGGGACTGCTCTTTGCTGCTCTCAGGCCCAGGGAGTTGAAGCCCATTTTGGGCTGAGAAAGGAGGAACTTGTGCCACTTCCCCATGTCAGAGTAGGGCAGGAGGGGACCTCACCGACAGGTCCAGAAATTAAAAGGGGAAAATAAAATGAAAGGGGTATGGGGTAGGTGCAGCACAGGGACTGCAGTCGGGCTGCCTTGGGCACAGCCATGGGGACCCCTCCAAGGCCGGGTATTGCTGAGGAAGGTCCCACCGGGTGCAGGGCTCCATCCTGCTCAGGTATCGCTGGGTCATGATGGGCAGCAACTACCTGGTGCTCTGCAGCTCCTCCCGCAGCCAGGTGGGCAGCGTCTGCCCCATCTTGTACAGGAGCTTGGAGAGCTCTATGTTATGGTCCCTGTAATAGTCCCGCAGGAAGGCGCGCGACTGCAACGGGAGAACAGACAGCAGGGTCAGGGGACCAGCCCCAAGCCCATCATCCCAGCACCCCCTGGCCCCACCTGGGACCATCCCATGAGGCCTTCTGCATTACTTACATCCGAATCCATCTCGGGGTACTTCCTCCCTTTGCTCTTCCCCAGGCATTTCGTTTTCCCTCCATCCAGAAGCTGACACCAGAATCCTTTCTTTGGATCAAACCTGTGAAGTGAGAGCTCTGCCTCACCCCTCTTGCCCCACACGCCTTCCACAGCATTGCCACGAACCCCTCTGCTTCCCAAGCCTCCACAGGAGCACTTCTCCATCTCATTTAAACCCACATCCCAGCTCACATCTCCTTATTGACCCCATGGTACAGCAGGTTCCCTGTGCAGCTGCACAGTAAGCAGCATCACCACATTGCCCTGCTGAGGGAGTGCAAGGGTCTACATAGGTTTAGCTATTATTTCCCATGGCACTTTCAGCTCTGGATGCCCTCAGGAGCCCCACAGCACCTGGGTGCAGACTCAGAGCAGCCACATGTACAGACAAGCCCTGCACAGAGGTAAATTATTACTTTTCTAGGAGCTCTGGAGCCTCCTGCTTCCCACAATGGCTTTAATGTCTGGAAGGCTCAGAGCAAGGTGACACCCACAGAGGTGTCACGCTGCCAGCAGCAAGAGCTGTTCCCTGCAGTGTGTGCATGAGGAGAAGGGGCACCAGGGCTCAACACTGTCACATGCAGCACAAATGCATCCCTCCAGACCTGCTCCAGGGCTGCCTGGTGTGACACCACCATCCCTGCTGCAGTTCCTGGGTCAGCACAGCAAAGCAGGCTGCTTGTTGGATGTTTTCTGATGACAGCTACCCCGGTGTAGGTTGCAGCAATGAGGAGCTGCTGCTCCAGCCTCAGGTGAAACCCTGGTCTCATCAAAACCAGCAGAGCAGTGTGGAGAGCCCCAGGGCTGGAGGCTGCACCAGGAGCAGAATCAGGTTGGAGGAAGGAGAAGCTCGGGGAAGGACTCACGCCAGGGTCTTGTGATAATCGATGAAGTTGGTCACACCGAGGAATTTCTGGACCGTCTCCATCACTCTGGCAGGTTCCGTTCGGAGCAGCTTGCCGTCCAGGACCAGGATCTGCAAGGAGCAAGGCACAGCAGTGAGGTGCTGCTGGGTCCCAGCCCTACTCTCCGCTGCACCTTTTACCATCTCGAAGTCAAACCGGCCAACAGCCTGTGCAGGGTCCCCTTTTGGATGCTAATGTGCTCTGGTGTTCACTTACACTGGGTGTTGAAAATGAAATGCAAATAAAAGCCAGGGCCAGGATCCATCCAGGACATCAGAGCTTGAGCTTGGGGCTGCCCAACCCGCAGCCAGCCAGGATTGCATTACAGCAATTACGCCAGCAGCAGCCCACTAATAGACTTTATAAGGTTAAGTGACAGTGGAAAAATCATTCAGGGCCTGAGCGTGCGCAGTGCCAGCAGCACTGCAGTGAGCAGGTCACAGCAGGGCTGCCATCCAGTGCCCGTTTCCCCTGCAGACAGCTCAACCACGGGCAGCTCTGCTGCTATTTTTGTTCTCTGATGCTGTGGTGACACCAGACAGGGCAGCCCCAGGGGGGTCTGTGGCCAAGAGTGGCGGGTGAACGGGGGGTGACCCTGCAGAGCCACCCACAACCGTTCACCCCAGGGCTCCTTTTCAACAATGCTTTGGCAGAGGACCAGCACATGGACATCTTTGGGCATCATCCATCACCAACCTCACACTACAAGGGCTTCCTGGTGCAGTATCTCCCCTCTGCTCCAAGTACTTTTACCTTCCCTCCCTGTGGTTTTTAGTGTGTAAGAAAAGCAGCTCCCATGGGAGCATCCCCACAACTGATTTTGGACCCAAGCTCGTTTCCCCTCACATCCTGTCTTGGTGAGGGGTGCTGCCACTATCGGAGTGGGTGCACCCATCCATACCTGGTTGGCATGGTAGCTGTTGAGCCAGCGCTCGATGTGTGTGGCGTACCAGCCCGGCACCAGGCAGCGGTTCTGCAGGGTCCGGAGCTTCGGAGCAGCTTCAGGTCCTGCTGTGATCACCTCATGGAAGGTGTATTTCAGGGCAACCGGGTCGTCGTGAGCTCGCTGGTGCTGTCAGGCAGGAGCAAGGCAGGTTTGTTCCAAGGGCAACCCAAATCCTGGGCTGCCCATGAGGCACTGCGTGTCCCAGACCACCGTGCTATGGTGTTCAACCACAACATACAGCACCCAGAGCCATCTCCTCTCCCAAACCAAGCTGATGGAATCCCCTTGCCCACCACCCCATGGGGCTGCCCACAGTGGAGGAGAGGCAGTGGTGGGCAGCTCACCTGATACCAGGAGTAGGCTCGATCTGCAGGGTTGATGAGGATGGTGATGACTTTGGCCTTGGAGAGCAGGGCAGCAGCTCGCCGGGGAGCCACTTCTGAGTCAAAGTAGTTGGCACTTTTCTCGAAGTAGAAGTCAGAGGTGGTGTTGGAGGGGATGGGGAAGAACTCCATGTACCTGGGGAGGCACAGCGTGAGGCGAGTGCACAGGCACCACGGGATGCCCCAGAACCTCCCTCATAGGTGATGTCTCAAACACTCAGTACCAAGCAGAGTCCCCCCAGGTCTGACACGTTGCCTGGGGCTCCACAATCCCCTCCAGCCATTCCAGAGGGCCAGGCCTCACCAGATTCCCCAGACAGACACCAAACCCAGGAGATAACATATGCACAGAAGCCTGGCTTCTGCCAAGGGCAATTCTGAGTCATGACAAGCAGTCTTTGCCTTACAGAGAGCACCTCAGGGATGAACCATGTGATGGCCTGAAGGCACAGGGCAGAGCCTGTGTGGGATTCATCCCACTTTGCAGCACCCAGAGCTGCCAAAAGCCAAGTGGCTACAAGGCTGATGGGAAACCCCACAGCACCACTGCTCCTGTTCCCAAAGGAACTGGTGTTCCCAGCTCAGCTCCCACAGCGTGAAGACCTACCAGTCGATGCCCTTGTGGTAGTTGTGTCCGTTGAAGAACTGTATCTCCTCGAACGTCTCTGAGCTGGGGTAGTTGCTGCTCAGGTCTGGGTGCATCCCCAGGAAGAGATAAAGGGCAGTTGTTCCTTTGGACAGACAGAAAGCAAGAGCTGACTTGGGACAAACCTGCCTCTGAGCTCTGCTGCACGGCAGAAGGGCTGAGAGGCTCTTTGGGGATGTGGGAGAACCTGGCAATCCCCCGGCATGCTCACGGCACCAAGGCTGAAGGGAAGTACCTGTTTTTTGAGGCCCAATGATGAGGAGCTTTGGGAATCGGTCACAGGTCTTTTCTTTGGACCAAATGTCTTTGTGCCGTTTGTCTTCACAGGGGTCCTGAAACACAGGAGGGAAGATTAGAGACAGAGCAGCCTCTGCTCAGCCCCCTCTAGCCCCAGCAGGCACACAGGGAGGCCACACTGCTCAGCAGGCAGGGAAAAGACCAAGCTTATTTCCAGATCTATGGAGCAAACTCCTTCCTGGCACCACCCCCAGAGCCACAGAGACGTTTAAAAGTGCTGCCACGCAGAGCATCAGAGGGAAATCCATGCTGGAAGGGACCTGAGGAGGTCATTGCCTCCAACCTCCTGCTGCGATCAGGGCCAGATAGACCCCCTTTCCCTCTCCCAGCACAATAAACGTGGCTGCTCTCCCCATTCCTGGCATGGGGAGTACCTGCCACAGCGGGTCCTTCTCTTCAGAGAAGATCTGGAAGTACTTCTGTGCTAGCTGCACCGGTGGCAATGTCTGCAGCTTCAGGTTGGTCCAGGAGTTGAGGAAACGGACCAGGTGCTTGAAGGTGTACAAGCCCAGGCGGTCGTTGCCATAATTGGACAAATGGGTCATAAAGATGCTGATCTGAAGCAGAGAGGATAGAGCAGGGGTTAGTGGGACCTCACCCAGCAGTCATCCCATGCACTGGCTCCCCCCTGGCTGAGGACATTGGGGGTATCTCCCACAGTGGTGCTGGGGAACAGCTCTGCAAGAGACATCTCTGTCCCTGGGCAGTACTCACGGGGTTGAGGAGCACAGTCAGGAACAGTTCACCCCCGTTGATGATTTTGTCCAGCTCACTGGAGCCACCAGGGTATTCGTTGTAGAAGATGGTGTGTGTGAAGAGGCCGCAGGTTTGCCGGGGGAGTACCTGGGCAGGAGAAAGATACGGATGGAGTAGGTGGTGAATTGGCCACACTGCCTCCTCTGGGCAGCCAGGGCTGGGTCCCTTTCTCCTTCTAAACCAAAAGGGGGTCCTTAACCCCTCAGGGGTCAGGACCAGCTCTACTGCCCCTCACCACCTACAACTTAAATCCTGCTACACACAAGGGATGAAGGTGAACAGACGAAGGAGCCAATAATTGTCCTCATGTAAGCTTCCCCAATGCAGGATGAGCAGAGGGCACAGCCTTCTCAAATCAAAGCTGCCCAAAACCCACCTGCTGAGGTTCTGGGTTTTGGTGGCAGAGGCAAGAAGAGAAGCTGGAGCCTGGCCACCTACCATGATGCCATTGTGGATGAAGCCACGGCGATAGCGAGCGGGTTTCAGGTGGGGGTACTCCTCTGTGCTCGTCACTTTGATTGACCAAACCTGCTTCCAAGCTTCGTACAACTGCACATGGACGGGGTACACCCCTGAATGGTGGGGGGCCACGGCGTACCCCATGTCAGTGGGAATGCCATGCTCCTGCAGAGAAGACAGCAGGGAGTGGGTGACCGTGGAGACCCAAAACTACAACATCCCAAACCAACCTCTCCCGAAGGGACTGCACATTCCCAACTATTTGTGACCCTGGGGAGTAACCAGGGCAAGGCTGTGTCTGCCCATCCTCTCCTAACCAGGGCTGTCTCCTTGAAAGGGAGCTCAGCAGCAGACTTGCTCCTCTGCTTCATGTGGACCATCCTCATCCCTGCCATTTCTGCTGTCAACAGCACCACAACAGCCACAAAGCTCTTCTGCAGAGAATGAGGAGATACAACGATCCACACAGGACTGTAAATTGCTTTATACCAGTCTGCTTCTATTGTTTATAAAGCAGCCTAGAAATTGAGCTGGAAAACTGCCCATCCCACATAGGGGTGGTCTGGTCTCCCTCATATTAAACCCCTTTAATTATCAGGCAATGATTTCAAGTTAGCTTGAAGATCCCTCACTTAGGCCACGAATCTGGCTCGACTCGTTTGGATTCAAGACAGCTGTGAGCAAACCACAGCAGGATCTGGTCTCGGTGCTGACTTTATGAGGACCACAAAGGGGACAGTCCAAGAGGACGGACAACCCCTTACCAAGCTGAAGGTCAAAGCCTGCCTTTACCAACCAAACATATCCCCAGCAGCTCGGCCTGCAGAGGGAGTTTCCATCAGCCTGAGCTTCCTGGCACACAGCCACTGCTCCAGGATCACACATCATTGCCCAGCATTGAACGGCACCGGGCTGAGCACCCAACCCGCATCCCACTGCATTGGAGCTCTGCATCCCCCATGGAGCTGGCCAGGGAGGCATGGCTGCAATGCACACGTGATGCTGCCCTCTGAACAGACAGCAGGGCAGCTCACTGCCACAGCAGCAAGTTGGCTGCTGCAGATAAATCCTTTTGCTCCAGGTACTAGAGTATAAACGAATTTACCCCACCAGCTGTAACATGGGGGTCATGACTTCACACTACCAGGCCCCAAAGCAGAGACTGTCTCCCAGGTCACCTCTTCACCCCACTTCTCCATCCTCCCCCCACCATAAGCAACCCCACCAGCAGCATCTTACTCACGACAGCGAATTTCTTGTTTAAGGTCATCTGCTCGGCAAGCACCGACTGGTTGTGGAAGAGGTGAGGCTGCATGTGGCTCCACATGTGGGGGAACCACCAGAACTCCCTCACATAGGACAGCAGCAGGTCATCGCCTTCATCCTCGGCATCGGTACCTATGGGCATGACACTCACCATCACCACCGGGCACACAGAGCCCCTCTTGGTGACCAGCTGATGAGGTGCAGCAGGGTGGGATGCCCAAGGACACCCCTGCAGCCCTGACATCAGCCTCTCTGAGCACCGGTTTGTGCCCCAACACGCAAAGCAACGCCCTCACCCTCCTTACCCGTGTGGAAGAATTTCCCTGAGTATCCCAGGTTGAAGGTGAAGTTCGGGATGTGGGTGCGCAGCTCGTTCTGTGTGTTGAACAGTGCCTGCGAGAGGGGGAGAGAAAGCAAGATGTCCTCAGGATGTGGCCACTGGGATGGCTGCCATGCCAGGGTGAGGAACCATGTCCCAGAAAGCTTCATAGAAGGGATGCTCTGGGAGCAGGGAAGCTCAACCCTGGCACATTCTGGAGCAGGCACAAGCACCCATCCCTTCCCTGCCCACCCAACCAGGACATCACATCCACACCTTGACATCTTCCACCTTCATGCGCGTGCCCTCCTTGCCCACAAAGATATCGTCGATGTCCACCAGGATGTAGCGGTCGAGAGGCAGGGAGAGCCTCTTGCCCGTCAGGAAGGAGACAGAGTCCACAAAAACCAGCTTGTGCAACCAGAAGTTGAGGTTGTTGCCAAACAGCACCCTCTGGATGCCATCGTGGAGGCCCAGGTCCTGCATCACGGTGGTGTGCAGCGCCGCGTCCACGCTCATGTGCGGGATGGACTCGGCCGACTTGGTCTTGGCCAGGAGGACGGGCTCGTAGGTGGAGTGGTTGGACTGGAAGACGGTCCAGTCCTCCCCGGGGAGCACACCCTTCTCCACCTCACTGGGGCGCGTGATGTACAGCAGGGGAGACTTGGGGTTGATGCTGCAGTCCTTCAGCGCCAGGTTGGAGTGGAGGAAGAGGGGGAAACCCTTCAGCTGGGCGCTCAGCAGGCTGTTCTCGTTGGCCTGCATGGGGGAGATAGGAGCTGGAGGAGGTGGGACACTGGGGACGAGTGCCCAGACTGGCTGTGCAGGCAAGGGCTCACTGGGGCACGGACCATGGCAAAGCAGGAGGCAGCTGAGAAATGGGATGCTAAAAGCAATGGAATGATCTCAGAGGTGTGTTTTTATCCCCAAAACACTCAGGGGCTGCACAGCCCTTCCACAGGGAGGACTATGATAGTGCCCTCTACTAGAAGCCTGTGCCCATGCCAGGCTGTGAGCTGGCTCCACACCATCTCAAGCTGCTTGCAGACAGCAAGGGGAGGGCAAAGTCCTTACAGGGACCCCACAGCCCCCCTGGCTTATGCCTGTCTTGGCTGCAGGGTCTCAAGTCTCTGCTCACCCTGTGCACCCCTTACCTTGAAGAAGCCAATGATGCCCACGCCATACTCCACACAGTACTTGTCCAGCAGCTCCCGGTTCCAGGCATCCAGGTTGACGTACTTGAGGATGTTCTCATAGATGATGAGCGCAAAGCGTCCCCGGTCCTTGTCTGTCAGCGTGGGCATGTCCCCCTTCCCCGGGGCAATCTCTGTCCGGTATTTGAAGCGACTCGACTCCAGAATGGCCACGATCTCCTGACCAAGCTGTGAGTAGAGGCTCTCCACAAAGACCAGCACCAAGGGGTCTGTGCGGGAGGAATCAGCCACCTTGAGGGTCTTCAGCGGCAGCAAGCGGGAAGGGGCCACCTTGGGCTCATCGCAGTCCGGCCCCACCACATCCCCAGAGGGCTCCAAGCCCCTTTTCCACCCATATAAATAATAAGCAGAGACAAAAACACTGAGCAGGCAGAAGGCAAAGAGGAGGAGCAGCACCACCTGCGGGGAGAGCTGCCAGACACCGCGCCGGGCCCTGGCCAGCACAGTCATCCTTGCATGCGCAGGGTGAGGTGGGACCCCTCTCCCTGCTCACCCCCTCCCCTTGCGAGTGCCGGGGAGGGGAAGAAGCAACGACCAACGCACTAAAGAACAGGTAAAGTCAAACTGGGTACTCCTAATGAATTACAGCACTAGTGGGCCGCTCGGGCAGGCTCTCTCCCCTCCAGCTTTGGCGTCCCTCGCTGCCCGATTCATGTCACCATGGCAGATGCACCCAGAGTCCCCTTGCCGAGCCGAAATCCCGGTGGTGGTGGCAAGGGTGGCAGCAGCAGCACCATGGCCGCACCAGCACTAAGGGGCGGTGGGCGGCCTCGGCGCAGGTCGCGGCAGGCATGGGGACATGGTGGCTCCCTGCGGTGTCCCGGTACCCTGGCTCCAAACAGCGCCCTGCAAGAGAGAGGTGGGATGAACAGAGATGGATGGTGCTGGTACCAATGCCAATGCTTTTACTGGCAGATCTCTCTCTGTGTGCCAGGACTTGCTGAGAGGGTGCTGTGAGCTCCTGCCAGTGGCATGAGCAGAGCAGCACACACATGGGCATGGGACCCCAGCTGTGGTGTGAGCCTGGAGAGCAGCAGAATCACCGGGGTGCTATGGAGAGGAGCCCCCATCACACCAAGCAGGTGGAGATGCAGCCACACAGTGTGGTGACGAGAACGGAGGTGAGAGGGGTCGGAGCCCCATCTCCCTAGCCAAAGGCAGGGAGGGACACAGGCAGACAGCCAGCATGAGGCTGAGCCAGGAGCCGCCAGCCAAGGTCACTGAGATGGGCTCATGGGAGCAGCCACGTGGAGTCAAAAGGACCTTGGGAATATTTTTCTTTCCCTATGAAAAGCCCTTTTCAAGAAAGAAAAGAAACAAACAAACAGAACAGGACTGGGCTCTACTTGCTGAGGGTGAAGTCACCCAGGGCACACACACCGATGCAACCAGTGTGCTTAAGGGAGCAGCGAACGTGTTGGTACAGTGGCTCATTCCCAAACTCACCACCAGCGCTGGGGACAAGGGCAGGAGACTCTGTTCCTCCCCAAAGAGAGCTCCCTGCACCCCACTGCACCGTGGCTGAGCACCCACCCCACAAACACCAGCCGGGTACATAACAGGATTAAATGTGGCGGGCTGAGCGGTACCATGGATTACAGGCTGGGTAATCCTGTCATCCCTGCCCTTCCTGCATAAACCCTGCTCCAGGACCCACTTCCCGCTGCTGGCAGGGTGCTGCTTCACCCAGGCCCCATGCACACTGCCAGCCTCCATCAGCAGCATCCCTCACTGCCGGCTGGGCACAGTGGGACATCTGCATTTATTGACTTGTAACTTATCTTTGTGCACATGGATGATCTCCAGGCAGGACCATAAGGGCAGTACCTTCGCTCCTCAGCCCCAGAGGTGTGCCCTGCCCCAGCTCACAGCTTCCTTCCCTCCAGCAGGGCTGGACCTTCAGCATCCCAAGGAGAACACCCCACCGGGGCTTTGGAGCAGGGTACTTGTCCAGGTCCAAAAGAAGCAGCACACTGGGACTTGATTTTAGGGAGGCTTCCCTGCCCAGGTACCATCCCTAGGGATGTGGAGAGCTGGGACCACATTCTGGAGCACCCTGCCCATGCCATCCCGCTCCCCCTCGGCTTCTTTCATCTGTCAGGAGCAGTGAGTGCTGGCAGACACATTCCCATGGTGATAGGTGCGCAAGTGACAACCAGCAGCTCTGATGCCAAGTGGTGGAGATGGTGGCTGACGGGCATGACCATGTGTGGGTCCTTGCACCACCCTCCATGAATCACAGCAGATGGGAATGGGGCTCCACATCTGCATCACCTGGCCTTTCCAAGGGGGCTTCATTAGTCCATTCTCTTCTAAAAGCTTTTAATTATGGTACTTAATGAGCAGGCTTTTGAGACAGCATCTCCAGGCAGACACTGACTGGCTCTCCCTGGGGAGGAAGTACAACAGCAACACCTGCATTGGACCCCTGGAGCAGCCAGCCACGTGTGAGCCGGGACCAGGGCAGGCAGCATCCTGCCCCACAAACCCGGTGCTGAGGCAGGAAGCAGCAGGAATCCTGTTCTGCCAGTTCACTGCAGAGAAAACCCTCCTTGGGGAGGGTGCTCTGGGGTGGGGATGCTCCAGCTCAGGGCTTTCCCTGTGTGAATGCTATGTCAGTGATGCTCAAAGGGGGATTGAGATGAGCTCTTAGGCAGTTCTTCCCTGTGAGGGTGCTGAGGCGCTGGCACAGGGTGCCCAGAGAAGCTGTGGCTGCCCCATCCCTGGCAGTGTTCAAGGCCAGGTTGGACACAGGGGCTTGGAGCAGCTGCTCCAGTGGAAGGGGTCCCTGCCTGTGGCAGGGGTTGGAGCTGGAGGAGCTTTAAGGTCCCTTCAACCCAAACCCGTCTGGGATTCAATGGATGGGTGCTGCTTCCACCCCTGCTCATCCCTGGCAGTGGTGGGAGAGCCAACAGCAGGTCAGGGAGGGTTTGTATTAGCAGGTTTAGTACCAAGGGTACAAAACAAGCTCTCATCAAAAACAGCCTTTCTGAAACAAAAAGGGAAACGCGATGGTAAAAGAGCAGAAAGCCCGCAGGAGCTGGCAGGGTGACAGCAGGAGTCAAACTTCCTTTTAACCTGATTCTTAGAGGCTCTTCAGGTGCTTTTTAAAACCACGGTGCTTATTTAAAAGGCACTGGCTGGAAATGTCAGCCAGAGTCCCCCACACAGACCTCAGGCCCCCAGAAACATCCCCCAGCACCAGCAGGCTCCCATCACACATGGGGTGCTCAGCCTCACACCAACAGCCACAGGAGAAAGAGGCCCAGAAAATGCTCTTTTCTGGTGGGTTTCTGAGCAAAGTCCTGGCCCAGGCTCCACTGAAGAAGGGGTTTGGAGAGGAGGCTTAGCCACAGTGCTCTTAATCCGTACGCCCTGACAAACACAATCAGCATCCAAGCACAGCCGGAGCCTGGAGCACCCTGCAGAGCTGGATCTGGCCCTGGGGCAGGCAGGGAGGCAACCAGTGTCCAAGGAAGCCCGTTACTATCAGCACTTCAGTCGAAGGCAGCTGCAGGAGGAAGGGGAAATGGTTGAGGAGCTCTGCTAAACCCACTCCCCAGCATGGTCTGGGGGCTGCGGCTTCCCCCTGTCCAGAGCTATCGGCCAGAAACACTCCATGGGGAACCACTGCACCCCAGAAAGCCAGAGGGGCACCGGAGAGGACGAAACCACCTCTGTCAGCAGCTTGCAGCACTCTTCCTTTAACCTCCAGTGAGAATTTGCAGAGATGCAATGGGAGGATTAAATATAAGCAAGGAAGTGCAAGCAGATCCGGAAGAGAGGGAAGGGTCGGCAGTCCCGGCAGACAGCCACAGCAGGGTTTGATTTATCAGCATGCAATAGGTCCGGCTGCAGGTGCAAGATGTGAACACCAGGCAGTTCACAAGTCCCAGCTGTCAGATAAATCAACTGTCCCAACCCATCCCCGGGATGGGAGGTGAGCTCAAACCCAAGGAACTGCTCGCACATCTCCCTTGCACCACTTTGGAAAGGCCTGTAAGGGAGGGAGCAAGCATCCACCTGCATGGAGACCCCAAGACCTTCCATGTCCAATCCCTGACTCCAGTAGCTCACAGACCCCCCCAGCATTCAACCCACAGAGATCAGGCCACATCTTAACCACTGTACCCCTGCTCCTCACCCCTGAGGGAGAGCCCCATCACACCAGCACTGCTGGGTAATCACCTCATCACCCCCACTCCAGCTCTACTTCCCCACATAAACCAGCCCTGGGGGTTAAGCCTGGATGGAGGAGGATTTAGACTCAGGATGCTAAATTGCATTGCCCAGCTCAGTGATCTGAAATCTCTTCTGCTCGCTCCAGTGCCTCTGTTCCCATATCTGACCACCACAGAGGATACAGCCAGCTTGGCCCCACCAACACATCTGCTTATCTCCCACTTGGTCAGCTCTGGGGCCCTCAACACAAGGGGGACATGGACAGGCTCGAGTGAGTGCAAAGGAGGCCACAAAGATCAGACATTAGGACAAAGCCCTTCCCTGTGAGGGTGCTGAGGCTCTGGCACAGGGTGCCCAGAGGAGCTGTGGCTGCCCCATCCCTGGCAGTGTTCAAGGCCAGGTTGGACACAGGGGCTTGGAGCAAGCTGCTCCAGTGGAAGGGGTCCCTGCCCGTGGCAGGGGATGGAGCTGGAGGAGCTTTAAGGTCCCTTCAACCCAAACCAGCCTGGGATTTGACGGTAAAAGGCGACTGGAAGGTGTAAATTCAGCCAGGCTGGGACTCAGGACCCCAACAAGTTGACAGCGCTCTGCCCACCATGCCTGCTGCACCTCCCACACCTCCCACATCCCCACCAGCATCCTCAACCACCACCGATTGGTGACCTGCAGCCCCAGGAATCACAGCTACCTTTAAGAGATGCACAAAAGGCAGCCAAATTATTGTTATTATTAGTAGATTTAAGATCCCTCTAGAGGGAATCCCCTTCATTCCACTGGTAATACTTAGAGGGCTACAGATCTAAAACCACTGAGCTAAGCATGTCTTTCGAGAGGAGATTAATGCCATCATATTATTCAGGAGACAACTCGGAGCTGAAGACAGGGAGCTTGCTTTGAAAATGAAGAAGTAACTGGCATGAAAAACCTGCCTTTAAGCACCTGCCTCTGCACCGCTGCTTTTATCAACTCTGACCAGCAGTGATCCCAGCCTTGGCTGGAAACAGCAAAGAGCTGGGAGTGCTGTCATGGGAGAAGAGCCATCACAGGCTGCAGAGGACTGTTGCCTGTCCCTGTGCCCACTGCCTTCCTCCCCAGCCAGGGCTGGATTCACTGGCCAAGAGAAGGCACCATCAGGAGATGAACTCGTTTGCTTCAGTACACAGAGATGTGAGGATGCACACTGGTACCAAAGCACAGGAGGCAGCAGGTCCCAGCTTCCTGGTGCAGCAGCCCAGGGAGAGAGGAATCCACCATAAAAGCTTCAACCAGGGATTTTCCTGGTGATCTCCACTAACTGACATCCCAGGAGAGCCTTTAGGATGGCCCCAACAAGACATGGATGGAGGGATGAGCTGTATGGGCATCCAGATCCCTCGCACCAGGCTGCAAACCAAGGGTGTCCAGGCAGGGAGAGGGATGTGGAGCACATGGAGAGGGGAGGACAAGTAGAAGGGCAGAAACAAGCAGAAACAAGCTGGTCCTGGCCGCCCGCTCTCCCTGAGGCTGCCCCTGCACCACAGGCAGGTTTATAATGCCAGATAAGGAGCGTCTTAGCGGTAGATTACACGGGCTGCTTAAGTGCTTTGCAAACAGTAGTTACAGCATGCCAGGGAGAAAACCAGCCTGCTGCTGAGCCGGGACAGCCCCAGAGCTGCTCTCCTAAGGACACCCGTGTTTGCCCAATGCCCAAAAGGTGTAAAATCAAACAAGGATAAAGGCAGCCCCAACAGTTGCCCTCGGGACAGGCACCTGCTCCCATCCCAAACCCTCCCAGCTCAGTTGGATGAGTGCAAACACAAGGGAATATTGGGAAAATTTAAGGGCTGGAGGGTTTGCACTCCAGGAGGACTTCAGGAGGAAAATCCTCCCTTTTCCTCAGCACTTTAAGACCTGATATATAAAGCCTGGTAGGAGCATCCTCTTGGATTGCTGCTGCTGCTGAACCAAATACCCCCTTGACACCTCGCTTCCTCTGGATATAAACCTCTGGCTGTGGCTGCCCACAATCTGCCTGGCTCCTTTGAGAAAGAAACAATGAGCCCAATGCAAGCGGTCAAAGATCTTCACATTGAAAAAGCTATTTTTGGCCCAAGGCCCTTGCTCTGGAAGAGCTGGTTTCAGCTGGGTTCACCCAGAAAGCCCAGTGAGCACTGAAGAGATAAGAGTAATGTTTTTCTCATGTTTTCGTCAAAAAACCAATCCTGAAAATGGCTCTTTCCCTGCAGAGGGATGGAAAAGCAACGTTCAGTGTGTGGTAAATCACTGCCAATATCTGCTGATTTTTTAGGGGAGAAATAACCCCAAAACAATGACAGAACCCACCCCAAATCCCAAAGAACTGGGTGAGGTTCCTGGAAGCCCATGATTAAAACTTCTCCCCATGGCAAACCTGACTGATTCAAGCAAACCCCATGTCCTAAACCCACTCCCCAGGTCCTACCCCTGCTAATCCCCATTGCCCAGCCCTGAGGTGCTGCAGCCACCAAGGAACCCCCCAGAGACATCACCCCATTTCCGATCCTTGGGCACTGGTGAATCCTTGTCCTCAGCACCTCCATTTTGAAGAGCACCCCTCCACACTCCAAACACCAGCATGAATCAGCCTCCTCCATTCATTAGGCCAGCAATTAGCCACAGGCATTGGCTTTCCTATGTTCCAGGGCTGCTGGCTGGGCACTGATGCTCCCCAACAGCATCCCTACCACACACCCCAACAGCCGGTAACCAGGTTGTGTTTTGGGCCATGCTGCTGCCTCCCCCCAAAAAAAACAGGAGCTTTTTGGAGGTGACTCCTCCTCATGGGTATTTTTTGCCCTTGAATCTTTGGGAACAGCCTCCTTCCAGAGGAAAGAGCTAGGGGAATTCTCCCGATCCTTAACTGAAAGAGGCCTTAACGAGGAGAGTTTCTTTTGTCCCTTAATTGAAACAGGTTCTTACTGACAAAACTCCCCATGAATTTTAAGTGGGTTTGAATGGAGGGGGAAATCCACTCAATGAATCGGGTTTTCCTGCTTTGAAATGTGCCATGTGGGTCCCTGAGGCTCTCCAAGTGCCCAAGAGCCTTTCTGGACAAGCAGGGCCTGCATCCCAACTATTTTAAAAGGAAAAGGGGCCAGGGGAAAATAATCTGGTATCAGTTTTTATCCCGTGCTGGATGGCAGCCTGTGCTTGCACTGCAGGTCGCACAAGGACTCCTTCCCAAGGAAACCCTGACTGAAAACCTCTCAACACCACCTTTTGCTGCCTGTGACACTTTGCTTGGCCAGATTTCCCCTGGAGAGATGCTGATCCTGCTGCGAGTGTGAGGGTGATACTGGATCACAGGGAAGCAGAGATTCCCCCCCCCTCAGCCATGGCAGCACTGTATGCCCAATGGGACAAGCCAGCTGCTTTGTTTTCTTGACAGCTTCCCATTACATGGAATTCGAAGTGGGAAGGAGAGCAGATCCATCCTGCCACAGAAGAACTGCCAGCTGCTCTGGGGGGTGCAGCTTTCCCTGCCAAGCACTTAAACCAGCCCCCAAACAGTGCTTTTGCAAAGCAGCATCCCTAAAACCACAGCATGAACCAGCTCATGGAGAGCAACCACCCCCCAATGCCTGCATCCTAGCCCTGCAAGGATGGAGCATTGCACAAGCTGCCCCCTCCTCTCCCAGGGTCTCCTGAGGATCCAGACTGCATCCATCCTGCCTGATGCTTTGCTGAGCCACAGCCAAGCTCTGCTTCCCTGCAGTCTGCCAGGAGCCCAGCGTGCCCATGGGGCCGGGTGCTTGGAGCAGGTATTGAATGAGAAGCCTGATGTGCTGCAGGGACGGCTGCCGGGCTGGCAGGTCCTCTGGGAAAGGGCTGGGAAGCACAGGCGGATGCAGAGGCGGGATGCTCCAGGACCAGCACACTCCAAGGTCATGGCCGGGCCAAGTGGAGGTCAGATCAATGGATGGAGTTGGAATAAATGACACATTTTGGGTGTGCAGGCATTCCTCAGGCCCAAGAGCACATCTGTGTTCTCCTAAAGGTATCTGTTAGGCTAATAAAAGACACGACCTTTGCACGCAGACTTCACCACCCTTCAAAAGTACCAGAGGCTGCAATGCTCACTGATGGTGAAGCCCATGTGTGACCCTGCAAGTGCAGCATCGGGGCTGCTGGCGCCCAAGCTGCCTCTGGCCTCCTCTCTTTCCAGATCCCTGTATGAGGCTGGATGAATCGAGCAGCATGTCCATGGGAAGCCTGTTGCTTCAGTTTACCTGCTCCCAGGCTACAGCATCAGCCCTGCCCTCTCCTCCTCCTCTGCAGAGGTTCCAAGCAAATCAAATGCTTGAGGAACCAACCTAGATGCCCCATTTACACCTCCACCCCAGTGCTTTCAGACAGTGAGAGCTAACAAACCACCATAACTTGTGCTGCTTCACACCTCACCAGCCAGGCAGGCCAGGGGACCACACCATTCCTGACTGCTCTACCTGCAGATATTCCCTGCTCACTCAAGTGGGCTCCATATCCCCACTCAGCCATCTGGCACAGCATCCCCATCCCAGGTACCATGCATAGCTTCCCTCTCTCCCTGTCTTGATCCCACTTCTCCATCATAAATCCATGAGGCCAGCACAGCCAAGGGATGAATCCAGGCTGCTGGAGCACACATAAAATGGCCTGAGCTCTATGTTTATACTTCAGGCATTGACAGCATTTTGCAGCCGTATTTCAGGACTGTGCTGTTGACACTTTCTAACACATCCCTTTTTTCACACTGGAAACATCGCCCCAGGCTCCAAGCCCTGCAGGGCTGTGTAAGGCTGTGAAGAAGCAAACAGTGGTCAGGAAGGGGGATACTCGGAGAGATGCTGACAACTAGCTGAGAAACGTTTGGGTTTTGCCAAGGCCAAGGCATGAGAAGCAGAGCCAAGACAGCAGCATGCTAGCCGGAGCAGCAGGGACACCCAGGGGCTGCCATCCTTCCAGACCATATGCAGAGCCATTGAACAAGATCCACATCTCAATGTGCAGCAGAAGGAGAAGAGAAGGACACCCCTCACTGTACATCCAACCCTCAACATGCCCAGGGACAGAAAGAAAACACTTCCTTGCCTTGCCTCAGTGATGAGATTTCCAAGATACTTTGGGTTCCCTGGGAGAAGTGGGACAACAGGGAGAGAGCCCCTGGGAGAGCCTTGGTCTCTCCAAGACAACCTCCATCTCTATGGCTTTGAACCAAACCAGCAGCAGGGCTGAACTCCAGGCATTAATACCAGTGCAGCTCCTCCTAGGACAGCTCACACTGAGGATCTCTTGACCTTCCCACGTCCTTGCAGGATTTATCTTCCCTCATCTTCCCTGGGCAAGGGCCGCAGCAAGGTCCTGCTGCTTTTGGGAAGGACACGGCCCCAAGGTGCTCCCTCCTCGCCACCACCGGCAGTCACATGTGGGATTTACGGCTCGATATTGATTCGTCTTTGCAGGCTCTGCCATTCCAGTCGGTGGCTTTTGCAGGAAAACAACATGAATCATAAGCTACAGACCGCCCTCTCCCCACGTCCGTGCTGTGTGACTCACCCAGCCCTTCCAGGGGTCCTGCTGCTCCACTGCACCCAGAGGTGGGCACAGAACAGGGGTGCAGGAGCAACCACCTCCCACAGGCAGCTGGGGACGCAGTGCTGAGGTTTTATGAGGTGGTCTCCAAGAAAGCCGCATCACCCTTTCCCTCCATCCAAGTCCTCCTTCCCCTGTCTCAGGCTACAAAGGCACTGGCACACTTGTGATGATGGCACATTGCAAAGTGCACAAAGCAATGCGAGGCCAAAAACACACAAGGAAGTCAAGGGCAGTCATAGACTCACGGAATGGTTTGGGTTGGAAGGGACCTTCAAAGGTCATCTGGTCCAACCCCTTGCAACGAGCAGGACATCGTCACCTAGACCAGGCTGACCAGAACCGCATCCAGCCTGGCCTTGAATGTCTCCAATCCTGAAGTTCTAAAGCATCTTCTAGAGCAGGGCAGGAAACATCAGTGAGATGATGAACCTCAGTCCTCTGTGGCCATGAAGCAACCTCAAGATATGAGCTTAATATCTTGCTTCTCTCTCTGTCCTAACCTCATTCCAGTGGGCTCAACCTCAACAACCAAAACTAAAACCCAGCTCAATAAGGCACATCTACAAGGCAGAATTCCACAAAAGACCATTTGAAGCAATGCTCTGCATGACGCTCATCAGACAGCACAAACAGCCAAGAGAGCAGCTCCATCTCCAGTACCTGAGATGGGACACTCGATGGAACCTTGACCTCCAGCACAGACACTCAGAGATGCCCCCAAAACCAAACCTGGGTACAAAAGCCTGCAAGCGAAGAGGGGCAGACATCACCAGTGATACTCTGCAGCAGGGACACACTCGGCTGTGCCATGCTCCACCATGACATGCTACTGAAAAAACCATTCATCGTTCCCTCTCCATTCCAGCCTAGTTTTGACTTAGAACAGGCATCACCTTTCCTTCTGTTTAAATTACCACTAACAGCGCATTCAGTGTGTCCTGTTCTAGAGTACTGGCAGTGCTGTACAGAAACAAAAGGGGGGAAAAAACCCAAAGCAACCCGCAATAAACAGCCTGTTCGGACGGGATGGGTTTTCCATCCCCACCCAAACACAGCCACAGCAGATCCGCCAGCTTCCCAAAGGCGCAGGAAGTGGGAAAGGGTTTGTGTGTGTGAGCTTTCCTGTCAGTATCTGTGCCCTGTGGCGGCAGCTCCAGGGTGGAAAGGAGGGATCTGGGGGCTGCAGCACCATGGCATGCACCAGGGCTGGGCGAGCTGACCCTCCTGGGTGGCTTGGGGACCAACAGGATGGCAACACGGGAGGTCCTGGCTTCTCCATACCCATGCACAGATGCTCCAGACAAGGCGCAGTGCTGGGAAACACGAGCTTGGCCATCACCTTTGCTGTCCTTACCAAAAAGGAGCTCTGACACGGGTGAAGGGAAGATGCCCAGCCATCCCACCAGTGGGATTTGAGGGTTTTCTCCTGCTCTATAAAGCCCCGCGCCTTTTCTCTATTGTTTAATTTCCTTCTTCCCCACCCACGGCAAGTTCACTGAGAAGCAAGGAACTTATTTCCTATTGAATCCGTCCCCGCTGTTTTATTTGGAAAAGGACGACTTCCTCGGCCGCAGTCTCCATGTGCAGCCGGGAGCAGCGGGCACGGGGCTGTTCACCTCCCAGTCTGCACCAGCACAGCACCGGTACCAAACACTCCCGAGACTGGAGCAACAAAGATGCTGCTTTGCTGCAGGAAGAGCTGCTGCTTCGAGGCTGTTGGTGACAAAAGAGCATTGCAAGGCACTGGCTTCCCAGCCCTGCGAGCACCGGCAGCGGGAAGAACACCGGCCCCACGGTGTGCTGCGGCAGCGGGAAGGGAGAGCCCCGGTGCTGGGAGCGAGGCACCAGCCTCCGTGGGAAGCAAAGCCCATGATCAGTGATGCCCAAAGGTGGCCACGCTGGTGCAGCTTCCACACCAGCGGGCATCACCGGCTGCCCCACGGCAGGCAAAACCCGACCGATCTGGGGCAGTAACAAACACAGCGGTGTCTGAGAGGCCCCGAGCTCACGGGGGCTGGGGAAATGCACGGGGCTCTCCCAGCAGAGGCAAACACGCCGCGCTTCATCAGACCTGACCTCCTCCAGCCCTTTACCGTTCCCCGCTCCCGGCAGCGGGGCCGCTTTAGGCCTCGCACCCCACGCCCCGGGGGCCCGAGCTGCGCCGTGGCCCTGGCGGCTCCGCGCCCGCTGCGCGGCCCCGGCCGGCTCCCCCCGCCGGGCACCGGAGGGCACGGGCCGGGCTCTGGGGTGAGGCGGGTGGTGGGAGCCGGCCCCGCTCCCCGCCCCAGCCCCAGCCCCAGCCCGGCGGCGGTGCAAGGCCCGGCGGGTCCCGGCCCGCGCTGCCTCCCGGCCGCCCTTTGTCTGCGCTGCGGCCGCGCTCGGCCCGTACCTGCCTGCCCGGCCGGGCCCGCTCCGCTCCCCCGGCCGCAGCCGCCGTCCGCTCCGCTCCGCTCGGGCTCCGCCGGGCCCGGCCCCGCTGAGCGCGTCCCGCCCCGGCCAGGCACCGCCCCCCGCCCGGCCCGGCCCGGCCCGGCCCCCGGCAGGCCCAGGCCCGGCAGCGGCGCTGGGCTCGGTGCCCGGCCCAAGGCAGGGCGGGCGGTGCGGGCTGCGGCCCCGCACACAGCGGGGCGGGCCCCGGGACTGCCCAGCGCCGCTGCCGCCTGCTCAGCCGCGGTGAGAGCCGGGGCCGGGCACGGGGGCTGTGCAGTAACCCCCGACGGGAGCGCTCCTTTGATGCCCCGGGCATGGGGCGTGTACAGGGATGCCCCCGCGGTGCTCACAACAGGCCCTGCTCTCACGGCTCTCCGCTGGGGCGAGCACCAGGAGGTGTCCTTAAGGGTAAAGGGCAGGCGGTGTTAGGCTGATGCCTCCTAAGAATCCTTTTATCTTTGTCTCAGTGCACCCTTCGTGTCAGGTTTTGAAGCCTGAGGTTGTCCCCATCCTCCTCCCCATGCGCAGAACCCGGGTGTGATTTCAGAGCATCAGTACATCACATCATTTCGCCCCTTCCACCTCAAGACAAGCTCAAGGTGCGCACCTGAGTCGTGGCTGGCAGCCCCACAACCTGCACGAACACACATAGAATTCCCTTCATTCCTCAGCAAGGGGAAAAACGAGCTTAACGTGGCTCAGCTCTCCTGCCCCTGCTCTCCCCAGGGAGGCTGCCAGGGGCTCTGCCGGCATGTGGAGACACGATCTGGTCCAGGGGAAGGGACCCCATCACCAGCAAGAGCTAGCCAGGTCTGCCTCACCACCTGCATGAGGAGGGGTGCAGTACATGAAGAAGATCCCATCAGGTTTCATGTCCAGCCCATGGGGATGGGATATAGCAGAATGTCTGCCGGGTTTGGTTTTGGTGGCACGCTCTGGGACAGCTTCCGACTTCACAGGAGCCGAGGAAGCAATTTCAATCAAATGAAACAGGCAGATAAACAAACAAAAAGCAAAGAAGAAAGGAAGTCGTAGGGAAGGAGACACAAAGAGTCGTAGACAATTATGGCTGCGCATTTTCTGACGTGCTCTGAAGCATTCATTGAAGTCGAAGACTTCTTATCCTTAAACATCTCACTTCCCCACAAGCCTTTTCTCTGAAGATCTCAGAATATCTTTGCTTATGCCAAAGTTACTTGAAAGCTCAGAAAACAAAAAGGGACAAACAGGAAGCTTTTCGGCTGCAAACTGCTGTAAAAGGTATTAAAGGGATTTCTTCTTCAGCCTTGAATGATTTGCAGACTCAGCCTGAAAATGTATCTGTGGTGGGAAGAGCTTTCTGAGGCCACGCTAACCTCTCTCAGAGCTCTAGCACAGGAGGTTCATGCACGAATCATCAAGCAAAAAGCCAGCAATGAGTAATTCAAAGGCACGCACCAGACTCCAAGGACAATCTGCAGAATCCACAATCTCCAGCTGTAAACTTTTCCACTGAAGAGTTACTTCCGAGGAAAAGGAATTTGATGAATTCCTGGCTTGGCTTTTGCTAATACATACTTTATTTTCTTACCAAGAATGAACAGAAGGCTGCTCAGGAAGGCATTGCTGTTTATTAATACCAGCTCTGCAGTTTACGTGAGTATCAGGTAGCAGGGCTTTCTTCCTTGCCTATCTTCTGTTTGCAAACACAAAGGAAACCAGTTCCCTTCCTGCATGCCTCAGCTTCCAGGCTCTTCTTCAGCACATCTGTCCGAAAGAAGTTTAGCGGCTTTCCTCCGCATTGTCTCCAATTTATTAATCAACACTTTCAGCTCCCTACTGAGTTACAGCCAAATTATGGTCCCCTTGAAGTCCATGGCAGCACTTCCACTGGCTTCATTAGGACCAGAAACCGGCTCTTGAAGTCCCTGCCAATTCCTTAAGTGCTTTAACTTCAGCGTTGGAGATTTCTTTTTTAATCTCCTTATGCCTGTTTCTGACACATCATTTTACACGTGTGCATGCACAAACTGCCCTTCGGAACTAAAAATGGCCTTAAAAGCCAATGGAAAAGCTTTCCTTCTTTTTTTTTTACCTGTGAATGGCTGCATTTGGGGCCCCAATTTCTTTTTGCCAGGGCTACTACAGGAAAGATGCCATTTCCAGCGGCCCAGAGCTGTTTGAGAGCCAGGACCACAGACCCTGCTCTGTATGAAATAGACAGCAAGGGTTCAGCCTGTTGGGGAGAGTTTTGACCTCTTCTAGCTCCAATCTCTGTTTCAAGGCCACCAGTAAGCCCACTGGTCTGGTGGTTCATGGGAACAAGACCCAGGCATGGAAACAGAGCCAAAACTCCTGTTGTGGGAAGCCCGGAGCAGGGACCTTTGTAGGTCAGGCCGGTTGCCTCCCACTGACCCCTCACCAGGACCAGTTCAGGACAGGGCCAAAGCCTGGGCAGGAGAAGAGGTCAGGAGCAGCATTCCTGTTTGCCTTGCTTCTGCAGCTCCCTTTCTGTTTAGTCACTGGCTGAGTTATGAAATCCGCTTGCAGCGTCACTGTGTCTGTGGGTTTCCCATGGGCTGGAGAGGCTATTACCAAGGAGCAGCTGGAATGTTAATTATCCATTAAGGAAATAAATCTGGGGGATTTCTCAAAGCAAATACACATCATCTCTGGCACTGACCCCACCGTGGCCTGAGCATCCTTCCCATCCAGGACTGAGGATGCAATCCTTGCAGCCCCTGCAGAGTGCCTCCCTTCTTGCTCATCCCAGCCACAGAAGGTGCTCAATGCTGTCTGCAGCAGCTAGGACAGCCTGGCTGGCGCTGGCACTGGACCTCTAGGCACATTCTGCAGGCAGACACACAAGGACTGGTGCAAGGCAAAGTAAGAGGAAAGAACTTGTCCTGAATACTGCAGAAAGCCCCATCCTGCACAGAGCCTGGAGGGACTGGGAGCAGCCTGCCTCCCAGCTGCTCTGGGGCTGTGGACAGCATTGGATTTCGAATGTTGGGTTGTTTCTATTTAGAAGCTCATCTGGTTATTTCAGCCTGTTACCCTATAAGTGGACGCTTGCCTGTTTCCTTGCCTCTGGCTCCCATCTGTTCCTGGGGAACATCTGAGGCCGGTGCAAGGCAAAGGTTCCTTGCAGCCTGCCCTGCACACGTGGCTCCTTGGGGAGAGGAGGAGTCCAGGCTGCCTGCACACCCTTCACCGTCCGCAAACTCCTTACCAGATGGGTCACCCACAGCCACACACATGGCCTGATGCAGGGTGACCTCTGCAGCACTTGCCTGCTGCTAACTCCTTCCTTCCCCTCTCTTCAAATCAGGCCACGGGCTGTGTCACTGGAGCCTCCGGCTGGAATTACAGCGCTCCTGCCAATGTATATTTTAAAAGCCTCTCCTTCAATATTTAAACAGGAAGATCCCTGTCTGCTAATGAAGAGAGGGGCAGGTGAAGGTGGCCCATGGGGTCAAGCCAGGCGTTACGATGGGCACAGAGAGCTTTCCTGGGGAAGAAGCCCAGCACATGGGGAGCAGGGAGCTCTTCTCCCCTGGTGGCAGCTGAGAGGTTTGCATCCTGCAGAGACCTGGGATGCCTGGCCAGAGAAAGGAAAAGGTACCCCAGAAGACATCAGCCTTGTTCACACAGGGATGCCCCCCTACAAACACGCAGCACCCAAGAGCTGTGGAGCTGCTGGGTGTGCGAAGAGGGTCAGAAGATTCCCCCAGGGCAGCAGCAAATGCAGTCAGTCAAGCAGAGGTGCTGCAGGTGTTTGCCGGCTTTTGGACAGTGCAGCCTTGCTATGGGGCCATTATAAGGAGCCTCCCCCGTACATCGGCCGGACCAGCCCTGATGGCAGCTCCTGGGTGCAGATCAGGACCTGTCGGCTTTCCTCACCCATGGGTGTCACTCACAGCCCAGACCCACGTGGCACGGAGCTCACTGTGCGCAGGGGTGAGGCATCTGAGGCAGGGCAGCACCAGGGCTAGGAGGTGGATGTGAAGTCAAGCGCTGTGAGGTCTGGTTCAATCTACCCTTTTCCAAAGGTCTTTGATGTTTCCCTTCCTTACTCTTCTGGATGCTTTTAAAATTACTTGGAAACAGAAAACATTCTCTTGCTGGACATCCTGAATGTAGAACTTTACACATTTATATTGTTTGCTGCAGAGCCCACGGGGAAGGACCCGGATTGGAATCTCTCCCATTTGTTCCTTAACAGAAAATACTCCAGACTTCTGTGTATTAAGACCACCACATACATCCCCTTAGGGAGAAAACGCTGTCAGGGCTCCTGCCTGAGTGCAGGGCAGGGACAAGTGGCTGCCTGGAACCCTGACATCAGAGGGGGGATTGGGAAAGGCTTGTGCCGCAGCCCGGCCCCAGCTGAGCCCGGTCAGTGCGGACTGCGGCAGCATGCGGGCACTGAACCGGTTTTCATCGTTGTTTTTAAACCGGTTCAGGCCTGCATTTCCCAAGCATTCCCAGCACGGCTCTGTCAGCACCACACGCACCGCCGCCATCTTTGGGAGGGACGCGGAGAAGGGAGGATGGCGCCATCTTGGGAAGGGACATCGGGACGTGCCATCTTGAGAAGGGGCCCTTCGGGAGGCGGCCGCACCGTCCTGGGGAGGACAACCGGACCGGTCTGCCCTCGGTAGCGGTTTCACGGGGCCGGCGAGGCCGGGAGCGGGGCAAAGCCCTGCCCGTGCCATTGGGAAACGCCTCTCCCCAGCGCCATCTTCCCGTCATCACTTCCGGGTGAGCAGCGGTGACTTCCGTCCCCTGAGAGCCCCACTTCCTTTGCAGCGGCGGCCACCGGAGCAGACGCGCAGGTGAGCGAGGGGCCGGGCGCATCCGCCTCCATCCGCCTCCATCCGCCGCCATTCGCCTCCATCCGCCTCCATCCGCCTCCATTCGCCTCCATCAGCCGCCATCCGCCCGCTCCCCGGGGCTCCGCGGGAGCGCACCCGAAGGAGCGGGCCGCTAGGCCGCGGGCGAGCCGGGGGCTGGCGCAGCTGCGCTCCGGGCTCCGGCGCACGGTGAAGGGCTGCTGGGCCTGGTGCCGCGGAGGAGCGGGAGGCCTGGGCACGGGGCACGGCCGCGGGCTGTGCTCGGTGGGGGCAGCGGGAGGCGGCCGGGGCTGTCCCCGCTGCGGGCTCGGGTGCCTTGCACCGAGGTCAGTGCTGGCTTGGCAGCGCCCGCGGCTCAGCGTCCTGCACAGGCGTGTTGTGCGCTGGGGTTCATGGCTGGAATGTCCATGGAGCCCTCTCGGAGTGCCTTGGTTTAACAGTCGGTGCTCAGCGCAGACTGCTGTGCGGAGAGGAGCATCGGGCTAAGGCCTGTGGGTGAAAGGAGGTCGTGCTTGGATGAAGTTTCCTAATGAAGTCATTGGGCTTTCCTCGTGTGCAAGGCGCTGGTTTTAGCTGGTAGTTGGCAGGAGAGGGCAATAGGGAACCATTTTCCTGTGCTCGGGAGCAGATACTCGGCTCCTGAGCCACCTAGCCAAGCTCTGCTGAGTGCCGTGTCTTCTGTAGCTGGGTTTGGGCTTCAGAGCAAAGACGTACCTGCGTTAGTCTCAGGGATGTGGTCAGGACACCAATAACACAGAAGAACCCACGCTAGTGTTTGAGAGGTCTGTAGAGCTTTGTGACAGTACCCAGGTCTTTAATTGCTTGGTTAGTTGTTTCCATAAAGTCATAAATAAGCAAGGGGGAGCTCTCAGCACTGCTGGTTATCAGCGAGAGGGTCTCCCTCGTGCTCTGGGGACATCAGCTGCATAAAGCACAGCCTGGGTACCTGCTGCTCTGAAGTGCAGCTGGAGAGACTCAGCTAAACAGCTGTGGGTGGTGACCTGTCTGGCAGCAGACAGCAGAGCTGAGAACCTTGGTTTTTATAAGTCCACTTGTATTGTTACCTGTGTTTTGCCAATAGTATCTTGCTCGGCAAAGGGTTGCAGTAGCAGGGAATTCAGTAAAATCCTGTAGGAGGATGCCGAGAAATGCACCATGGCTCATACATCTCTTCTGTTGTTGTTCAGAAATGGCACCTCGTAAGGGCAAGGAGAAGAAGGAAGAACAGGTCATCAGCTTGGGACCTCAGGTTGCTGAAGGAGAAAACGTGTTCGGTGTCTGCCATATCTTTGCTTCCTTCAATGACACTTTTGTCCATGTGACTGACCTCTCTGGCAAGTGAGTATTGACCACCCATGGCCTTGCTGCAGAGCCTGGCTCCTTCAGTTTTGAACACAGAAATGAGATTTGGGTTGAGGTTTCACCAAAGCCCTCGAGCTTTCTTCTCATCTTCACCTTTGCCTTCTGTAGGGAAACCATCTGCCGGGTGACTGGCGGCATGAAGGTGAAGGCAGACAGAGATGAGTCTTCTCCCTACGCGGCTATGCTGGCAGCCCAGGATGTTGCCCAGAGGTGCAAGGAGCTGGGCATCACTGCCCTGCACATCAAGCTGCGTGCTACCGGTGGAAATAGGTGTGTTGGCTGGGCCTGGCTGTCCCAAAGGATGTGGCATGGTCTTAGAACCAAAACCACACCTTTCTTTGTGCTGCCTCAGTTGGTAACGTGACTGCAGTCTGTGAACTTGACTTCAGACTTGACTCGAAGGGTGCTTGTTGCTTTGTGTGGTGACTGGCTGATGTCACCCCTTCTGAATGGCTTCTCCAGCTGACTGGCACAGGGGTGTGCTCTTATTTATCTGGTAGTGGATAGGGAGGTGTTTGGAGATGTGTTACCTTGTGCCTGCCTAGTGGTTGGTTCTGAGTGATTTAGGTCTGAGGACCTGGATGTTTTGGGATGGGGAAGCTGATTTTAACACCATCAGCTGTTTGTGAACTGCATCCAACATCAGGGTCATTTAAGGGATTATTGGATTATTGGTTCTGATTCTGTCCTGCAGGACCAAGACTCCCGGACCTGGTGCCCAGTCAGCCCTGAGAGCTCTGGCCCGATCTGGAATGAAGATCGGCCGCATTGGTGAGTGGTGGAGGAAGCAGTACCTAGATGTGTCCATTATGGTACATCAGTGCAGAGCCTTGCTACTTCAAAAAACACCAATCCAGTTTTGGGGGATTATTTAGTGAAAGGAGCTTTACAGGCACATGTGCTGCTCGGTTTGATGATTTAACTTTGGGATGTTCTTGGCCTCTCTCAGATGGCGCTGAAGGTGTGATTTAATTTAAACAGATACTTAAGGGTATGATTCACCAGGAGATGGCGTGAGCAGGCTTCAGAAACAAGCTTCTGTCGCAGGATAAAGCCCAGCTGCGCAGCAGGGTGCTCATGGGCCTCTGCTGGAGCAGTGCTTGTGCCAGAGCTGTTCAATCGCCTGGAAATACTGTGCTGGTCAGAGTATTCAATACTCTTAGTCAGTCCTAGTGGAGTTCCAGCTGTTCAGGGCAAGTCCCAGTTTGCTTTGGGTAGTTGTGGGAAGCAGTGGTATTGACTGCTCCAAAAGTTACATCAAGCACCCTCTGTTTCTTTGGAAGTGCTGTGGCTGTTCAGTTTTAAGTGGGATGGGAGAGGGGGATTTTTGCTTCTGCAGTGTTAAAAGCCCTTGATGAGCTCAGAGGTAGCTTTTTGCCTGTGTTCATTCAGCCTGTGCATGGCCTCTGTACCCACAGGGTGTAGCTGCGGGGTGTCATGGTTTAAGCCCAGATGGTAACTAAGTACCACACAACTGCTCACTTGCTTCCACCTTGGGTAGGATGGGGAGAACCAAAAGGCAAAACCCATGGGTTGGGATGAGAACAGTTTAGTAATCAAAATTAAGTAAAATAACCCAGCTGTAACCAGGTCACAGGGTTTGGGTGGCTCTGCTGTGCCCAGTTGGTTTCTTGGGGTACCTCTGGAAGGTACCAATGTGGTTCTTTGTTTCTTCTCCCTGCAGAGGATGTCACCCCCATCCCCTCTGACAGCACTCGCAGGAAGGGTGGTCGCCGTGGACGTCGTCTGTGAGCAGTGCTGCACCTTTGCTGATTAAAACTCCCTTTTAAACTTCTTCTCCACTGTTTGTTTCTTACTGAGGCATACTCAGAAGTTGAGTAGCTTCAGTTTAATTACATGCACGAATGGCTTGTGCCCTTGGGGCTGGGCTGGTTTGGCTGGGGGTGGTTAGGGCTGCTGAGGAGGTGCTCTTGATCATACATGGAAAACTTCTAAAAGCACTGGGCTGCCTTGGCTGCTCTGTTTGTGCTTTTATACCTCCAGGGGTGTTTTAAGAACTTGACTCCTTACTTCTTAGGCACTGCTGTTTGCTTCCATGGAATGTGCTGCCATCCCCTGGAACAAGTGCCCAGATCCACCTTGCCAATGTTCTAGCTCTCTAGGCTTTGAAACCGCTCCTGTTCCTGTCCCTTCCTCAGATGTGGCAAAATCTTAGACCAAGATTCACAGGCATACAATACCTGAGAGCTGCAGCGTGAGATTGGTGCATTCTGTGTGCCTGTGGGTAAAATAGCTGTGGCTTCTGCAGCTCGAGGGAGAGATGACACTGTCATTGCAAGAGTCATTTGCACCTCTTGTGTAATAGCAAGGTCAGCCCTTGCACAGAGCAGCAGTTGTGTGGTCCTGAATCCCAGTCTCCTCACAGTGCAGTGTGCTGTAGGTCAGGTTTGTGTCAAGGCAGCTACAGCTTGTCCAGCTTTGCCTCCTCCATTGTGGTTGTGGGCTCTTGGCAATGAGTGAGCTCATGTGGAGCTGGAGAAATGTTTGTGCAGGAATACTTGTGGTCAGGTTTAAGTGATGGTTATTTATCAGAATTGGTTGAAAAACTTCAGGATTCTTAGCAGTTACATGGCAAATAGGAACAGTTTATACATGATGTGTGCTCTGTGAAGTGAAGCTGGCAGACAGTGTTCTGATGTCCTGGGCTCTTGGACAAAGTATCCCCTCAGATCTTCCCTGTGAGGGTGCTGAGGCACTGGCACAGGGTGCCCAGAGAAGCTGTGACTGCCCCATCCCTGGCAGTGCTCAAGGCCAGGTTGGACACGGGCTTGGAGCAACCTGCTCCAGTCGAAGGGGTCCCTGCCCTTGGCAGGGGTTGGGATTGGATGAGCTTTAAGGTCCCTTCCAACTCAAACTGTTCTATGATCCCAAGGCTTGAGGACCTCATCACTTTCATATGGGCTCCTTCCCATACCTTTGCATCTCCACATGCTTTAGAGAGGATTCTTTTGCCTGCCTGCTCCTCCTGAGGCTCCCTCCCGTCACGGGAAGGGTGCTGTGGCTGATGGTGCCAGAGGTGCTCTGCTCTCAAAGCAGTCTGTTCTGGTGCAGTTACTCAGCCTGGGTTGGATCCAGGCTCTGTTGCTCCTGTCAGGCTTGGTCTTCACTTGCTGAGCCCCAGCTCTGGCACAGTGGAGGGGGATGAGTTCCACAGCAGAGGAAAGCGGGCTGTCTGATCTGAAGCCATGGTGTGCCTCGGTCTTCACAGGGAGAACTACTTGGATGCTTGTGGTTTCGAGGTGAGTCATGATCTCTTGGAGGTGTCCTTGCTGTGGAGAAGAAAGCTGGGCTTGTGAGCAAGCAAGCTGACTGCTGCTGGGGTTCCTGCAAACTCTTGCTTAATGCATGACTTCCCTTTTCTGTGGAAAAAAAATCTCTGCCTGGCCAGGTGCTCCTAAGCCAGCATTTCCCTTGGCACAGCCACAGTGTTTTATTTGTAGTTTTAGATGTGGCCATGGAAAACTTGAGAGGAAACTTCCCTCACTGTCCTAAAAGTGCACTGTTTCCCATTCAAATTGCTCTTTTCCTGTACTTAGTGTTCCTTGAGCTCTGTGTGGAGAAGGTGCTGAAAACACGAAGGAGAGAGCTGAGAGCAGGGCAGGGGAGCAGGATGCTGGTGCTCCTAACACCTCTAGGCTGTAGTGTTATATACACTCTTACAGTGAAACCTGCTGCTGTTCTGGTGTGTGTTACTGTGCCCCTGGTGACAGTCACGTGGCTGCTTCACAGGGTACCTTAGGGAAAGCTCTACAGGAATGTAACATCCATGCAGGAGGTTAACAGACCCTGCTTGCCTCTGGGTGTCGTTTGAGGTGGCTCCTGCTCAGCTCCGTCTCCTGCTGCCCGCAATGCACAGCACAGCCACGCCAGGGTTTGTCCAGGCTGTTTTCAGGGATGGCCATGGAAATGGGAAGGTGTCTGCTCAGTGGGGCAAGAAGTGGCTTTTCCTCTGGCTGGTGCATTCCCACCACGTCACAGGGTCAGGCTGACCGCAGATGGCACCCAGTGGTGGTGAGCCTTGCGGTGGCACTGCCTCTGCACAGGAGGTTGTTAAAGAACCAGATGGGACCTTTGGGTCTAATGGGAGGCAGGAGGAGCCCAGACCTCCCCCTTGCTTGGTACATCCTGCCCTGGGGAGGTTCTGGGGCTCACACAGGAGCTTTGCTCAGTACAGGCAGGTGCATTTGCTTTCCTGTCCTTTACCCTTCGGAGGCAGGAGCTCTGCTGTCCAGGCCAAGCTGCTGTGAGCCCAGCCCATGCTGTGTACCCTCACCATGCCATGGGCAGGGGTTTCCCTGGGCTCACTTCACCAGTAATGGCAAACCCAGCTTTTATTTCTCAGCCAGCCTGACATCTGCAACAGCTTCCTGCATCCGTGTGAAACCCCTGGGAGAGCGGGTGAATGAGGAATTGAAACCAGAGAGCCCAGCGCAGAGCTGGCTGCAGGATGGGTCCTGGGGCTGTCTGGAGGGAAAGGCTCTACTGGCTGAGCATGTGGACGGGTTTCATGGCTCATGTTGATCCCTGCCCTTTCCCACCTGGAAGTCATGTGTGATTTGGTGAGGAGCTGCATCCCATGGCAGGCACAGGGCTGTTTGGGATGCAGCATGTCCCAGCCCCATAAACCCCTGGAGACTGACCTGTGGCTCAGCCATTTGGCTTGGGTCTGCCCAGGGGCTGATCCTGTGCTGCTGAGCACTACCTCAGGGGCAGTGGGAGCGTCCTCACCAGCCCAAGCAGGGTCTATGGGCTGGGAGCTGCAGGAGGGAGGCTTGGCTGGTTACAAACAGCTTCTGGGGTTGCTTCTGCTCCCCTGCCTGGGACAATTGCTCTGCTGGCTCTGGTTGAGGTCCGTGGGGAATGAGCAGGTCTGAGCTGAGCCCTGAGCCTGCTCATTGCTCCAGATGGCTGCTTCTCACCCCAAAATCAGCCGGTTCCCAGCCTCCTCTCTTGGTGCTTGTCAGGTTTTACATGGGCAACACAGGATGTGCACAGAGATGGAGCCTCGGAGGTGATGGATGGGTGGTGAGGAGCCTGTTCTGGTGCGGGTGTCAGCCGCAGGCTGTAGAATGGGGTAAAGCAGCCTGGAAGCTGCTCTGTAAAAACATCTGTGCTTTCCCAGGAAAACCCATTTACTGGCTCAGACACCACTTTAGATGCCATGGCCGGTGCAGAGAGGTTGAGGGGAAGCACTGATGAAGTCAGTGCAGGTGTCTGTGCTCATGCTCATGGGCTCGGGGGGCTCAGCCAGTTCATTGCCTGTGTCTGTGGTTTCAGAGTCAGGCCCTGCTCCATGAAATCGCTGCGGGGTTTCGCTCCCCACGTTCCTGTTCAGGCTTTCCTTGGTTCCCCTTAGAGCTGAGGCTGGTCACGGAATGAGTCTGGAGCATGGGGGGCTTATGGGGAACTGGGCTGAGGCTGTGAGGGAAACCCCATTCCCCCAGGTCCCCAGTGACCAGCATGGGCTGCGAGCGAGGGGAGAGACAAAAGATCACGGAAAGGGGTTAGGGGAGTTTGTTCCTCTTCATTAACACCTGGGGATGGTTTCTGGGTGCAGCAGCACTTCACAAGCAGCACAGCAGTGATTTGTCTTCAAAACAGCCTTGGCAGAGGAATGCAGGTAGGGGCAGGAGCTGGGTATGAAGTGGCCTGGGGTCAGGCTGAGGAATGCCCTTGGGCAGGGGTCTGTGCACCCCTGGGAGCCCCAGTGCTTTCCTGATGGGTTGCATGGGAATGGGACCAAGCACCAAAGTCCTTCCCCTGTGTGGAGGCTGTGATCTCCCTCCTGGGAAGCTGGAGCATCACCCACCAGCGCCTGCTGGGGTACCCTGCTTCACTCCTTGGCAATGCTTTTCATACAATCCCAGCCTGGTGTGGGTCGGAAGAGACCTTAAAGCTCACCCAGTTCTAAGCCCTGCCACGTGCAGGGACACCTTGCACTAGAGCAGCTTGCTTTTAGGTTTCTCCTTAAGCCCGCTCTCCCAGCACCCTGCTGGGCTGGCTGTGCCAACCCGATGGATGGATCCAGGACTGATCGGGAGGAGGGATGGAGCTGCTGAAGAAACCCACCCGTGTCCTCAGCCTGTCCCAGCCCTGGGGCCGTGGGGAGGTTTGCAGGTAACCAGCGACATCTGGGCCATTGCTTTTGGTTTCACTTCTCCTGAGCCCTGGCCATGGTTGTGGTGGGCACGGGTGCCTGGAAAGGCCAAGCCCTATGGCTCAGCGCTGGCACGGGGGATGTGTCAGCCCCAGGGTGCCCTGGGTCCTGTATAACATCACCTACAGTCAGCATTATGGGGTGGAATGGCTGCTCTTGCACATACAGCACTAAAGGGGCTGTGGGGTGGGCTATGGGCCCATTCCCACTGATGCTTTGGGGTCACGTACCCTGAGGGGCTGCTTCTCCTCCCTTGGGTTTGGGGGTTCAACCCCTGAAGCCATTGCAGATAGGGCAAGGGGGGTGCTGTGAAGAGGGGGCTGGGAAACACTTGATGGTCCTTTAATCATCACCCCTGCAGCCTGAGGGGTGCTGGCCAAGGGCCCCTGCCCCGAGAGGGCACAAAGTGACCCCATGGAGGGTCCTGCTCAGCCTCTGGTATTGCACTCAGCATCCCACTTCCTTCATCATGCATTGCTTTCCACCTCCCCATCCCACCTCCTGCCCACACCCAGGGGTCTCAGAGCCCCCCAGACCCATGGCACTGGTTGTCACCAGGCTGGACATCATGATCCACCAGTGGCAATGAGGTGGGAAGCGGCGCCCCACGGAGTGACTGTGATGCTCACAGCCGCATCCAGCATCATTTGTGGACCGGGGACCTGCCGGGCTGAGGTCTGCCTGGCAACAAGTGATGCACGTCCCGGCAGCCAATGGGGATTTTTTCTGCCCCCCGGGGGTGTGGGGCAGGGTGAGGACCGGGGTATTTCCCGCAGCAGAGCTCGGGGTGCTCACTGCCCATCGGGGTGCTCGGAGCAGCCATGGCCGAAGAGCAGCGGGACCTCATCTCCAACCCCGGCAGCAGCATGCTCAATGTCAGGGGCACCCAAAGGTGCTGTGCTGGGGGCACAGGGATGGGGGGTTGGGGAGATGGGGGTCATGGGGAGGGCAGAGTGGTGGGGTTGTGGGGCAGAGGGGGTGTTGCGTGGCTGTGGGGTGGACCATGCAGTGGACCCGGGAGTTGGGCCAGGAGGGCACATAGAGACTGTGGGGCAGAAAGTTGGGGTCATGCTGTGGCTATGGGGCACTGTGGAAGCAAGGGGGCCGTGGAGTGGCTATAGGGTGGAAGGAGCTGGAGCATGGCTGTGGGGAGGGCAGGGGCATAGGGTGGCTATGGGGTAGAGGGGGGTCATTGTATCTCTGATGGGGACATGGCATTGCTATGGGGCGGACAGGGGAGCAGCACGGCTATGGGGTGGACAGGGACACAGCGCAGACCCAGACCCCAACCAACTCTGTGGGGCCACCTCCCTGTCCCAGCCACCCCCATGTCCCAACCAGCCCCTTCTCCCACACCCCGGGACACGCCCAAAACTTCCAACCAATCAGAAGCCCGGAAGCTCTGAGATTATCAGTCCCCAGGCAGACATGGGAGCGGCGAGTCGCGCTCCGGACATTGCCTGCGGCAGCCGCGCAGCACCAGTGGGTACCCGCAGCTCAGGGGGTACCAGCGGCTCCCTGCGGCCCTGCTGCACCCCATCCATGCCCGTTCACCCGGGGCACGGCTGGCAGCGGGGCGAGCGGCTGCATGGTGCTGGCTTTGCCTTCCCTTGGCACGGGGCGCGATGGCAGCAGAGACACCTTCAAGTGTTAACACTGAGGTGCATTCCGTCCTGACCCCCTGGCAGCAGGAAGGCTTCAGGGGCTCCATCATCGCAGAAGGCGATGCCCAGAGCGATGCCGTGCCCCCACCTCCCCCGTGCCCCTCCGCTGCCTCCTCCCGCTCAGCCCGCGCTGGTTTTCGGTTCCCCAGTGTGGAGGAGGGACCTTCACGCTGAGATTTCACTTCTGCACATCGCGACTGGGGGCAGTTTGTGCTTGTCTGGTGGCAAAGCCCCTGGGAGGTGATGGTGATGATGGTGATGCTGAGGTGTGAGCACATCTGCTGCTGGGGCTGGTGCTCCCCATGCCATGGTAGGGAGTAGGAAATGGATCATCTTTAAGGTCCCGCCTGTGACTCCCTGTGCTGCAGGTCTGTGCTGGGCAGCAGAGCCGCGCTCTCCACGCTCTCCATCCTGGTGGCCCTCCTGATCGCCGGCCAGGCCGTCACCGTCTACTTCGTGTACCAGCAGAGCGGGCAGATCAGCAAACTGAGCAAGACCTCGCAGACCCTGCAGCTGGAGGCGCTGCAGAGGAAGCTGCCGGCCAGTCCGTAACCCCCCAGCACCGCGGTGCTGGTGATGGAGGGTGGCTGGGAGAGGGGACCACCGGCCCCGGCGCCCCTCACACTGCTCCTCCCTCGGCAGGTGCCAAGCCCGTGAACAAGATGAACATGGCCATGGTGAACAGCCCCATGATCATGAGGGTCCGGCCCCTGGTCCCCTCTGCAGGCAGCACGGTAAGAGATGCTGAGCGCTGCGCGGCTGCTGCCCGCTGCCCTCGGGGATCAGTGCTTGTGCTCACGCTGCCCCTTTGTCTTTTCCCTTGAGGCCATGGCCCCGGCCAGCAACAGAACCGAGGACCAAGTCAAGCACCTGCTGCAGGTGAGGTCCCCTGTGCCCCTACCAACCCCATAGCTGCCCCCTCTGCTGCAGGAGGCGATGGGACCCTCTGCTTCCAGCTCACTGTGTCTGGGGATCCGTTGGGATGCTCTGAGCTGGTGGGAGCTCCTGGCCTCCTGCAGTGCCCATGTGGCCGATATAAGCTGAGCTGCAGCCCTCACACCTCGTTTCTCTTTGCTCTGTCTCACTGCAGCAAGCAGACCCCAGGAAGATGTTCCCGGAGCTGAAGGACAACCTGATGGACAACCTGAAGCGCCTGAAGAGCACCATGGCTTACGAGGACTGGCAGGTCAGTGCTTGTTGCTGTACTATTCATCCCCTTTGAGGAGCGCCCTGCTTTGTGCAGGGACTGGGGTGTCCCCACCAGTCCTGCTTGAACCAGGTCAGGGTCACTTTCACCCCAAGGATGGTGCTGATGCTCCTGATCTTCCTTGGTCCAAGCTGCAGCCTGGGGCACAGCTCTCACCCTGTGATGGTTCATGTGCTGCTCCTCCCCTCCTTGCAGTCCTTCGAGTCCTGGATGCACAAGTGGCTGCTGTTTGAAATGGCCAAGAACCCCAAGCCAAAGGAGGAGCATAAGGAGATCCCAGCAAAGAAAGGTACCAGGGATGGGGGCTGCTGAGCTGGGAAGGGTTGGGACGGGCCCTTTGGGAACAACCACCCCCTGTAGGTGCCATTATGGGGCTTTCCAAAAGCAACCAAGCCCTCATCCCTTGGCCAGTCATGGAGCTCTTCATTCCATGGGAGCCTCCGGCTGGTGGTGCTTGGGATATCACGGGGCTGCTGCTTGTAGGGCTTTTGCGATGAGTGAATGTCTGAGAAGCTGCAGCACTTCCCCACATCCTCAGTCCTTGGCTCGCTGTGATGGGGCTTCCCATCACCTTCCAGACTGGCTTTAACTGCTCTGGATGAGGAGCTCCTGCAGACCCCTGGCAGCAGAAGGGGGGGGGGGTGCTCACAGCATCTCCCCTTTGTTCTTGTTGCCCTTAGTGCTAACTAAGTGCCAGGCAGAGGCCAGTTCTAGGGGTGTGCATCCGGGCCGGTTCCAGCCGCAGTGCGATGAGAACGGGGACTTCCTGCCCAAGCAGTGCAATGCCTCCACCGGCTACTGCTGGTGCTCCTACAAAAACGGCACCAGGATTGAGGGCACTGCCACCCGGGGAGCGCTGAACTGCGAGGGTAGGTGGCCAGGGAGGGGAAGGAGAGCAAGGAGCAGCCTGCGTGGATGCTGCTCCTTGTTTTAGTTTGGATAGGGAGAGCTGACGGCAGAGTGCTCAAGCTGCAGGGAGCATCCCTCACTGGCGCCAGCACCTTAAGGCTGAAGGGGTCCCTAAACCCAGCCCTCACCTTTGGGTAGCTGCAGCTCAAGTGTGGGGTCGAGGTCTTCCATCAGCCCCCCCATTAACCTGCAGCTCCTGGTGTGGGTGCAGGCTCTGCCCCACTGCCCTCAGAGGGTCCAGCACCCACATCCTGGCCTCTCTCTGCAGTTGGTGCCACCGCTGCTGCTCGCACCAGCCCGGAGCAGGAGGAGATGTTCTCCGGGGTGGACATGCTCAGGCTGGGAGCAGAGAAAGGTGAGTCCTGGGATGGGGAAAGCCACGGGCGCTGCTGCAGAGGGTGCAGGGGGCTATGGCAGGTCCATGTCCACCCCCAAGAGCACCAAAGCAGTGCTGGGGAGGTTGTGATGGAGACACACCAAAAGCAGCCTGATCTCTGGGGGGTCCTGCAGCCATCTCACTGACTCCCTGCCCTCTTGCCCCCACAGCCAACTAGAAGAGGATGCCACAGTTGCTGGCCCAGACTTCAGCATCCAGCTCATGTTTAGTCTCTTTGCTCTGTTTCATTTCTGCTCTTACCCTGCTTTCCAAGGCAAATAACAGTGAGTGCCCCTGCCCCTGCTTCAGGGCCACGCTGCCACCAGTGCCAGAGCCACAATGTCCCCTCCAGGTGGGTACAGGGGGCTGGAGAATGATTTCAACAGTGTCAGACCCATAAATCCTGTTCGCTTTCACTCATGGGCATCCCACAGCAGCCCCACAGGCACAGAGCTCACCCTGCTGAAAATGAACCGCTAATGTTTTCTTACACTGAATGAACATTAAAAGCAGCAAACCAAACTCTACCAGCTTCTTAACTGACCCCTGTAGGTTGAAGCCCTGTTAAGAGAGCAATAGAGGAATTTTATTGTGCAAAGCTTGGCTTTGATTCATGTTCATCTCCAGCGTGTGCCTTCAGGCTGGAGCACAGCTTCAGCAGCGGGTAACAGTGGGCAGAGGAGCTGACCCTGGAGCCAGAGGGGCTTCTAATTCTTCTGACTAGAGCTGATAATTCCTTTATCAATGACCTGACAAGCTGATTATTTCCAATAAACTTCCTGAATAAGAGAGCCTTGTGGGCAGAGCAGCATCTGCACTGCCCTGGACTGTTTTAATCGCAATAAAACTCAAGTCAAAGACACTTGGACATCCGTGCCTTTACCAGGGCTGTATTCCTTGCCCCATTCCTCACCCAGCAGTGTTCCATCTCAATGCACACTGCAGTCCCCTTGCACCCTTTAGGTGAGTCTCAGCACAGGCCTGAGGGCAGCAGGCAGAGCTCTGCCCTCACAGCAGAGCCTGGGAGGGAGGAAGCCAAGGGGCTCCAGGTCCTTTGCTCCTCACATCCTAAACCCCATGGCTGGGAATGAAGCGAGGAACCAGGCACATCCCATACAAGATGCAGGGGAGCAGCAGGCTGGGTGATGTACCAACCAGGAATGAAAACCCCCATACAAACTAGTGCTAGAACACACAGTTCAAAGTTGAGGAGCAACAGCCCTGGTCCTCAGGAGCAAGCAGGGAGCAGTCAATCATTCCCAGCGGATGAAGCGATGCCTACAAACTTGGATTGATGCTGGACTCTACTTCTGTACATGCAGCATCCTTGGGTGAAGGCTGAGCCCACCACTGCCTGGCCCCGCTCTCCTCCCTCCCCCTGAACCAGCTGAAGCAAAACCTCCTGCTTTTATTTTTGTATTCCATAAAAAACCCAACCACCCACAGAAAACAACACCGTCTTGGCCAAGAGCAACGGCTGGACACAGCTGCCCAGTGCAACTCCAGGGACACAATAACCATCAGTGTTGGAATAAAAAGTAAACCCAAGAGCTCTCTTCCATAGTAGCAAAAGGACAGCACAAATCACAGGAAGAGAGAGGAAAAGAACAGAAAAAGGGAAAAGTTTCTCTTAAAAATATAGCTCTGTGATGAGGAAGAGGTGGTGGGGGCAAGGAGGAGGAAAGCAGTTTATGCAAGCTGGCTCTGCTCTGCTCAAACTGCCTCCTTGGGTTCAGTTCTTGTGCAACAGGTGAGCCATCGTGAGTGAGGGGCACTAAGCAAGTCTCTGGGCCCCCGCAGGGCAGGAGGAGGCAGAAAGGTGTGCTGCTCTGCTCTAACAGTCACAGTTAAAAGAAGTTATAAATTATTATTAAAAAAAAGAAAAGGCTGGAATTCTGATGAGCTTCCTTTTCCTCTCTGCTGTGTGATCTTCACCCACAAATCCTTACTCACAGGGATGCGGTACTTTTGGGGAGAGGAGTTAAAGAGTTAGGGATGGGGAGGAGAAGAACAGTCTTACAGCTGAGCAGAGCAAGGCAGAGTCATCTGGTCCACTTCCAGGTGCCTACAGCACAACCATCTATTCCACATTACTTCTCCAAGCTCCCTGTGCTTAGCAGGGTAGACAGACAGTGCCAGAGGCTGCTTATCTCTGCTGAAGACAGAGGACAGCAAGGTCCAGGCTGGAAATCCAGTTCTCAGCAGCTAGAGGTGAGGTCAAACACATCCTGAGAAGCCAGCACGCTGCTGTGTGACTTTCCTTGCATCGCTGCGCTCTCTGACCCTCTGACCTAAGGCCAGGCTGGCTCAGTGAGCATTCAGAGGGCACATTGTCTTCCCAAGCCTGGGCCAAGGCTGCTGCTATTCAGAGGTACTGACAGTCCCCACAGGCCATGTACCTTCTTGCAGTCCTTCAGGCTCAACTGTTTTCTTCTTCTAAAAAGAAAAGGGCATAAAATAAATCAGTGTCATCACACCACAAACATAAAGGACACAGCAAAGCCACAAGCCACGGAGGCCTCTTGGCTACCATCTCTACAGGGATATATCCATCACAAAGAACATCCTATAGTCTTCCTCTGCACCCTTTTCTAGCCCTTGGGATGGAAGGCAGTAGCCTGCCAAGCTTAGAGGTCCAGTTTCTGCTGAAAATTAGATGAACAGAGTTAAGAGCAGCACTTCCTCCTTGGGCAGATTCTCTGCCACCAGAATGGCACCTGGGTTTGACCCTTCCAGGGAAAGGGATCTTTCCTGAGGGAGCAATACAGGAACAAGCCCTTCTTTGAGCCACCCCAATCCCAACCAGCTAAAGGTCAGGGTGACCCAAGAACAGCCACAATTAACTGCAGCCTCCTCTGCACTGCCAGCAAGGCAGCAAGGGTCTGTTCCTCTGCAGCCTGGCATGCTATTAGGATGAGCATCACAGGTCAGTTCAGAACAGCTCTCCCTGTGGTACTGCACATCAGGGTCTTGCACATACCTTTTTCTTCTTCTTGTGAAGCTCAGCAGAGCCATCTGCTATAGGATCCCCTTCAGATGTCACCTTTTTGCCCTTTTTCTTTTCTTTTCCAGTCATTTTTTCTGGGAGAGGGAAAGAAAAGTCAATTAAGAGAGGGACTCTGTAATTGTGAGCCTCTGAGATGGAGCACAGAGTGGTAGGAGCATCTCCACTAAGGGTCTGATCAAACCTCAGCAAACTTTACAGAGCAGTAACTGCGTGAGAGCAGAGCCCTGGTACACGGCAGCTCACCCAGGGCTGCTTCTCCAGCACCTCTGGCCCAGAGTGGTTTGATCCCACCATCCATGCACATGTGTGCACAGAATTACACAGGATTACATTCTTTCCACCTCCTGCCACCCCCTCTGAGCAATCGTTTCAGTGCTGGAGGAGCCGGACCAGAAATCAGAGCAAGGGGAGCAGCTAACACCAGATGCACACAAGGTTCAGCTCAGCACAACTGCTCCAAGAGGCCCCAGCTCACACAAGAGCTGATGGGCAGTGTGACTCCTCCAAAAGGAAGGACTGCAGCTCTGCAGAAGAGAAACCCCAGCAGACCTGGCTCACTCATTCTATCTCTTTTAAAGCCTCCAAGATCCAACACAGAACCAGCTCTGGTTTGCAAATACACTCTGCACTGCAAAGGAAAGAAAACTGCCTGTGCATGAAGGCAGCAAACAGCGTTACAGAGCACATACAGGCAAGAGGGGCAGGAAACGCTGGGAGCAGCGAGCAGGATGGAACAATCCTCCTCTTTCTCCAGGGATTTCAAAGCAGCAGTAATAGCCCAGAGTCAAATCTCTTGCCTGAGCTGCTCCCCATGGTGCAGCACAGACAGTGCTAGGAAGGGGCACTGTCACCCCGCAGGGAACAGCAGTAGATGACACAGCAGATGACAGCAGATTTCAAGGCTGATCTTTTAAAGAAGCTGGTAGCAAGGGGCTGTGCTCAGGAAGCTCTGACACGAAGCCCTGCACACATAAACACTGGGCTGCTTCTGCCATGTTCACAGCGTGGCAGGGACCTTCTGCCTGCCATCCCCAGCCACACTGCACCCCAGCTCTCTGCTAGTGTGTGGTGTCTGCCAGAGAGGAGCCAGGGCAGGGAGCTGGGTTAGCAGAGCTGTTCTGCATTGCAGACAAAGAGCAAGGCACCACATAGAGTGCAGTGGGCAGAACACAGCCCTTGCGGCTTACAATCAGCAACACCTCTCCCAGAACAGAGGTAGGAGAGCCCAGCTTGCTGTCTGCAACACAGCCTGGTGCTGAGCCTGCAGAAAAACACTGAAGTGAGGTGTGAAAAACTTGCCATTGACTTCAAGTGGGCCAAGAGCGGCTGGAAAGCTGCCCACTGTAAATGGATATGGGGGTGTTGGCTGACAGCAGGCTGAGTATGAGCCAGCTTGTGGCCAAGAAGGCCAACAGCATCGTGGCTTGTATCACAAATAGTGTGGCCAGCAGAGCCAGGGCAGTGATCATCCATCTCCCTGTGCTGGGCACTGGTGAGGCTGCACCTCGAATCCTGTGTTCAGTTCTGGGCCCCTCACTACAAGAGAGACCTTGAGGAGCTGGAGCAGGGCCAGAGAAGGGCAATGGAGCTGGGGCAGGGCCTGAAGCACAAGAGAGATGGTGAAGGGCTGAGGGACCAGGGGGGTTCAGTCTGGAGAAGAGGAGGCTCAGGGGGACCTTATGGGTCTCTACAAGTGCCTGACAGGAGGCTGTAATGAGGTGGGGGTCAGTCTCTTCTCCCAGGTAACAAGCAATAGGACAAGAGGAAATGGCCTCAAGTTGTGCCAGGGGAGGTTTAGACTGGATATTAGTAAAACCAGCAATGTGTAGATGTGGCACTTGGGGACATGGTTTAGTGGTGGGCTTGGCAGTGCTGGGTTCACAGTTGGACTTGATGATCTTAAAGGTCTTTTCCAACCTAAATAATTCCATGATTCTAGAAGGGAAGTAGGCAAGCAGGAAGCTAATGGGAAAGTGGGTGTGCTCCTCACAGATGCAAGAACCTATATCCAATGCAGCCCCAGATGCTTACTTTTAGCTCCTTTTTTCTTTTCCTTGCTGCCTGGCAGCTTCCCCAGCTCACCAGCTAATTTCTTCTTTTTCTTTTTGGGTACTTCTTCATTTGCTTGCACTTTTTGCTTCTTCTCCTTGGGCTGCCCCATGGCCCCATCCTCTTCTGGCTGTTTCCGCTTGTGAGACGTTTTCTGTTTCTTGTTCTCTTTGTCTTTGCTCTTCGCTGCTTTCACAGCCTTGTCTGCTGTGGAGGAAGGCTTCTTCTTTTCCTTCTTTTCTTTTTTCTCCTTTTTCTTCTTCTTCTTCCCTTCCAGCCCTTCCACTGGGTTTTGCACTGAAGGAACTTTGGCCCCAGTGATCTCGGTTTCAATCCCCAAGCTTGACTCCGCTGACTGTGGGATGGAGAATGGTGTAGACGATGCTGGGGTCATTTGTGCACCTTTTGCCCCCAGATCATTCTCTTTTACAGGCAGGGCTTTCTTGACTGGAGAACGCTTGACGCTGGCATGATCTGGCTCCATTTTTCTTGCCACCTTCTCTGTGCTGGAGGCTCCTGTGGCTTCCTGCCCTGGAGGATGGCTGTTCTCTGCAGAAACATTGACAACAGAGAGAAGACAACTCAGGGAGCATTCTTTATATGAACCATAGGGTTATTGGAGGATGGAAGCATGCATGTGAAAAGGAGCATCTGGCCCTCCCCCTCACAAGCAAATCCTGCTATAGCAGGGTCAGGAAAAGGCATCTCAGCCTGAAATCAAGTATCTGGCAAGGGAAGTGGATGTCAACAGCTTTGACTGCTGGACCTTCCATAGCAGCCATCACTACCAGAGCACACCAATGCAGTGTGTATCAGTTCCAGGGAGAGCCCTGCTCGCTCCCATTAACTGCATTAACTACTGCGGTTAAAGCAGACTTGGGAGAGGCCAAGGCACCCAGCACAGAGCCTCACAAGAGGGGCATTCACAGCGGAGAGAGCTGTGCTGTGGCCAGAGGAAGCCAGCAGACGGCAGCAGCACTCCACACTGCTGGGCTCTGCAGTGCAGACACGCTGGGAGCAGGGCCCTGTCCCAGTGACACCCTCCTGTGCCAGCACCAGTTTGCTCCTCAGCCAGGCAGATTCCAGCCCTTGCCAGAGGAGACCCACCTGCTTTGTGGTTCGTAGCCACCTGGTCCACGTCTGTGTCAGAGTCACTGCTGTCACTGCTGGAGCTGTTGGCTGGGGCTGCTTGCACAGGGGCCCTGGCGTGGGAGTTGGCAGCAGTCACGGCTGCTTTCCCTTGCCCTGCTTTGCCCATAGGCTGGAGGGGAACGGTCTTTGGTGTCTGGGGTGTTGCTGGGGTCCTGGAGGGGCCCAAATAGCCTGTGAGGAGGGACTGAAACAGCACAGACACACTGAAGAGTCACAGCAGGGCAGCCTCCTACACACCAGACATTCACACCTTCCCCTGCTGCTATTGCTCCCATGCTCCAAGTGAAGAGCCCACCTTTGGCCACCCACACGGAGATCCTGCACTGTTCAGTCAAGCCTGCAGAGAGGCCAGGGCTGCCACGAGAGGGGCCAGCACTGACAGATGCTGCCTGAGCTGACAACAGCAAGAGCTGACGGCCACAGGTTCTCCTCTTTGTTCTTGCCTAGTAAATGAGGCCTGGGGGAGGCTCCTGGCCATTAGCATGCACCCATGCACAGCTAATGCACTGCAGATGTGCTGCACACCCCACACGTTACTTACAAAGGGAATTTAATGGCTTGGACACGGGTTAAGTTACAAATAAATGTGGAGAAAGAAATCCTGCTGCTATTGGCACCGTGCACCAGTTCTCCTGGATTAACCCTTGCAAGGCACCACCTCCTTCCATGCCCTTCCCCCAGGAAAGGCACCATGAGCCCACATCCAAGGTCCTGCAGCCTGGGGAAGCATTCCAGGTTCAAAAGTCTCTCTGCACTCACCAAAAGGGCCCTGCTCACAGCACTGCACTGGGGAGCCCTCATATCTGTGCTGGCAAACCCACCCAGCACCCTGTTTGCTATGGCTCAGAATTCAGTCCTTTCTCTGTGCTTCTTAGGAGCCATTTGCAAGACCTGAAAGGATCCCATCCTGCTCAACTACCATACCTGTGATGCTGCTGCTGCCTCCTCCTCCTCCTCCTCCTCACTGGACTCCGAGGAGGAGCTGTGGGCTCTCTGGGTCCCTCCTGGTTTCTGCAGTGAGCCTGCTGAAGGAGCAGAGTTCATCCCATTAAACCCAGCACTGCTGCCTGGGGCTGAGCTCACGTTCCCACCACAGTTACTGCCTCCAAAGAAAGCAGTATCCTACAAAGCTGGAGAGGAAGAACTCCTCTCCAAGCACTATGTGAAGGTGACACACCTCCCACAGGGTAACAAAACACTGTCCCCCCCCGGCCTGGCCAGCAGCACTGAGAGCATCTTCTTGGGAGAACTGACCAGGCTTGGGGGGTTGCTTGGGTGCCTCCTCATCGCTGCTGCCTGAGGAACTGCTGTCCGTGGGCTCCTCTGCCTGGCTGGGTGGCACAGCCTGGTTCGGGTGGGTGTGCTGTGCTGGCTTCAGGCCTGGCTTCCTTGACCTGGCCATGGGGCTTCCCAGGAGCGGAGCAGCCTGTGGTGTGGCAGCACTGGCTGTGGGAGCTTTTCCCACAGGAACCATTTGCTTTAGGCTAGAGGCTGTGGGGACCTAGAGAGAGGAAGATGAAAGGCATCTGGAAGGAGGAATAACTGCTCATGCCCATCAACTATAAGAACAAGCCCATCTGCTCTGGGCTCTGATCACCTCAGCCCTTCTTCAGCAATAGTGCTTCAGTCTGTGTCAAGGTCAGCCCAAGAACCTCTCATTCAGGGCACAGGACCTCCATCTCCCCTGGCCCACAGATGAAGCAGGCAGCTGTGGCAAAGCAGACAACGCCTGACTGTACAGGGCACTGCTATCAGAAAGGAATCATAGAACAGGAACATAGAATCATAGAATAGTTAGGGTTGGAAAGCACCTTAAGATCATCCAGTTCCAATCCCCCTGCCATGGGCAGGGACACATCACACTAAACCATGTCATCCAAGGCTTTGTCTAGCCTGGCCTTGAACACCACCAGGGATGGAGCATTCACAACCTCCCTGGGCAACCCATTCCAGCACCTCACCACCTTAACAGTAAAGAATTTCTTCCTTATATCCAATCTAAACGTTCCCTGTAGAAGGAAACCAACCAGCCAGGTGGGAGGCAGGAACACAAAAGGTACCAGGGCTACCCTCTGCTCATCTGCCTTACTTTATGTGATATGGTGTGATATGTGTGATAACAGTGGTTAAACCAGAGCACTTCCCTTCCCCACCCTCCACAAACACAGTCCCTCAGCTGGGGACAAGGCACCAGCCTCAGGCTCCAGCAGACCCATCTCCTCAGGGAAGCTCCCCACTGCAGTCTCCTGTCATTACCTTTTCTGCCACCACCTCTTCATCTGAGGAATCACCACATGAGCTCTTGGACCCTCTGGTAACTGGAGGGGCAGGAGGTGTTTGTGTCCCCTTCTCTGGCGGCAGCGTGGCATTAGCCTTAGCAGCCACTGTGCTCGAAAGCTTGGCTGCTTTCATGTTCTGCTGGGGCAGAATCTAAAATAGGTGAGAAAGAAAATCAGGACAGAGCACAACTTGCATGGGAAAAGAGACCGAAGAGACCAATCCACCACTAACTCCTGAGCCCTTCCATCATTTTCAGCACAGAACCAAGGCTGTCACATTAGCTCAGTGCCCCAAAGGCACTCATCCTGAGGACAAGCAGGCAAAACCTGATGTGATCCCTTCCCACTGCTACACCAGCAAGACTGCTTTTGTAAACCCTACTTTGCAAAGTGGCCACTTGGACTCCAGGACGTTTCCTGCACTCTAAAAATCACACATTGAGAGTTAATTGGCAACAGGGACAAAGACACCAACCACAAGGCAAATCTGCCTTCAGGTCCACAAGCAAGCCACAGAATGCACAGAGCACATTAACAAGAAGCAATTTTGTTGCCTCCCATTTGAAACCTCCACACTAAATGTAAGGGGGATTAAAAATAGAAGAGCCAGGGGCATGGAAATCAGACACTGACATCAAGTCCAAGACACAAATGCCAGCAGAGGAGGGAGTAGGAGCGACGAAGGAGTGCTCAGCCTCCTGGTTTGTGCTACAAGCAAGGCTACGTGAGCAGCCCTCCCTCCTCCCCAGCTCCCTGACAAGCTGGGTCTTTGTGGGCTGACATTTCCCTCACACAACATCTGGCCTTCAGCAGGGAAGGCAATGCTCTGCTGTGCCGAGAGCCGTCACTGCGACGTGAGCTCGCAGCAGTCCTGCACACAGCTCCAGTTACAGCAACTGCATTACTTTATACAGGCTTCGTCCTACAAACAGGCTTTAATGAAGCACTGCTCAGGCTGGCTGCCTGCCCAGCAGCCCTTCCCCTGGCCACAGCATCAGGCAAACACAGGGAAGGCTCCTGGAGTGCATCTCTCAGCAAGGGTGCTGGCCAGGCAGGACACACACGTGCAGGACAAGACGAGCACTTGGACACTAAGCCCTGGGCTCAGAGCAGCAGCCAAGGCACCACCACGCAGGAACAGTAGCCACGTTCCTTCTTTGCTTCTTTGCGTGGTTTCTTTCTCAGGCTCAAACTGCAGCAGAAGTGCAGAGAGACCCAAGACAGCTCCACAGTGAGGCACCTCAGCCACTGCTCTGCAGGACTGGCATGGAGACACAGAAAGATGTGGCACAAAGAGATTCAGGTGAGAGAGCCGGGACTGGCTCCATGACACACAGCAGTGCCCTCGGCACAGATATGAGGTCACTTCCCTTCTCCAAGGCAGGAGTCTGGCTCCTCCAGCTGAAAGGCAGCAGGGCCGCTGTGCTACTGCTGCAGGGAAGATCCTTCCAGCCTCCCTAGTCCTGTAGAGGGGGAGTCCAGAGAGCTCCAGCCACATCACACCACCACGGGACTGGGAGGAACCAGAAGGAAGGTTGCCTTGGAGCTACCCAGCTCATAAGAAGACTCTTCCTGCAAGGATATGGCTGCTTTTCAGACATAAGTCCCTGGTGCAGGGCAAAGGGGACAGAGTCCCAGAGGAGGCCTGGCTTTGTGCATCTACTCATGTTCCTGCCCAAACATTCACACCCTCCACTGCTCCCTCATACCGTGAGTGTGCTGCAGCTGAGACACGTGCCCAGAGCCAGGTCAGGGAGACCCAGGGATGCCACCAAGGAAACCTGATCCAGCCAGCGGGAAGGTTTCTCTCTGCACCTCTCATCACCCACCAACTACCACCTTCCAAGTCGGGACCCACACCCAACGGGTCAGCAACTCCTTACCTGAGAAGGGGGCACTATTTCCTCCTCTGAATCTAACTCCTCGCTGGAATCATCGCTGCTCTCCACAGGTGGAGGGGCTGGGGCTGCTGCTGGAGATGGTGCCTTCTTTATACTTGTTGGCTGGGACACAGCATTGGTTTTCACTGCAAAGAAAGCATAAACGATTGTCCCCATCAGAAAGAGCTGTTCTCCATGGCTGACCAGAGCAGGAGCTATCACACCAAGCTGGCCCATTCCATGTGCAGGGGAGAGAAGGAAACCCACAAGGATGCAGGTGAGGCATCCCGGCCACTACCAGGGACTCACCAGCTTGCAGAGGCTGTGTCTGTGCTGCAGGGGACTCCTCTTCACTGTCAGAAGTGTCACTGCTCCCACTTTCCGAGGTCTGGCTTTTCAAGGTGCTTCCCACTGCTCTAGGAGCCTGGCTCAGGTTGGGAACAGGCCCAGGCTGCTCTCTTAACCTCTTAACAAAAAAGAGACACAGGCCCAGAAATGTGGAATTACTGCAGGTATTGTCCAGGAGTTTAAATGCAGTTTCAGCTCAAGCTGGGTTTTGTTTTACTCTTAACACAGCTGTTACTACACGGACTCCATCCCTGGTCTGTCAAGATTGGAAGGGGCTTCAGGCACTGCCTGGACTGAGCTGCTGAAGACACATACCTCCTCCTTTAGCAATATGCTTTTGAACAGGAAGCCCAAGTGTGTTTTACCTCACGAGCACACAGGGTTCATGCCACCAATTCATTACTGAGGCTGAGACAATGTCTGAACAGGAGTCTGAAGGCAGGAAAAGCACTGCAACCCCGAGATCATCATTTAAGCATGACCTTCCCCCACCTTGGATAATTAGTGGGAGCTGGGGAGTCTTGTGCTAAATCACTTGCAAGATTCAGAGGCAGTATGAAAGAAGCTCCGTCCTAGAGCTGCTGGAGAACTCAGCGTAGACACAGGGCTGACAAGCACTTGGGAACAGAGGGCAGGCAGAGACAGACGCTGGAAACCGATCTGTCAACAGGTCTAAGAACTGAGATATCTCCAGACAACAAAACCCTGCAACTCACTTGGGCTGTACCTTTCTGTAGCTCCCCTCAACACTGTGATGTCCCAGAATAGGCCACGAGCCAGTGCCTCAAGCATTGTGTCAGTGCTGGGAAGCCACGACTATCAAAGCACAAGATACACAACTGCCAGGTGAGAGGATCTGTTCCCAGCTCCTTCCTTGGCTTGGGCCAAAGGCTGCAGACACCCCCTCCTGCTCACTGCTGAGGACTGGTGGTGGCAGAGGCATCTGGGAACTTCACCACCACCGATATTCAAGAAGTGCTCTGCACCCACTCAGTTTACTCCACTCCTGGCTCATCTCTGGGCTGCTCTGCCAAAGAGTACACCATGCTTGCCAGGGCAGGCAGACCCCATCCAACCCACACATGATGGCAGCTTGCTCCAGTGCTCCTTCTCCAGCCACGACACTCCTGCAAGGTGAGAGACTCCTGCCTGGCTGCATGGCCTGTGCCACCCCCTCTCCCGACACAGCCGTACTCTCTCAGCCCACAGCAGAGGTCCAGGAGCACTTCAGCAGTGCCAGCTCAGTCGGGGGCTGCTCCTGGCTGGTATCTGAGAGCACGAGTCAAGCAGCTTCCCAGAAGGACAGATCTTCCTGTGCTTCCTGGCACAGCCCTACCAAGGGCTGCCACCGGGGCAGTGTTTATCATTCCAAGCCAAACACTAAACAGACAACAGCATCCGCATGTTTCTCCCATTACAGAACAGCTCTCTGAACAAGCCAAGCACATTTTGACTCTGCTTAGAGAAACAGAAACCTCCACTAGCACTTTGGAGGGGGGACTGCAAACCTCACTTGTCTGATTTGTTTTGGTACCAGTGAGTCACTAGCTCCAGGAGAGAGGCCACATTTGCAGTGCTGAAGAGAGAACTAGTTGAAGCAGACACAAGAATTCACACACTCGAGCTTCACTCCCTCTTGTCCCAGGCACTGCTGTGCAAGGGAGAAGTGTACAGAGATCAAAGCCCACTTACTCACTTTGAAGACCTTCATAGCAATGGGACTGACATCTCCCTCTACCTGGATGCAAGGCACAAGGACTGCTTCATTTCCTAACTTAGCAAGAGACTGGGAAAGAGCTGTTGGACAGAGGCATCCTGACACAACAGCATCCACAGAGAAACTGCCATGAGCTTTACACAGCCTTGGGACTCCTCAGATCTTCCTGGGGGGAGGCCAAGGTCCCTCCATCCACCTCATCTTGGTCACTGCCAGATGGCTTACACCTGTCACGTCCTATGGCATGGCCTCAGGTGGGATCAGGCCAGTGTTCTGCTGACAGGCATCGATGAAACCACCATGTGTAACATCAGTTTAACAGGCAAGCACACTAAAGCAGACAAGCACACTAAAGCGAACCAAGTATCTATCTCTATGTAGTGAATAAGGATAAAGCAAATCAGAGACATATAAGTAAAGCACAGAGGAAAATTAGCAATGCATCAAATCATTGCTGCATAAAAAGAATAGAGATTAAGAAGAAACACATCACCAGTTACCACCAAATAACCACCCAGGCCCAGACTCCAAGCTGGGAAGCCCTGCTGCAGCTGATGCTAGAAGTCTCAGGTAACTGGGAAAATTCCCATGCAGTGCATCCACCCACAGGTGAGGCTCTGGATTCAGCTGCTAGAGGATCCTGCTTTTATACCCTTAGAAAAACCAGTCGGCTTTATGCCAGCTCATTTCCTCATGGGGCTGTGCAGTTTCTCATGATCTCCCTGTTGTCAAGTCCGAAGGTCAAAAGACAACTGCACCCTCGTGTTTTCCTGCCTCTTTCCGTAAACATACATACTTTACTGAACACACTGACAAAAACATACTCTGTTTTGTCTCTCAGTCATGAGCGGGAATCAGCTCCCACCTAGCTTCCCATCCATTACAGCCAGCAGCATGGCTGAGTTCATAGAATTTGTGTTGGAGGGGACCTTAAAGCTCCTCCGGCTCCAACCCCTGCCACTGGCAGGGACCCCTTCCACTGGAGCAGCTTGCTCCAAGCCCCTGTGTCCAACCTGGCCTTGAACACTGCCAGGGATGGGGCAGCCACAGCTTCTCTGGGCACTCTGTGGCAGCGCCTCAGCACCCTCACAGGGAAGAGCTTCTTCTTATACCCAACCTAAATCTCCTGTTTAAGTTTGAGCCCAGGGAGCAGAGAACACAGGCAGACAACTTAAGAGCCACAGGTACTGAAGTAACTCAGGGAGAAGGAAAGTCATGAGGAAATCATTTTTCCTGCTCCCTCTCCAGCCCCCTGAGCTGCCTGTGGCTCAGTGTGGTGACTCAGTGCCAGCACAACCCATCTGCCACTCCACTGGGTCCATTTGCATCATGCAGTGCTGCATGACAAGAGGGGAAACAACACTGAGCCACGTGCGCTGAACATGCTCTAACAATCACACTCCACTGCTGCCTGTGCCCCACCAGGGTACCAGCACCAGGACCAGTGTCACGACACAGCAGAGGTACAACTGTCATCTGCCCAGGAGCAAGGACAGGGCTCAGGAAGGGAAAGAGCCTCTCCATCTGGTGGGAGATTTGGCCCATGATCCAAGATGAAGACTTGCAGGCACAGCCTCCACTAGTGCAGCCTGGGATGCTAAAGAAAGACACAGATTCCAAACACACATGTGCATCTCATGCCCAGTCCTGGTCAGCAGAAGCTGAAGGCTGTCCACAGAGGACTCGAGTGTCATCTTTGATCCAAAACATCCAGGAAAGAGGAAGCAGAGCAGAATTAGCAGTTCCAAAAGAAAAGGAGCTCACAGCATCTTTAAGATCAATATAGACTGTGCCCCATCACCATCCTTCCCCATCCTTAAATAAGCAAACACCTTGTCAACTTCTTTGACTAAATATTCCTGAATCTTCAGGGGTAAACATACCAATTAAGCAGTTCAATTTAAGCATGATGTTCATTTTAATTGTGCTAATCCACCCCCACAGGGAAAGATGAAGCAGCTTCCAACGCTCTGTATCTGTTTGGATCTTGCACAGAAGCCAGAGGAAGTTGCAGGATACAGTAAGTCAGTGGTTAGCATATGCCCAAGTAGCAGATGGTGAGGATGAGCTAAGAAGAGTTTGACTAGGAGGACAGGACTGTGGACACAACTAAGCCTAATGGTTTATCTTCAGGCTTCACTCATGGTCTCTGCCTGTAGGCTACTTACAAGTGAAGAAACAGCCTGTTTCGCAAAAATAGAGCTTCCTCGATGACAAGCTCTTCCTTGCTGACTGTATGTAGCTCTTGAGAGGTAATCACCAGTCTGCAAGAGGGAAGATGCTGAAGTGGTTAAATAACCACTGGCAAGACAGCTACCTGCTGCTGCCAGCCTCCAATCAACACCTGGGAGAAACAAACCTACCCCAGCACATCCTTCACCTAGAACTCTAACATGGATGAGTCTTGACAGTCTTGCAGCAGGACCCCATGGCACAGCTATCAGAATAGCTGCTCCTGCCGCCCAGAACTGAATCTTCACATAGAATCATGCAGGAAGAGAGCAGCACAGAGCCAACTGTTAGAGATCCATCCCCCTCCACCCACCTTAGCAGACCAAGGCTAGGAAGACAAAAATGCAGAGCCTCTCTGACTCCTGCCTGTCAACAGTGAAAGGATGTGGTGACAAAGAGCCTCCTTGCTAGGACACGTGAGCCTCTGCCCCCGGCTTCCCTTCCTCCCTTGCAGATAATAGCTGCCATCTCCAAAATGCTGCTCTCAGGGCAGTTTCAGCAGGGCCCTGCAGCTCAGAGTCAATGCAGAACATCTCTGTACAACATGCCTGAGGGTGCTCTCAGAAAGGGATTTGCTTGTTTTTAAGTTCAGTCACCTGAGTCCAGACTAAGTTCATGGTCCTTCTCTCAAGAGAGGTCCTAAACAAATCTTCACAGGAGAACCAAGACCAAACTGTCTGTGACACCACACAACAGTTACAGAGGGGCATTCTGAGGGGCAAAGCATGAGTGAAACGGTTGGTATCAAAAAGGTTACCCCCATCCTCTAGTTTCCAAGTACAAAGTTCTTCCTCTCAGAGGGACAGAGGTACAACATAGGGACAGAGATACAACATGTTGCTGGTGTTTCAAGGAGATCAGTAGCATCATTTTAAGGGATAAACAATGTTTTTGCATATCCCATCCCTTGGCACCGAGTTGAATACAGTATTACCTACCTTCTGGCTGATAGGCACAGGATGATCCTCCTCTTCGCTGCCTGAGGAGTCAGAGCTCTCCACTGGCTTTGCATTTTCAACAGGCTTTGTGGGAGCAGCAGTTTTTCCCGGTGTAGCTTTGGCCTGCTTTGGCACTGCTGGCTTTGGTGTTGGCTTCCCTTGGGAGAGGGGAAGTGTTTTCACTGGAGCTGCTTTGCCAGAGACCGATGCTGCTTGTGCAGGTTTCACTGGAGACGGGATGGCCTGGGAGGATTTTGGAGGTGTCCTTGTCTGGACAAGACAAGAACAGTGAAAGAAGGCAAACATCACAGCAGCATAATTCATTTTGCTCACACTGTAATCAAGGGAAGAGATTTCAGAGCCCCCTGGGACAGGTGAATGTTAAAGGAAGATTAGCAACTGGCAGGACACAAGGCATCCTTTCATCTAGCTGTGTGGGGATGGTCTCCCAAGATGAGAAAGCAAGAGCAGGAACTCTCCATCAGTCTGTGATACTACCAGGCCCCTCCAGTGAGGTGCATTGCGGCACATTGCACTCTTCACAGTGGGGAAGCTGAGCTGTGCTTCAGTTTGACAAATTAGACACTATTTATTGCAATTTACAGCTGGGAGGCAAATTCAACCATGACAATTTGCCTCTTCGGGTGGCAAAATAATTGCTGTGGCTTTTTTATTTAAATGTACTGATGGATTTTTTTGTTGTTATTATTTTTAAGAAGGGAACAATGGCTTGAATAGAACTGAGAGCAAAGACATGGAGGTGCCTTTAAACATCCCATGCCTCTTGCCTCCCACCCCAATACGACCTTGCTACACACTACATGCATTTACAATTCCTTTTCACTGCAATTCCTGGCCCTGGAGTGGCACACGAAGAGAGACACAAGTTCAGACAGACGCACCTGGGTTACTGGTGGAAGTTCCTCATCTTCACTGTCTGATGAGTCGCTGCTCTCTGATGTGTCATCGGGCTTTGCAGCCCCATAAACCGTTGTAGGAACCGTTGTGGGTGCAGGTTTGGCTTGGGTTGGTGCCACTGCTGTCTGCCTCACTGCATTTCTCTTGAGGGGTGCTGGAGTAGCTGGGACACTTTTCACAGGCCCTGCATTAACCGGTACTGTTTTCACAGCTGTTTTTGCCTGGAAGCAGGGGGAACAAAAGGGAATTACAGCCAGTTAACATCTCAGAAGAAACCCATTGAGAGATGTAACTGCACGGAATCTGTGTTAAAGACGGCTACCTCACTAATTTGACCAGGACAGGCTTGTTCAGATCAACAGCCTGGGGTGTATCTGAAGCAAACCACTTTCTCCAAGGATTGCCTGACTGTATCTGTGGAGTTGCACACCAATCACCTCCTACAGACCAAATGATCACCCTCAACTTCAGGCACTAAGAGGAATGGCAATAGAATGGCTGATGTTGGCAGGGGTTAGTGGGACTCTCAGCCACATAGCATGTTTCTTTGGCTTTGGAGATCTCACACACCCAGGGAAGGGGGTGTTGTCAGAGTACAGCATTGCAGCATTTTCTCTCTACTTCAAGGGAAGGGAAGCGATTTCCTGGAGACAAGGAACCCTGGCTTGGAGAGGTTACCTGGACCACTGGAGTTGCAGGCTCCTCCTCGGAGGATGTCTCCTCACTTGATTCCTCACTGCTGCTCTCAACAGCCCCAGCTGCCTGCTTTGCCTCTGAAACACAAGCAAGGAGATGTCACAACTGCTGCCTGCTCTGAGCTCCCCGAGCGTGATGCTAATGTGGCTTTTGAAGTCAGGAAAACAAAACATAACGCAGAGAGAACTAAGGGGATTTGCAGGGAAGAGGGCCTAGCCCTGCTGAAACCATCAGTGGCCTGCTGGGAACAGCTTCTCCAGACAAACACTGGCCCACAAACTCCTCCCCTCAGTGCAGGCAAAGATAGGAAATCCTTCCTGGCCACCCTCTGACCCTACAGGAGCTGTCCAGCCACACACAGCTCCCTGCAGAGGTACCTAGCATGGCTGGAGCTCCTCTGGAAAAGAGCCAAGAGAAGGACCATTTTCAGAGCTTCTCACAACACACACACTTCAAAGCAGTAAGATTTCCCTAAAGACCTCAAAACCGAAAAGCAATCACTTTACAAGTGGGAATATAAAGAGAAGATGCTGCAGTGCCCTTCCAAAAAGCTCAAAGCATCTGCAGCTTTAGTACTGCATCTCCTCCAGATATGCTACGCTTTTATCTCCAACCCCATAGTGCTGGGTGCTGCCAGACAGACATCTCAGCACAGAATCTGCTGCTTGAAACGGGAGCAGGCATGCTGGCTTCATCCCACAGAGCTCCGGAGCTGGCTCTTCTGCAGGATTCTCACAGCCTCCCCTAGGAGCAAGCATCACTCTGAGCTTTCCAGCATGGGAGCTGAAAGGCACAAGCTGAAAGCACAGCTCAGACCTGATTCTGTGCTGGGGCTGGAGCACACATGCATCTACCACATCCCGCTGGCTCCTTACCCACTCTGGGAGCTGGGCCCTTTGCAGCTGGTGTCTCTTCTTCCTCATCACTCTCTGATGAGGAGCTGCTGCTGGAGCTTTCTGGTGCTTTGGTCGATACCAGTGTTTTGCTTTGACCTACTGTGGTTGTGGCTCTTGTGGCATGTCCAGGCTTCCCAGGACCGGGCAGTTTCTGCCCAGCTTTGGCTGGAGATGCAGCTGGTGCATTGCGCTGCTGCTGCTTGTTTGAGACCACAGTTCTGTTTGCAGCAGAGGGCAGGGCTGCTTTGCCTGCAGGGGCAGTGGGTGTGTTCGGAGAGTGCAAGGAGTTGGTGGCAGCTCTGCCACTCACCACAGCTGGTGGCACCTACAGGGAACAAAAGAAATGAGAAGCCTGTAAACAGATGAGGGGCTAAGCTGGACACAACATATCTTAAAGAACAACCTGGCAGCCAGGCAAGCCATAGAGCTCTTTAGGGAAGCACAGATCTAACAGAAGGATTATGCCAGCATAGGAGGGTCATTTAAATAAGAATTCCAGCCCACAGTTCTACACATCCTAATGAGCCTGGGATAGTCCTGACCCCAGAGTACTATCAGCCTTCGAAACCAAGAGAATTGCCTTACCACAACTGCACCTTTTCCAGCTGGTGTCTTCTCTTCTGATGAGGAGTCATCCTCTTCACTGCTTTCTACATTCACTCCCAAGTTGGTGGCCAGGGGAAGGCCAACTGCTGAATGGGAGAGAGCCACAGAGACATCCTGTGAGTGCATCTCTCGCATCAGGATGGCTTCTGGTTTGCAGGGAGGGCAGAGTCCCATCTCCACACCTGCCCCAACACCACCACCACTGTCCTTGCAACAGGCAAGTGTTTCTCTCCTCCACCCCATCCTTTCCAGCACCAAGACAAGGAACCTGTTCAGACCTGAATGTTCCCAAGGACTGGTCTATACAGCAGGTGAGACGGAGCCAAACCATATCAGATACATGGGGTTTTGTTACACTACATGAGCCACATCAGCTACACCAGGGATCTATTCCAACCTCAAGACAGAGGCTTTCCAACTAATAAATTCTTCCTTCATCTGACAGTTAGGCCTGCTTTTCCTGGCCCACAAACACCTGAGATCAACTAGAAAGTGCTCCACAGTGGGCAGCATTAGGTTCCCAATGCTTTATCCAAGCAACAACACCCATCCCTCCCCACTGAACTGCAACAGATTTCTCCTAGCTCCAGCAGACATCTGTGCTCCCAGAAACCCCACATGAGAAGGAGATGCTAAACTAGTTAAAAACAAGGGAATAGCCACCACTTTATAAGCATTTTCTCTATCCAAGCAAGTCCAGCTGTTCCTACACAAGCCTCTGATCCCACTCTGTCAGTTCCAGGGTGGTGAAACACTCCTACCATTTGCAGCTTTTGCTTTCTCTTTCTCATCCTCTTCTTTGTCTGAGCTCTCAGAGCTGCTCATGGGATCAGGAACTCTGATCTTTTCTGGGATGGCTTCTTCATCATCACTCACCTTTCTTCTCCTGGAATTTGAGGGAGTTCTGAAGGAACAGGATTTGCATCAGAATGGGGAAAAAAAAGTGTCTTAAAAAGAATAAAATACAATGATTCACCTACTCTTGGGTCAGGCTCCAGCCTAAGGACAATCAGTGTCATTCCTCTACAGCTCCTTAAAGGGGTGGGAGAAATACTTCTCTAGTCTGCAAGGAACAACTCCAGTCTTCCTCAGGCAACTCCTGAGAGCAACATATTCCCTGCAATACTCAGAGGAGATACTGTACATATTTTCTCCTGTGTCCTAAGCAGACTCTTTCACACTTCATCAGAGAAGTAAAAATGTGCATGGTCAGGCTGGTTCTCACAACAGAGCAGAAGCATCCCACAGGACAAATTCCTTCTCCAGGAGGCAGCTACAGCCAGACAGTAAGTGCAACCCCAGGGTTAGGACAATGAGCGCCAAACAGGTCTTGGTATGCCACAAGGCCAGAAGTGAGTCTGAAGGCTGTAAAAGCCTTATTCTGTTTGTTATCTGATTTAGAAGCAAGATTAGTTTAACAATTTGGCTAGTAAAGACTGTGCTTATGAGAGTGTTTTAGTAGCAGAGCTGTAGCAGCAAGGTTTTTGCAAGCAGGCAAAGCCAAGGCACATTTGCTGTTACCAAGTCCTCTTCACTACTCTTAACAATTTAAAAGAACAGGGCAGGCCACGCAGGCAGCTCTGACCCTACAAACCCTTCCCAGTTCAGCAGCAGCTGATAACACAGCAGGGACTACTGTGAAAACCTGTTGTGGGTACCCAGGGATACTGCATGAGGACAAACAGCAGTGTCCCAAGGCACTTGTTAGAGGGGGAACTGCAAGCCCGTTTCTACACTGCTACAACCTGCACCAAGGCATGAGGTGTTCTAGCAAAAGGCATCTTTGAAACAAACACACACTTCCTGAGGAGGCTGACATAGGTGCTCTGAGGAGCATCTTCATTCCAGTGCTCCCCAGTACAGGCACAGAAGCGCAGCTCCAGACAGCCCAGCTTTGTGGCTGCCACCAGTGTCAGACCCAAGCCAGCAGTGCACAGGGTGGGTGCAAATGTCCCTGCACCCCAGAAGGGAGGTGCTGCAGACCTTGACATGGGGTCCCCACTGAAATAGCTACACAGGAAGGGGCTGGGCTGAACATGTAAGGATTTGAAACCAAGAGGCTTTCTCTGAGTCAGCAGATACATCATCTGTGCCAAGGTTTAAGATCCTGCGAGAACTTTGGCATTTCAGCATCTGCTCTAATTCTCTGCTCTTGGGTCAACACTCCTGCAAAGCACATGGATTTAAAACGAAAGTGAAACAGAACTGGGGGAAAGATTCTGGCAGTAAAGTATGACTCTGAGCCCCACAATACTCCAGTATTAACCTCAACCAGCAAGAACAGCATCAGCTGCTCAAAACTAGAGCGTTAACAACCTATCCCCAAGCTCAGACTGCTGAGCACGGTCATCATCAGAAATACTCTGACAACAGGAAACTCTAGCAGATAAAGCTCACACGTGCCATGCAGCCTGGACGTGAACATAGCCTGGAATTTATTCCATAGGCATTTCCCCCTTTGACTTACTTTTCCCAGTGGGTAAAGATGTCCTCAAGAGAGGCCGAGAGGGAAGGGAGCAGCTTCTGTGAAAGCAGAGGGCACACGCGTCAGGCACCAGCCCCAGGTCAGGATGACACCAGACGGCAGCACGGCCAGCACCGCCGGGATAACGGAACCACGTCCTCCCCGCACACCCCCCAATAACACCCTGCTCGGAACCACGTGCTCGGGACGGCTTTAACCAGCCACCGGCTCCAGGTCTGCTCCCCGGAAGCCACTGGGGGCCGGGACAACACCTGCGTGCAGCGGGGAGCGGCACAGGGCCGAGGACCCAGTCAGGGAGCAAAGCGGCACCGGGCCCGGTGAGGGAGGAAGGGGGGGCCCAGGCCCTCCGGAGGCCGCTACCCCGTCACGCCCGGGGCGGGTGTCCCGGTTACCTGCCCGGTCTGTGCCCGCAGCTCCCGGGCCGCCCGGGCGAACCCGCCGCGGAGCAGGTGCTGGTGGATGAGGGCGAGCAGCTCGGGAGCCCCGCGCCTGTCCGCCGCCATGGTGCGGCCTGCGGGCGCCGCGTGCTGCGCGACCCGCGCGTCACGGCCACTTCCGCCGCGCTGCCCGATGGGAGTTGTAGTGCGGGGTGGGGAGGATGGGGGTGGGGCGCGCGTGGCGGCTCCATCGCTGCATGGGCGGTGGGCGATGGGGGCTGAGAGGGGGGTAATGGGGGACAGGCCGCTAACAACGGGGTGGGAAGGGCTGCGGTTACTGCAGCCCCATCCCTGGCAGTGCTCAAGGCCGGGTCGGACACAGGGGCTTGGAGCAGCTGCTCCAGTGGAAGGGGTCCCTGTCCGTGGGGAACCGGATGAGCTTTAAGGTCCCTTCAACCCAGTCCAGGCTGTGACTCGTGGGTCTATAACATCCACTCAGTTGTCCTGCTCTGAAGGCAGAGGCTTTGCTCCTACGATGTTCTCTCAAGGCTGATGTAGTGCTGCAGGAAATTGATGTGCTTGGCCAATTTTGGGGCTAAACCGAGCAACTTAAGGACAAGGAGCCGCTGATGCAGAGCAGCTGCTGGAAGGGGGCTGCCCCATCACCACCCTGCTCCACATGGACACTATCCAGGAGCAGCCTGGCTCCTTGCACTTCGGCAGGGGTTTGTCTGTGGGACGTTCAATAACACCCATGATGCACCCATTGCTTGCTGAGATACGGGCCCTTTATTTGTATTTATAGGCAAGGTTAAATGTCATCCTGGCCCGGCTCCAGCTGGCTCTGGCACCTTCGCCACCAGCATCACCCAGGGCTGCAGAGCCACTGCCCGGGTGGCAGCTTTACAGCTCCTGTGAAATGAATGGCAGCCGTGGCTGGGGCTAGCACAAGCAGCCGTTGATGCTCGGTGTTAATGTGGCTGCAGCACAAGCCACAGCGGGGTGGCTGGCCTGGGGCTGTGTCCCACAGTGACTGCTGATGCACTGAGATGACCCAGGGTGCAAGGCCTGGTTTGGAGACCTGGATCTCCTAACCCAAGGGGAAGAGCAGTGAAGGGTGGGTGTCTCTTGGAGAAGCTGGCCTCTGATAGTGAGGTTGGATGGAGATTCAGCCTCCTTGGTCCACAAAGGGTGCTGCCTGCTGCAGATACGGGGATGGACAGATTTAGGTGTACTTTGGTGCAGTTTGGAATGGTTTTATACCTCTGGGAACCCCTTGGTTTGTTTTATTAAAGCCCCATTCCTGTCTCTGCCTGTTCCCACCAGGATCCTTGTGATTACAGGAGGGGCTGCCCAGACCTCAGCTAAAAAGAAGCAGAGGGTCCTTCCTGAGCAATGGAGCTCTCCAGGCAAATGCTGCCCAGTGAAAGGATCCCTGTGTGGTGCAGGAAAGTGCAGAAGCGCTGTTTCTCTTGGTCTGAATGGAGGGTGGGTGGGAGGAAGGCTGGAGGGTGTCAGGTCACCAGAGCAGCAAGCCACTGAGATGCCAGCAGGGTGACGAAGGAGGGTGAGAGCATCCAGACAGCTCTCAGGGTAGGACAACACAGGAAGATCCCTCAGCTCACTTTACAGAAGAGGGGAGCAAAGCCCATGGTAGCAGTGCCCTGGGTCCGGGTTGGAAGTGTTCTGCCAGGACAGCTTTTCCAGGGCTCTCCATTCTCTGTGCCAAGGAAAGATGCTCTCCAGGGTGCCTGGGCAAATGGAGTGCATTATTTCCCCAGACATGGGAATGCCAACAAACCCCTGCTCTGCTGCATTTCAAGGCTTCTCCTCTCCATTGGCTCAGAGCTCATGTGCACTAGAAAGCATAAATAGTTTGGTTTTGACCAGTTTCAGTATAACATGGAAGGGAAAAATGAGCATAGATGGAAGAAAACACATTCAGGAGAACTGCTCTTAAGGAAACCAAATTGAATATCTCAAAGCCCTGAGCATCATGGACAAATACCTTGAAAACATGACTCCATTCCCCCCACACCCCCAGGTATCTCTTCACAGGTCCACTAGAGTTCAGGGTCACCTGAGTCCAAAGCCTCATCCCCTGGAACCATGAATACCCTCAGCAAACCACAGCGTGGGGCCTGGGAGTAACGCAACCCACTTGAATGAAGAAATCTGAACACAAATAGTATGTATGCTGCACCACAATTACAGGTAGCGAAGGTATTCGGGGCGGTTGGTAAACATGCCAAATAATAAATAGAGTTATTCAGTCAGCAAACAGCTGCAGGATTATAAATAGGAGAACCTACCCCAGCTGAGACCCAGCAGCACGCACACACTGAGGAGAGATTTGTGTGTGTGTGCAGTTTTTGGAGGGAGGTCAAAACTGCTTTGCCCTCTCTTTATTTTAGGAAGGTGAAACGTCCCCGGAGGGCTTCAGAAGCTAACCTCTCGAGTATGCCTTCTCCATGCCAAGACACTGAGTCACGGAGGGATCGCAGGAAGCTGTTTCAAATCCAGACAGGGGATAAAGCAGCTGTAATTGAGGAGCCAGCTGAGCTCTGTCTGCTCAGAACCACACAGCCCCATCCCTGCCCTCAGCTCTACAAGCCTAGAGCTTTGCTCGCTGCTGCTTTCACATGTTCTTTGGTTATGGCTTGGGGTCAGCCTCGTCCACACCTATTCCATTCTGAATGAGTGCTTGTGTCCGGGCCAAGCCCGGGGTCAGGGAGCGTGCTTGCAGGTTGGAGAGCACTGTCCTGCCTCCAGCGGGAGCTGACAGCCTCCAGGCACGTCTGCTGGACCCCTGGGCCTGCAGGGATGTGCTGCTGCTCTGCAGGCTGCACTGGAATGCATTTGCCCATCCATAAGTTTCATGGCTGCTGATACCAGGCGGAGCTACAGGGATGGTGCTCCCTCCACCTTCGTTCCACAGCCGAGGGGTGGGATGGGTGGTCAGGGACAGGACCCTTGTTGCCTCCATCGGTGACTCTGATGTGTCTCATGAGTCAGATTGTTGGCTCTGTGCAATCCACGTTTAGGAGGGTAATCTTCCTGGCCCACTTCAGAGGCTAAGATGTATTTTCCTGCTCAAGTGCCCTGCACTCTCCCTCTTGAAAAGCACCTTGGAGTGAGAGGAGAGAGTATCACAGGAGATGGGGATGGGTCAGGGCAGGGGGAGTGCAAGAGAGATGGAGATGGAGGGTGTTAAGGTATGGTGAGGATTGGAGGTGGGAGCACGGCAGAGAGAGAAGAGGGGAAGCATTGAAGGGAGACATAAGGACAGAGGAAGGAGTTCTCATTTTGAAGGGAAAGGAAGGGAATGGAAGGGAAGAGAAATCTAAGGAGGATGGAGAAGAAGAAATGACCAAGGAAAGATCAAGCCAGCACAGGGATTAGCTGGGGGCTGTTCACTGGAGCCCCTGCTTGGCAACTTGGGGTGCAGAGGGAGGGCTACTGGGTGCTGCTCTGCAGGGCTGTGGGTCACTGATAGCAGCATCACTCACCACAGCCTGGGGAGCACATCCTACGCTGCAGCCAGGCCCTGGGCAGCGCTGGGGGCAGAACTGTCCAGCACCAGTTTCAGTGCCCTCAGCTCAGTGGGGTGGGCTGGGGCTTTACAAGGACAAGGAGCTGCTTTGGGAACAGTCTGACTCAGGAATCCCGGCTTTCTTCTTTCTCCCCCCCTTTGTTTTGCTGTTCTCTCCCCCTCCTCCTTTTTCTTTGTCTGCTAATGCGCAGCAGATGGGAGGAAATGCCATTTTAAATGCCACAGCATCCTGATGAAACTCGATGGGTTATGGCAGTCTCGGATGAATCATGGCATTGTTTTGTGTACATGGCCCTGCTGCAGCTCGGCCTCGCTTGGGCAGCTTTGTGCCTGCAGCTTTCTTAATCCACATTGGGTTGCTCAGGGATCACCCCAGCAGGTCATTTTGGAGGCAAAACTGAGCCCAAGGTGCGTTATTGCTTTATCAGTGGTGGAACCAGCAGCCAGCTTTGAAACATCTGGTCCATGCTGCCTTTGGGGACATGGGGGTTATAAATCACACTCCATTTCCATGTTGTGTTTATAGGCTTTCGGTACAAGGTGGAAGAGAACCCACCCCAGCACAGCCCAGCCCTCCCCACCACCTCCAGTTTAGCCCATGGTCCCTCTGGAAAGCCGGGCTGTGTCCCTGTGCTTCATCCTTTGCCCTGCAGCTGGGATGGATCCACAGAGCCAAGACTGAGGTGGGTTTCTGTGATGTAGCTGCTTGCTGAGAGGGCTTTGCTTGAGGTGATCCAATCATTTCATCTAAGCCATCAGGCAGGAGATGGATAATATTGACTCACTCGCTGGCAGCTTGCTGCCAGATGAGAAGGAACAGCTCAGGAGTTAAAAAACAGTAATAAAATCCACACATCCCAACAGCTCCATCAGTGGAGCTCGCAGCGAGCCAGCCCTCTCAGCTTCAAGCTCAATAATGTGGGGGGAAAAGTCACCTCTAAGCCTGCAGAATATAAAGCAGCCTTTTAATTTCAGTAGCTGAAAGAACAGATTTGAGAACTTCAACGAGCAGAAGACGTGACATTAAAATTTGGTTGCAATATGCTTAACAGTCTCTATTGGAAGCATGTCTCTGGCTACGTCTAACTGCTTGTGTCTGCTGCCGTGGCAGTTACTCAGTGCTGGCACAAGAGCATTAAGCCATTTAATTCCTCTGTTTTTTTGGTTGTAGATCTAACATACATGGATGCAGTGAGCAGAAGGGCTGTCAGGAATCAACCCCCATCCCAGCCCTGCTGTCCCCCAGGCTCTTGCTCTCATTTGCAAGCATATCCCTGTTAAAAGGCCTGGCAGGCTCGTGGCGTACCATAGCCAACACCAACAGTCACAACAGCTCCGCTGTGTTTATCCAGATTCCAGCAGCTGTACCTGGGAGGAGAGGGAAGGGGTTGTGTCTGCATTCATGAAGCTGTAAGTCTGAGGTATTACTTTTCTCCCATCAGGCATCCTTTGCTGCTCTAATTTAAGTCAAAAGCAGTGCAGCAGGAAAAGGAGGGGAAGGAGGGAGTGGGAAGAGGCTGCTCACACCGGGGTCATGCTGTGAACCTGTGCTGTGGCTTGCACCCTTCCAGCATCCTCAGCTTTCTCAGCTCAATTCTGACCAGAGCAAACCCTTTCTCCTGGTTCAGTGTCCCAGTATGAGCCTGAGAGAGGAGGAACAAGCCCTTGTTTCTCAGCAGTGGGCGGATGAACTAGCAGAATGGGTCACCCAGGGAGGGTTGACTGTGAGAAGCATCACTGTGTGTCCCACTGCCCTGCCCTGTCACCACCATCCTGGTGTGGTCTCAGCCGTGTGCTGGTGGTGGAGATGCAGTGATCTGAAAACAGGGAAAAAAAAGAGGAAAATATAAGGAAGGCTTCACCCCTCTGTTTCTGATGGTTTCCGGTTTGTACATTAGTGTCCCTGGTCCCCTTGTGCCTGAACAAGGCTGGTGGGCGCAAGGAGAGCACCAGTAATAGGCTCTTGATGTGTGCTTATTTCATTTAGCACATCCTCAGTGCCGTGGTGAGAGCTTTAGAGATGTTCTTACAGTGATTGCTTTCACTGCTTATGGAGAAAGCCACTGTAGTTAAAGGGAGTGGACAGATGCCAGATGCATTAGTGCTGTTTGCAATCTTGGAGGGCCCATCTGTTAGGTGTTTTGCCTCAGAATGTGGGACCCACAAAGAGTCTACCCTTATTTGAGCAGGGCTCAGTCTGAAGGCAAGGAAGACTTGCACATGCACATCCAGCACAAGCTTTGCATTGTGCCATAGTGCTGCCAGACCTTCCTGATACTTGTGGCATGAGGAGCTGGGGCTGGGGAGATGGTCCTGCTTACAGCATCCTCATCCTCCATAACCATGAGGGCTGAGCCAGCCTGAGCCCTGCAAAACAGAGGGAACCACAGCCCAGCACAGGCAAATCCTGCTGAACATCCCTCCTTTTGGGTCTGTTTTGAGGTGGCTTCCCCTCTCCTGATGGGGGATGTTGCTGTGAGGTGATACAGCACGAGGTGTGTGTGAGCTGGCTCAAGCAGAGCAGTGATGCCCCACTCCTCCCAGCACAAGGATGTCCTCTCAATAGGCACTGGGAGAACCACCCTGGAGCCATTACCTGGTCACCCTGTTCCCTGCCAGATGAGGAGTGGGCAGGATGCAAAGCTTGTGCTCCTGGTACCCAAACTTGTCTTTGGCTTCCTGGGCAGGCTGTGGAACACTCTGCTTCTGCTCAAGTGGGATGCAGCCCCACGCTGTCTCCAGCCACATTCTCCGGTTTAGTGTGACTTTGGTGTACCAGAATAGCTCGAGTTTCATGCAGGAACAACACGTACACATGTGCTTCTGTAGAAGTAAGAAGTTCTTTACTGTGAGGGTGGTGAGGCACTGGAGCAGGTTGCCAAAAGAAGTGGTAAATGCTCCATTCCTGGCAGTGTTCAAGGCCAGGTTGGACAGAGCCTTGGATGGCATGGTCTAGTGTGAGGTGTCCCTGCCCATGGCAGGGGGGTTGGAACTGGAGGAGCTTTAAGGTCCTTTCCAACCCAAACCATTCTATGATTCTATGAAGTAACATGGGAGAGGACCAGGACTGGATGTGCACTGGTGCAGACAGCAGGGATGGGCTCTTGCAGCAATGTTAGTTCCTGTTCTCCTGGCCTTGCCAAGGGGACAGCACGGCCAGAGATGCCTGTTTATCTGTGTATGACAACAGTACAAGGGAATTGCGAACAGATTTTTGCCTTATCTTGCTCGAGGGTTATTGCAGTAAAGGGATTTAACTTGGGTTTTCTGCCAAAGCATGTATGCAGCTATTCAGAGATTCCACCAAAGCACACATATATATGCTTCTCTTGGAAACAGAAAAATCCCATTATCCAAAAAAAAGCCCTGCACTGTTATTAATCTCCAGTGTTTTATCCACGTTTCATTAGGAATCTGGACATACTTGAAGTGGCTTTCAGATAAAGCTGAATGAATCTCCCTCTGTCTTAGAGGCTGGGGTGGCTTAATTTCCTAGCAGAGATTCGGCTGCTTTGGGAATTGGGTAGGAGATTTCCAGCACCTAAACTGGGAAGGAGGGAGTGCCTTAAAGCAGCCCAATCTGAATGACTCGCAGATGCTTTCAGTGGCTTGCTGGGAGCGTGGGGGGAGCAGGGGCGTCCGGATTGAGAGAAGCTCTTCCTTGGCCAGTATTGAACCAGATGGGCAAGAAACTGCTCTTGAGATGCGTGATTCATAGTGCAAAGAAGCAGGAGAGCTCATCCTCCAGGAGCAGCCTTCCTGAAGCCTCTGGGAGCCAAAGCAGGGATGCTGGAGCAAGGAGCAGGCTGAAGGCACTCCCCTGCCTCCCCTGGAACAGAGGTCCTGTCTGTGGCCACCTCAAAGCCACAGCAAGGCTGCCAGCCCTTGTAAGCCACAAGAGGGTGACAAAGTCCCATCCTGTGCTGTGGTGGCCACAGACCCAGAGCTGTCCCTGGCTGGCAGAGGACAGCAGGGCCCCTTGGAGACCAAGTCAGGCTGGGCAACCAGAGGCCCTTGGGAAGCCCTTGCTGAAGTCCTAGATGGGAGAGATGCTGGCTGCAAATGGGATGCTGGTACTGAGGGGCTGGGGACTTTATTTCCACCTGGCTTTACTTAGCATCAGTGGTGGCATTGACAAACTATTCCTGTTGCCAAAAGAGGGGGAAGCTCCCCAAAATCACTGTAGCAGGCAGGGAAAGAAACCTTGCCTTTGATCCCCATTGGTGGTCTAATGTGAAACCCACATTTCAGAGTAATTTTGGAGCGCTGTTCAGTGACTGTCCAGTGAGTAACTGCTCCTGGAGCATCTGCACCACGTGGAAATGGTACTGAACAGGGAGGATGCTCCAACTCCGGCCATGTCTTTTGGCCCCATGGGGAATCTGTTGCAGCTCCCAACCCTGTGGCCTTCCCTGGGGAAAAGCAGTGGTCCCCGCTGCCTCTGCGCTCTCTGCCTGCCTCCCTGGAAGCTGCAGCATCCCCTGGAACACTGTGTGGGTTTCTTGCTAGACGTTCTTTGCAGTTTTGCTTCGAGAGGGACAGCCTGTGTTCCTGAACAGCCGCCCAAGGCACTGCCCAAGACAGAAGATTAAAGTGTTCCTGGAGGTTTCCAAGCTGGAATCTCATCCTCCTCCTATCCCATGAGACCTGGACAGCGGGTGTGGGCTTGACTACATATCCGGCCGTGAGCTCCAGCCAACTCCCATGTAACTTCATCTGTCGCTGGGATGGGAAGGGCCTGCAGTGCACCAGACAGGAGGGTGGCTCTGCCAACCTCTGATCTTACCTGTTGATGGGAGCAGGCTGTGCCTCCCTGGCCGTGATGGGCTGCCTAGCCCTGTTTTTCTATGGAGCATGGCTTCATTTCACCCCTCATGCTATTGCAGGAGCATCTGTGTGCACCAGTGCATGTGTATTGGGATGCGTATTTGCAAACCTCCTCATTCCCATCTGTTTCTTATGCTGCTATTGATAGAAAGACCCCTGGGTGCTTCAGGGGACCAGGGATGTGGGATGTTGGGATGCAGTCATGCAGTGTGATGTGAAGCAGGGTGTGTGTTTGGGTAACACAGGCTGTCTTCTTGCAGCTGCAGCTTCTGCCCTGAGTTTATACCCCAAGGAGATTCTTCTATTTTCTCTTTAAATATTAGAAGTAATTAGAAGCTGCTTATGAGTAATTGCTTGGACTGAACAGTCTGGTTTCTTTTAAGTGGTCACTCTGAAACACCGGATGATTTGGTAAGGAAAAAAGCAAGAAAGACTCCTTCTCTTCCAGGCTCCCTGGAGCTTCCATGAGGTTAAATCCCACCTTTCCTCACCCACCCAGGACTTGCTGTGAAGACCTCCCAAGGCAGGAGGGTGAAAACATCACTTCCCTTGGGAAGAGCGGTATGAAAGAGGGGCTGGCTATGCTGAAACCATGGGGTTTGGTGGGGAACAGCTCATCCTGCACTACCTACAGTCCCACAGCAACAAGCAGAAACATTTGCTACCACTTCCCAAGCCAGAACCATGGAACAAAGTCGGTTGCAATGCTGAATGTTACAGTTCTCAGTGAATCTTGTGACAGTGAATCTGCCTCAGGCTTCAGTCTCTAAGTTGCCCTTAATACCACAAAAATCCCTGCAAATTTCATGTTGTCTTTGGCTGTGCAAATGCCACGCTCTGCTGCAGTGTCGATGGCAAAGGGGATATTGGAGGCCTTGGCCCCGGTGGTGCTGGTTTGGATGAGCCAGCGGCGGGGAGCGGGTGGAGGGAACAGGCTCCGTTTGGTGTGTTCAGCACATTTTGTCAGCTTACCCGATCCGTAGGCAGATGAAACAGTGCAAGTCAGGCAGGGTGAGAAGAGATTTCCCAACAGGGTAAGCAAGCATTTGGAGACAGGAGGAGTGTGGGAACTGCAAGGGAAAGGAAGTTTCGGGACCTGCGGCTGCGGAAAGCTTTGTGCCCTCCCTGCCCATAGGGATTTAGGGCTGTGGGACAGGACCGTGTGGACCTCAGCATCCCCCTGCACAAGCTCTGTATTTGCCCTGCTGCTCCTTGACATGGAGCCACATCCTGATGCGTACCAGAGATGTGATGCTGAGAGGCTGGACCTTGCAGCCCTAGGCTCTGGTCACCTAGCAACTGTGCATTGGATCGCACGGCAAAGCTAAATGAATGGTGTTCGGCAGGACCATGAACCCTGCTGGGCCCCACATCCGCATCCCTGCAACTGGAGCCTCAGCTCCTGCAGCCCGTCATGTGCTGCCAGGGTAGCTCCATAATCCGTGTTCATGCTTCCCCCTTCCCAAATCCCTCTCCTCATCCTGGATTTAAGTCACTCCTGTGGCACCCAGTGCACTGGGAGCCGCTTTCAGCCTGTTTGAGAATCAGCTTCTTCCACGGGGGGATCCCGACCGCGCTTTGACTTGGTTCCTGGGGCTGATCTACACCCCTGCTTTCATTTAGCTGGGTGTTTAGGGGAGCTGAATATGGGTTATACCTTTCCATTTATAGTTTTAGAGAAGCATGATTGGATTTTGCTCCAGTAATTTCTTATCTTGACTAAAATGTCGGTTTTGAAGACCTATTATTAGCGATTTTGTATAGCTTCTGGATTACTGCAGCTAATCATGAATCACCCTCTGCAGCATTGATATAGGTATAGCCGCCCAACAGCCACCCTATAAGTTATGCCTGTGACTGAGAGCAGAAACCCTTCGATGGTAAAAGGGGTGGGCTTGAAACAGAGGGATGGTGTTCCAGATCTGGTGTCTGGAGCACATTTGTCTGCCATCCTTGCGTGCAACAGGACTCCCCATGCACATGCTGTGGCTCAGATCCCCCTCCCAGCATCACTGGGGCCTTTGCTTCCAGCCCCTTCCCCTCACTTTTCCTACTTGCTGCCCATGTTTCCTTGCAGGGTCCCCCAGAGCTGGGTTTGGTGCTTTCTGTTTGGGTAACCCCCATTTCTTTGCTCAATCTGGTGGGTTTACAGATGCCTGCGCTGGAGTAAATACAGCTCATCCCAACCCACAGCTCCAGGAGGAGGCTGCTCCAGGCCCCTCTGCTTTGGAATGGAGTTATTTCCATGTATGAGTCTCACTGTGCACAGTAGAGCTGCAAAAGCAATGTACTGCCCCCAAAGAATCACTCCTGGAGTTTTTCATTCAAGTGAAATACTCCAGTGTGCTCCCCACTAAATCCAGCTGACAGAAACTGGGATTTCTTATCCTTTTGCTCTATTTCCCATTCAGAAGAGAGGTATTCAAGCTCCAAAGTTTAATCCTAGAATTCTCTGCTGATGGAGCTCATTGCACAACTAGGAAAGGAAGCTCTGGTATGCTCTGGGCATGACTGATGCAGCAGCACAGCTATCCTGGACCTCTTCTCTTCTGGTTCAGGTCCAGAAGTCAGACAGGTCCCCGGGTTTAAACAAGAACTGTCTGGTTTGACTCATCTTGGGAAGCAATAGCAGCAACAGGGCTGATGCATAAAAACCCAGGGCAGAGGGGAATGCAAACACTGAGCATTCAAAGCTCCATCCATTCATACCTTACTTTCTACCCATAAAAAATGTGGGCACCCTGGGCCTTCGAAGAAACTTCAGAGGAGGCAGCACACCCTCTCCTGTTAGCAGTGAAGGCTGATGAATAATAGAGTGGACTCACCCACTCGTGCTTTAATCTGTCATGTTCTATGGAAATGAAGCCTTTCTCTTACAAGAAGGCAATTTGTGCTCTTGGCATCCTCAGCGAGAAAAGAGCTCTCATCTCTCCTGCTGGATTATTGATACCTTTTGTATTAAGTAATGCGATGTCTAATTGGGCTCTGCCTGTTCTGAACTGCCCTGCAGCTGGTGCTCAGCAGAACAGAGACCTTTAGAGAGGGTGGCAGCACCCATGCCCTGGGGAGAAGCAGCCCCTGGGATGCGAAGGGAGCACATCCTGGGTACCATGTGGCTGTTCCCCCTGCTGTGGTGCAGGTGGGAGCACGGCTGGCACAGGCAGGTGTGTTTTCCTTGCTCTGAACCAGGGCTATAAACAAGCAGGGAGCTCAGAGCATCCTGCCCTGCCCTGCTGCAGCTCCCCCGGCAAGAAAGGGCTCCTTGTCTGGAGCCAGTACCTGAGCCAAGCTGGGGAGTGCCGGCTTCATCCTCCTCCTCCATGCCTTGGCTTGGGGCTCTGGGCAGGCATCCTGGCCATCACATCTCCTGCCAGCCAAAACCCACTGCTGCCTTTGAAGAGGTTGCACCTGAAAGGGGAGATGGGAGTGAAGGGCAGACAGGAGCCAGGAGGCTGCCCAGCCCTGCGGAGCGGGTGGCTGGTCCCATGCTGTGATTTGGGATGGGAGCCAGTGTCCTGGTGGGGTGTTAAGAGGAGGTAGAGGGGATGGGGCTGTTCCTATGGATCCAGAAGTGGGTTCCTGCCTGCCATTGCTGCTTCTAGAAGAGCTGCCTTCCTAGGGTTAGTGATAGAGCTTATCTCGTGGTAAGGATGAATAGCCCTCGGCTCTGCCGAAGGCGCCAGCATGCAGCCTGGTGTGGCTATGGAATGGAGGGATGTTTGACACCGGTGCTGGGAAGAACTGTTCTTTCTTCCCAAGCCCAGGCAAGGCTGGAGGAGATGCCAGCATCTTGCATGCTTTGAGGATTGAGGAGTTTCTGTGTATCCCATGATAAATTGTGTCAGGAATGAAGGAGGGGAGTCCAAAATCAATAAGTTGGGGAAGCCGATGTTAGGGTCACAGAGCATCCCTGCCAGAAACAGCTATACTAAATGCTTAAATCCTTCCTTCCACTGCCTTGGGACCTTCTCCTCTGCTTCAGAGAGAGCCAGTCCATTGAGGCCAGGGGACCTCAGCAAAGGTCAGTCCTTCTGGAAAAGACATGTGTTGGCGGCAGAGCAATAACAGGATCCTGAGCCATGAGAGCCCTATGGGATCAGCGCAAACCCACCTGCCCAGCGTGCTCTCTAGCTTTCCATCTCTATCACAAAGGCAGGTTCCTCACCTCCAGCCTGTCCTGCTTGCAAACCTAGGCTCAGTGTGCTTCCCCTATATTCTCCCCACATCCCGTGGGGATCCATGTCCTAGCGCATCCCTGATTCACATCAACTGGGAGCTCTCCATCCATCACACGAGCCGTAGGGTTCTGCTGGGAAGCTGCAGCGGGATGTGCCTTGATTCCAGGGGTGTGGATTTTGGGCTTGGGAAGGGGGAGCAGGATGAGGAAGGAGAGCACCCAGGCAGTGTGGAAAGCTTGCCATAAGGCATGGGAAGAAAGGAGCAGTGCCAAACCCATGGGCTCCTTTCCAGCTCTTCAAAGCAAGCACGCCAGTCGTTAGAGAGAGGAGAGGAGAAGGCGGTGAGCTGCAGTTTCCCTGGAAGTGGGGAACGGCAAGGGGAGGAATATCAGATGGAGGAAGGGGAGCCAATGGACTGAAGTCTCCTGATTGAAGGGGAAGGAGGAAAACCAAACTCGAGCAGGAAGGCATTGAAGCCGTTTCATGGGAGAATTTGCAGAATCATTGAGATGTATCCTCAGTGACCAAAACTGGAAGAAAAATTCCTTAACTAAAAAGCCAAACTGCTCTATCTTAGGGATTTTATTTCATATTTCACTAGTGCTGGGAGACCGGGAGAGGAGGAAGGCGAGCTGCAGTGTTTTGATTGGGAACAAACCTCGCCAAGCCCAACATGTGTTGTTAGAGGCTATGGTTTACATTAGAAAAGACTCTAATATTGTGCTACGTCTTCTAAGTGCATTTTGATGATGATGATTATTTTCAACTGCGCAAATGGCAATAAAATACGAGCAGGGTATTGAATAAAGGAGGCTGTTTGGCTCTAAGAGCAACATCCAGCAGTGCTGCTGAGCCCTTGTCAGAGCCGTGGCTGATGCTCTCCTCTCTGCCCCCATAACATGCTACCCTGGGGCTTTGGCATCCAATGCCATGGCTGCTGCTGCAGTGCTCGTCATTCCTTTAACAATCATGAGGGTTGCATAAGCAGGAACCAATGCACATTTGCTCTTTTCTCCTCCCTTGGCTCCAGCTTCCAGAGAGAAAATTATGGTGTGTTCAGAAACCTCCGAGTTCCCCCAATCCAAGCCCCATCCCTGTAATCTGGTCGAGGTCTCGCCACAGTAGTTGCTGCTACAAAATCATCTTCTACCCACAGGGTCCACTGTGGCCGGAGGCAGGGAGGTGCTGGGCTCGAGGTGAGGAAAATATGGTCCTTGAGTGGGAAAATGTGATTTTTAGGGGATGTCAGGGAGGAAACAGGTCCTGGCACTGCCTGTCAGAAATGCTGCCTGCCTGTTGTACACAAGGGAGGGGAGATGGTCCCAAGGGTATATCCCTGGAGGATAACACATCAGGGGAGCAGAGTGCTCATGGCAGGGAGAAGACCAGGACAGAACCATGAGAGTCCAAGGGCATGAAGACTGGGACCTCTTGGAGGCTCCCAGAGCTGACGGAGAGACGTTCACCTCCAGCTTGGGACCACCGATGCCTCGAGCCTCCTTCCTTCCCCATGAATCTCCTTGCTGCTCCCTCCTCTGAGCCTTTCTTCCCCACCTTCTAGACAAAATAACAAGCTCTCCCCATTCCTGGGACTGCTCCCTTCTTTTCCAGCCTTGCCTGGGCTCTTTCATCATGCCAATAAAGAAGTAAATGCATCACACGTTGGCCGGGGAGAGCGGAAACCCTTAAACATCTGAGAGGCGAGAGCGACGCGCTGTGTTTGCTCGAGGCCGGGCTTGGCTCCCCAATGCCCCGTTCGGTCAAATGCCTCGCTCTGAAGAAGGAGAGAGGGGACTTATTAAAACCCTTTCATATGTCTTATTTTTAAGGTCCGTTTCGACAGGCCCGAGGCCAAAGCGTGAGGGGGAAGGGCACCGTGCAAACAGATTGTGCAATATTTGCCTTGTACAGAGCTGCCATTGTAAAGCCTGGGAGTTCTGCTTTCAATAATTCCCCTGCCATAATGCGCCATTGATGGAGAGAGAAAGGCAGCATTGAGGGCTGCTCCAGCCCCTGGAAGGGTTAAAAAATAAAGAAAAGGGGGGAAATAAGGGAAAAAAAAAGAAAAAGTAGAAGATGTGAAGCTTGGTTTGCAGCTTTGCTGTGTGGCCTCGTGGCACATCGCAGGCGCTGAGAAATATGTGGAGCCTGTTTGCATAACCCCGCTTGGAGTGAGTGCTTTCGGAGCCAAAACACAAGTGCGGCCGGAGCCGGGGGGCAGTGGGGAGAAGCAAGAAGGAAGGGCTCTGTTTGTTTTCCTTCTTGCCCCAGGCCACATGAAATTAATGAAATAAAAAAAAAAAAAAAAGGGAATATTCAAATATTTGGTTAAAGAAGCAGCTGTGCGAATGTGAGGAGTGCTGCCAGCTGCAGGGGCACGCAGGGAACAGGCACTGGTCAGGGTTTGTTGTTTTGTGGGTCATGCCACTGGGTTGAAGTGCATCAAAAAGGGCATTTTGGGCTTTGGCTGATGGGTTTATCCTGTCTGCTGTGTGATTTCTTGGAAGGTGGGGCTTGTTTCCAGCTGGGAAGGGTCTGCGGGTATGTGGAAGTGCTGGGTTGGGGTATGGTGGGTGATGCTGTGTGATGGGAAAGCTTGGCTGGGGTGCGGTGTTTGATGCTCTGGGGTGAGGAAGCTCAGTTGGGGTACAGTTGGTGATGCTATGAGATGTGGAAGCTTGATTGGGATGCAGTGGGTAATGCTGGGGGATGAGGAAGCTCAGCTGGGGTACAGTTGGTGATGCTATGAGATAGGGAAGTTCAATTGGGATGCAGTGGGTGATGCTCTGGGATGAGGAAGCTTGGCTGGGGTGCGGTGGGTGATGCTCTGCCCACAGAGCCACTGCTGGGTCTGTAACCAGCACCCAGCTCCCCAGATGGGGCTCCCCATCCCCTTGAACCAATAGAAGTGCCATGGGTCAGGCTGGGAGCGAGGTTCGGTGTCTTCCGTGTCAGCAGCTGATGTACAGGGCGGAGTGGGACTGTCCTCGCCTGGGCAGATGCAGAACTGGAGCAGGCAGGGTCTGCCGGCTGGCTCAGCATCCACGGCCAGGCTGGCTGCCAGGGGAAACCTCCCTGTTGTGCAATGTGCTGGAGCTCTCCAAGGAAGCTCCTGGCTCATGAGACATCTTTGAGCAAGGCCGGACGAGTGACTGCCTGGAATGAAGAGCAGTGGGGAGGGAGGCTGCAGGCCTTTTTCCATCCCTGGACCTTGTGATGCATTAATCACCCGCAGAGCAGCCATGCAGCTGGCTTGAATCGTCCTGACCCTGGGAAGGGTTGTCATTTCTTCCTCTTCTCCTCCTCCTCTTCCCTGCCACCTCCTGCCTCCCCATCAGATGATGTCAGGGGTGCTGATTTGAGAGTCCCATTGCACCCCATTGTTCCTGGGATCGTGAGCATTTCCATGTGCCATTTGCTGCTTATCATGCCTTTGAATAGGAGAACCCATCATCCCCTTCCTGGGAGGTATCTATGTGCTGGGACCCAGCTGGCTGCTCCAACCGTTTGGATCAGGGTCAGTGCCACCAAACTCACTATTGATTCACCCTTTGGCCCTTGGGAAAGCCCTGAGCTGAGTTAACCCTGCTCTTTGCTCCCAGACCTGGGGCCAGCTGGAACCCAACACTGATTTCCATGAAGATCTAGGACCCAGGAGGTGCTCAGCTCTGCTCTTTCTCCTTGGAGATGGGCTCCAGCCCCACTTCTGCATCCAGAAAATCCCTTCTGCTGCCCTCGTCCTGCACCTCCCTTCCCGTGCCAAACAAGACACAGCTCATCTGTGGTCTGTGCTGCTTCAAACACACTTTCTCTGCCTCATCTCAGCTCTGACATCTCCAGTTTCCTCTCTAATCTGTGCTGTTCACCCAAACTGACTATTCATTTATTTGGAAAGAGCTGTGATTATAAACCATGGTGATAACTCTGTCTCTGCCCCGAGGTGTGCATGGAGCCATGTCTGTGGGGCCACAGATTGGGATGCTCAGGGAGGCCTACAGCCCCTTGAAGGGGGGCACGGAAAGGTCTCCCTGTGTTGCAGGGACCCGTTGGGAACCATGGAGGGATAACAGGACCCAGGAGCTGGGGATCCCAAACCACCTCTGTTCCACTTCAGTCAGGTCCAGATTTTGCCAAGAGGAGGGAACTGTTTCATGCTGTCAGGGGAGAAGAGGGAGACGTGAGGGAGGCAGGCGAGTGGTGGAAAGGAGGGAGGGGAAGGGAGAAGAGAAGCAGGCAGAAGAAATGAGTGATGAAGCCCCGGGGATTAATCAGACCTCACTGAAAGGCTCAACCCATCCCTGCCGCGCTCCTTCCAGTGAGCCGGGGCTGCTGCCAGCAGGGAAGGAGCAGAACATAGCCACCCCTCTGCTCCCCATCCTGTGCTCCTCATCCCCCAGGCTCAGAGCAGTGCCCTGCATTGGCAGGGGGACCTAGTGCACACCAAACCCTGCCCCTGGCTGGCTGTGGCCATGGCGGGTATAAACGGCCCCTTTCTGCCTCAGTTTCCCCACTTGGAAAATGGGTGCAGCAGCACCCACCCTGCTCTGTAGTGCTCTGAATGCCCCTGGGTGGTTTTATTGAACACTGGGGGTGTCCCAACAAGTTTTAGCAGCTTCCCCTTGCCCAGGATTTATTTGGATGGGGATTGGGTTTATTTGTTTGGTGATTCTGGCCCCTGCAATCCGCCCCAGGGACACAGCCCTTCCTGCTCCTGCCTGGATGCTGCGGGGCTCGGGCTGAGCATCCCACCCGGGCCATGGTCACACGTCTCAGGGCAAGCAGGGAGGGCAGTGTCGGTAGCTCAGGGAGCACCATGCTTAGGACCCTGCACACTCTGGAGCTTCCAAGCTTTTTCCTGGAGCTGCTGAGCTGGGAGGGGCCGAGCCTGCGGCTCCCCATAAACCTGGCGGCTTAGCCCACGTCCCAGACAGATGTTGGGACTCAGTGCTTTGCAGCCGAGGTTGAGAAAAGGAGTGGGACGGCTTTCCTTCCCTGGGAGAGCTCGGAGGAGCGCTCGGCACTCCTGGGCTTGAACTTTAGCACCCTCTTCCGCAGGAGTTGAAAGGAAAGGATCATCACATCGTGTCGGGATAGCAGAGGAGACGCCAGCTACTTCCTCCAGCGAGGTTTTAATGGGGTCCTTCATAAAGCAGTAACAGCAGCGAGAGAACTCCAGGCGGGCAGGAAGTGTTTGCAGCACTCGGGATGCTTTGGGATCACGGCGAGGAGCCCGTCCTGCCGCGCAGATGGGTTTGATTGGAGCGGCACAAGGCTTATTTTCTTTTGACTGAAGGCAACCCAGCCCGGCGGATTAAAGCTCTTTGTGTGCTCCAGAGTCAGCCTTCATGGGAGCAGCTCTGGCAAAACCGGCTGCAGGGGGTGCGGGGATCATCCCATAAGCTGGGGGGCTCCCCTGGAGGAGCAGGATAACTCCTGTTTCTGTGGCTCCCAGATGATGCCGGGACAGTAGCTCCCTTCGCAGGCGTGCTCCGGGATGGCTGTCTATGCCCTCACGGGCTTCTCGCTCGTCAGCCTGCTCAGCTTTGGCTATTTATCCTGGGACTGGATGAAGCCCAGTTTGGTGGCCGACGTGGCCACGGACCCCATGGAGAAAGCGCTGCCCCCCTCCTTTTCCAGGCCACCGCACATCATCTTCATTCTGACTGACGACCAGGGCTATCACGATGTTGGGTACCACGGCTCTGATATCCATACACCAACGCTGGACAGGCTGGCGGCCGAGGGGGTTAAGCTGGAGAACTACTACATCCAGCCCATCTGCACCCCATCACGGAGCCAGCTCATAACTGGCAGGTAAGGCTCACACCCCGCTTGTGTCCCTCCTGCTGTCCCTTCCTTAGCTCTGAGGGGCTTAACACCAGCTCACTGCTAGGCAGATGGCCCCATGTATTGGCAGATGATGAAGAACCTCCAGAGGAAGGCATCTCACTGGCTTTCCTTAGAAGGCTTCATGAGTAAACAGATGATTTTCTCATGGGAGATAGTAGCACATGGCAAGGCCAAAAAATGCAGATGCTATTGGGTAGAGGATGTCACTTTGGGTAAAGGTGGTCTCTGGCCATGAGGTCCTGCAGTGCCAGGCAAGGAGCTATGTCCCCAGGCTGTCCCATGCTGCTGTCACACTGGTCCTTGGGGATTTGCTGCTGGGCTTTGGGGTTGAAGGATCATTCTCCCCTGCATCTGTGAGTCCCTTGGACTGTGGTTTTCGCACTTGGTGTGTTCAGTGCTGCATTATCCAGGGCCTGCTGGTTGATGTCCATCACCCTCTCCCTTAGCCCACAGTCAAATCTCCCCTTATCCTGGGATGTGCTGCCTCCTAGGACAGAAGGAGCTTAACCTGGAGCAGCCCTGGGAGGTCAACACTCTCCATAGGAGGTGCCTATGGATATGGCACTGCAAACCCAAAGGGATTCCTACACAACTCTTGTTTGTGCTGCCCAGCCCTGACAGAGCGCAGCCACCCTCCATGGGCAGGCAGCAGCAGGGATAACTGCTGGTGGCATCCTGGTGGAGCAGCCCAGTGTGCTTTTGAGATGTCTGCTCAGCCCTTCTCTTGTTTTTGCATCTGCTTTTAGCATCATTGGATGGATCAGGACCTCCAGGTCTCTGATGTGGTGCTTGCTCCACAGGGCTGCGTTGGGTGACATGGAGATCTGTATACATTTGGGGTCTCCAGCACATAAAATGCCATCTCACTCCCACCCAGTGCTGCTCCCTGTCACCACTGATTCCTCCTGGCTCTTCCCTGGCAGGTACCAGATCCACACAGGGCTGCAGCACTCCATCATCCGCCCTCGGCAGCCCAACTGCCTGCCCCTTGACCAGGTCACCCTGCCACAGAAGCTGCAGGAAGCCGGCTACTCCACACACATGGTGGGCAAGTGGCACCTTGGCTTCTACAAGAAGGAGTGCCTGCCCACCCGCCGGGGCTTCGACACCTTCCTGGGCTCCCTGACGGGCAATGTGGACTATTACACCTATGACAACTGCGATGGACCGGGCGTCTGTGGCTACGATCTGCACGAAGGGGAGGACGTGGCGTGGGACCAGAGTGGGAAATACTCCACCTTCCTCTATGCCCAGCGCGTCAGCAAGATCCTGGCATCCCACAACCCCAAGGAGCCCATCTTCATCTACGTGGCCTTCCAAGCGGTCCACACACCTCTGCAGTCCCCCAAGGAGTACATCTACCGCTACCGCTCCATGGGCAATGTTGCCCGGCGCAAGTACGCTGCCATGGTGACGTGCATGGATGAGGCGGTGAAGAACATCACTTGGGCCCTCAAGAAGTATGGTTATTATGACAATAGTGTGATCGTGTTCTCCACTGACAATGGTGGGCAGACCTTCTCTGGGGGAAGCAACTGGCCTCTACGGGGCCGCAAAGGGACGTACTGGGAAGGAGGAGTTCGTGGCATCGGTTTTGTCCATAGTCCCCTGATCAAGCGCAAGCGCCGGACCAGCTGGGCACTGGTCCACATCACAGACTGGTACCCAACTCTGGTCAGCCTGGCCAGGGGCAACCTGAGCAACGTGCCAGGCTTGGATGGCTACAATGTGTGGCCTGCAATCAGTGAGGGCAAGGAGTCACCACGAACTGAAATCCTGCACAACATTGACCCCCTGTACAACCATGCCAAATACGGCTCCTTGGAGGATGGCTTTGGCATCTGGAACACAGCTGTGCAGGCCTCCATCAGGGTTGGGGAGTGGAAGCTCCTCACTGGTGACCCAGGATACAGCGACTGGATCCCCCCACAGACCCTGACCAACTTCCCAGGGAGCTGGTGGAACCTGGAGCGTCTCACCAATGGCCTGAGGAAGTCTGTGTGGCTCTTCAACATCACCGCTGACCCCTATGAGCGCTATGACCTCTCGGAGCAGCGCCCAGATGTGGTCAGAACCCTCCTGATGAGGTTGGTGCACTACAACCAGACGGCCATCCCTGTGCGGTACCCTGCGGAGAACCCCCGAGCACACCCGGACTTCAATGGCGGTGCCTGGGGACCTTGGGCCAGCGAGGAGGATGGGGAGGAGTGGGAAGGCGGCGGGGAGCCCCTGAAAAGCAGGAACAAGAAGAAGAAGAAGTGCAAGATCTGCAAGCTGCGCTCTTTCTTCCGCAAGCTGAACACCAGGCTCATGTCCAACCGCATCTGATGGGAGACACCCCAGCACTGACCCAGCCTGGACAGGCTGGAGCTCTGAATGGCAGTGCCATGGGGTGGGAGCGAGGGAGAGGGACAGATATGGAGATGGACAACAGTCTCTTACTTTTCCTTATTCCAGGGTTCACCTCAAAACACTTCTCCTCTCTGGCTGGACCGGTGGCAGCAGGGAGGTGGTCCTGGTGGGCAAGGAAGGGTGATCTGGGCTCAGTCATGGTGCTTAGTGATGTAGTACAAGTCTGCAGAGCTGGGCTGGCCCATGCACAGCCCCTTCCAAAGAGAGAGACCCTTTTCTCAAGGACTCTGCAGGCAATTGCAAGCTTTAATGTTGACCATTGCAATGGCAGGAGGAAGCATGAGACCCTGGGGTGGCTCTGCCTGCAGGATGTCCCTCGTCTTGTCCCTGTATATCCATGCTCCTGACTCTGCCTGCTTCCAGGCAGCTGCTACATTTGCTCTTGCTCCCCCAAACCCAAGACCATGGTGTTTCCCTGTTGTACTTCTTTGTGGAAGGATGGATTCCTGACCATGGACAGCAGACCTGAGACTGCAATGGCTGGACTCAGCCTTGCTGCTACAGGAACTATGCCTTCTCCCCTTCACTGGCTTGGGGGACCAGGAACACCCCCAGTGAGGAACTATGGCCCATGCAGATGTGGTTGGATGCTCTTAGAGGACACATGGCTCCCCATGGCCCCACAATTGGGAAGCAGGTTTGTCCCAAGTTCTGGTGGATTTCACATGGATCAGCCCCCCCAGCAGACACTTCCATCCACAGGGTCTACCACCACCATGTGCATGGCTGTAGACACCCATGCTCCTCCACATCCATCCTACACATCCACGCATCCAACTACCCCTTCCCAGTGCTGGGGTTAGCCCCATCCCCACATCCCCCCCTGCTGAACTTGGGGCAGAAGAAACATCTCAAGGAGGTCTCTGCAGAGGCTGATGTGCTGTTGTTTAGCTGCAGGACCCCAAAGCCATGGAGGGGGACAGGGACAGCTCTTGCCTGCCAGCACCACACCACATCCCTCCCTGTCGATGGGCACCGCTCTCCCATCAGCACCAGCGCTGAAGGGGGAACACCTCCCCATCATCACCCCCCTGCCATGGGGAGCCAGCCCCTGCGGCAGCTCAGGACCAGCGCTGAGCCCCCCCCGCGCATGCGTACGTGTGCTCAGAGGAGAAGCTGGAGAGGATGAAAGAGGGTAAATAGCTCGAAAAGCACTTGGGATGCATGGTGCATTTCCATTTACACAATGTGTTTTACATTTCTCCCCACAGGTTTCTCTTGGTGCAGCGTGTGTAGGCGAAGGCCCTGCTGTGAATTTTGAAAATAGTTATTTTTGTCTCTGGAAAATGAGGCCCGTTAGGACTTGTCAGCTCTTGGATGAGCAGTGTGGGCTTTCTTTTTTATTTTTTTCCCCTCTTTTTTAGCCCCCCCCCCTTCTTTCCCTCTCCCTTGCAAAATAACATTCATTTAAAATCTGTCATTGAAAGATGTGACAATTGGCAGCGTGCACGCTGAATACCTTTCAGTGTGCTTTCAAGCCCTGTGTGTGAGAGAGGGATGGGGATGGGAAGAGAATGCAATGACACATTTGTATTTTTTTCCCCTCTTCTTACTCTTAGCTTGGATTATTTGGGGGAATTGGGATTTTCTATAGAAACAAAGAGAAAAAAAAGAGAAAGCTGACAGCGAGGCAGAATAGAGGAGACCTCTTGTTGTAGAGATGAGAAGGAGTTTACAAAGCTGGAATGTGGTGGTGTGTGCACCAGTCCCAGCTGCTCCATGCATGCCCATCACCGTGCCATCCCGTCGACCCCCTGCATACCTAAGGACAGGTTTCAGAGGGGAACCCAGCTCCTCCATCACCCACTTCTCCATCCCTGGCTCCCTTAGCACACTGCTCCATGGAGACCAGTCCCTGCAACATCATCCCATCGGAGATGAGCCCCAGGAAGATGCTGCACATCCCCAGACTACCTCAACTGTCCAGCCCGGTCCCATGGGATGAGCTCCATCAGCGTGCTCACTGGCAAAGCCAACCAGTTGCTGAATATAAAGCAGTGCTTTGCTGAAGACGAGGAGACTGTTGCAGGCTGAGCTGGAGCTGGGCAAGGGGTGACAGCTGCTGGGGGCTCTGGAACAAGGCACTGCAAAGGGAGAACTGATGCCAAAGGGTGCGGGAGAGCGGGGCTGGCCATGGGGCGGCGACAAGGCTTGGGAAACAGCTTTCATTTCCATATTTATATAAATGCATCCAAGTTTAGTCCTTCTTTTTTTTTTCTTCAAAAATGGAAATTTCCATGAAAACACGTTTGATTTTTCCCCCTTCACTTTCACTAATATCCCCATGACAAGGTCGGTCTGGATTTGCTTCGTTTCCAGGCTCACAGCCTGGCCATAGCACTGGGTCTGTGCTCTTCTTTTGTTTTAATTAAAAAAAAAGTTGCATTATGTGTTTTTACAAAAAGAAACAGTCGAAGGAAAGTCTCAGTTCTGAAAACAAGGAGGAAAAGTCAGCAGGAGCATCTCTGGGTGCTCAGAAAGTGCAGAGCCTCCAGCCCGAGCACAGCAGTTGTCCTTCACCTCTGTTTCGAGCCCCGTATCTGAACACTGGCTGTTGCTTGGGTTCCCCATCCCACCACTGCTCATTAATGGGCTCTGCAGGAAAGAACGGAGATTGCTCAAGCCCCTTGGCAGTGTCTGTGCACTCTGGGTGCCAAGGGGTTAATGCAGCTGGGGAGATGTTCGGGTGGTGGAGAAGTGTTTGCACAGACAGGCTGAGCACACCCCTCCTTCCCAACCACCTTCCAAAGAGCAGTGCAAACCCAAGGCTGTCCCTCACTCCAGCAGGAGCTGGGTGCAGGATGGGGCCCTGCACAGAGGATGGGGCAGGGGTATGCATCTGGGGCCAGTGGACTGAGAGGAGGTGAGAGTGGGGTGGGATGGAGGGGCATAAGATGATGACAGGGATGAGGGTGAAGGTGGGGATAGGATGGGATGGAATGACAATGCAGGTGGGATAGAGTTGGGATGGGATAGGGACACAGGTGGGATAGAGTTGGGATGGGGTGGGTATGCAGGTGGGATGGAGTTGGGATGGGATGGGTATGCAGGTGGAATGGAGTTGGGATGGGATAGGGATGCAGGTGGGATGGAGTTGGGATGGGATGGAGATGGGGAGAGGGTAAGGATGAGGATGGGGTTAGGATGGATCAGGCAGGATTGGAGATACCTTTCCAGCCCCACAGGCATCTTCCATTTGGGAAAGGGAAGAAACCCAGTGGGTGGAAAGGGGATGGGCATCTTACCAAAACGCCATGGTGGGAGGGTGGAAAGGAACCCTGGGCACCCCAGGCACCCCGTGGTGGGGAGAGGCTGCTCTGGACCAGGGGCTGTATCTCATACCAAGCAGTTGCATCCTTTCTCCTTCCAGGGGTCTGAGGACGGTGACTTTGCAGAGGTTTCTCCCCACTCAAAGCCAGCTCCAGGGAGCCGTGTGGCTCCCGCTGGGGGTCCCCAGGTATCCATGGCCATGTCCGCAGGAGAATCCCTGCCCATGGATCCTGGTGGCCTTGGGGACACCGTGTCCCAGGCCAAAGCAATTTCCTGTGGCTGCAGGAGTGAGCGCTGGGACCCACAGGGACAGGGCACGTCTGCAGACACAACCCTCAATGTAAATCAACTCTCCTTACCATGGTATTTATAGTCTTTATCTAAAAATAACCCCAAATTCAGCTTCCCATAGGACAGCAACTGAACATCCCCCAGACCCCAGCTTGTGTGTGAAACTGTCCCAGTAATTCTGGGATGTCTGCAATATGTAATTGGCAGCTCAACTGGTTTTGCATGCAAGGAACTGCTGCAAGCTCTCGAAGGCCTGTGAAGTGTCCTGGGAGGAGCCGGGGGAGCTGCTGCAGCCCCCCAGGGACACACTGGTCCTCCCTGAGCATTTGGGGTTTAGCATCAGACCTCAGGTGCCCATCCGGGACTGCAGAAACCCATTGTCTGTGGGATATTTGGGAGAGCAGGCGGCATTCCTGGAGGGGCAGCGCAGGGATGGAGAGCAGCTGCTGGGGATGAAGGTCTCCATCAGGCGGTGAGAGCCGAGCACGGCAGCTTGGCTCTCCAGGGCCTTGCAGGAGCACATCTGGGGCTGACCGGGAACAGAGGCATCGGCCGAAGGGAGACATCCAAGACAGATCCTAGGGCTTCTGGGAAGGGGCTGGAACTGCTGCCCTCCGCTGGGAGAGCCCCCAGCCTGAGCGGGACCATCCCGTCCGGAGCTCTGCGACCCTTGGGTGCTCTCCAGGCGCCTGGGAGCGGAGCCATGCCGCAGGTCATAGAATCATAGAATAGTTAGGATTGGAGAGGACCTCAAGATCATCCAGTTCCAACCCCCCTGCCATGGGCAGGGACACCATTAGGGTCCCGCTTGGGAAGTGCATCACTGGCAGAGCAGAGCGTGTTGAGCATCCAGGAGCCTGACACCCTCATGCTCAGGAGGGAGAGAAGCAAAGGAAAAGGGGGAAAAATGAACAGAGTGCGGGAAGGGAGAAACCTTTCCTAGAAAGCCACAGCAGTGCCAGGCAGGAGGAACCTGGGAAGGGAGGCAAGGTCCCCATGGAGAGCTTTGGCATCCTCCTGACCCCCTGTGAGGATGCTGGGGTGCAGAGGGAGCTCTGGAGGGAAGGAAGGGCCGGATCCCTCCTCCTGACTGCGGAATCATGTGTGTGGGGATGAACACATGTGCCAGCCCCGGGGTGGCGCGGGAAGAGGGGGCAGGTCACATTGCAGCACCCATGGGCATGGGTATAACAGCAGAGGCAGGAGCGAGGCAGGGTGAGCTGCCCCCGGGCACCCATGGGTCTGGTGTGGGGACTCTTCCTCTTATCCTTTGGCTCCAAGGGGCTGATAGGGGTTGGCAGCATAAAGCTGGAGGTGGAGAACATTGTATGAGCATCCATATGGCTGCAGCAGCTCCCACAGCAGCCCCTTCCTCCCGGCACGGCTCTGGGTGAGATGAATGAATCCCCCTTCATGTGGGAGCAGGATGGGGAGGAGATGGGCATGGGCAGGGGGGTGGTTTGGGTACCACCACATCCCCAGGGCACAGATTGCACATGTACATCACCCACAGTGGCCAGTGTGCTCTGCCCATGCTGTGGGATGGCCATATGAGTCTGGAGTCCATTGGCCCTTAGGGAATATGGCCCCATGCCCTGTCCATGCAGTGGGAATTGTGTCTGTGGCACCACGGTCCCCCTCCAGCTGGGCCATGCAGGAGCAGGAGGGTGGATGCAGGGATGCAAGGTGCGGATGAAGGTGGGTAATAGTGCAATTAATGGAAAAGCCATTAGACCTTTCTCCTCCTCCCCCTCTTCTTCCTCACTCCGCCACTTGCTGTCCTCCTCCACTTCCACCTCCTTTCTTCTCTCCCTCTCTCTGCTCCTCCTTCTCTATCTCCTCTCAAAGATTTCTCCCTATTTTTGTCTGGTTAGAGCGTTTTCTTTTCCTTTTAACCCTTCCATGGCAGCCTGAAAGGGAACTCAATCCATCTCAGCTGCCAAAGGCAATGCCCTCTCAGCTGGTGGTGGGAGCCCCTTCTTTTGGGGTTGTGGTAGCTCCTCCTGCTGCAAAATCATCCAGAAACAGGGCAATAGCTTAGAAGAAATCTCTTCTGGGGAGCTCAGAGGGGGGGAAGGTGCATGGGGGGGTGTAGATGGAGTATAAAGTGTTGAATCCCCAGTGGGTGCTGGCAGCAAGATGGGCTCAAAGGGAAACCTCTCCCTAAGGTCTTGGCCCTCATCACTCCACTTTCATTTCTCGTTTTGTGTCTTCTCAAGTTAAATACAGCAGCAAAAATCCTGATGAGGAGGGGCAGACCTTGCACCTATTCCACCCTGAGACCCCCAGCACCCCCCAGCACTGACAGCCCTCCCCTGCAGCGCGAGGGGGGCCACCCCCCAGGGGACCCTGGCTGATGAAAGGCCAGCCTGGGGACCTGGGGACCTGCCATGGTTGCTCCAGCTTCTCCTGACACACTTCTGCTCCATCCGCTCCCATCCACCCCAGTGTTTCCCATCCTGGAGCCCCCCAGTCTTGTAGGGATGCTGCTGCAG